>NC_044032.1:15509994-15809994 GCF_901765095.1 Microcaecilia unicolor | reverse complement strand
ATTTCAAAATAATATGATTTTTTAATATATGTGTTCTCTCTATTGTTAATCATTTGGTTAAAGTTGTTTTGTTATTTTAGATTTATTATGGGATATCATTTACAGTGATGTTCTTGTAATATGTCTTTTATTATGTTTCATATTCTATCTTATGATTGATTTCTAAGATTATATTGTTTTACCTAATCTATGTTTTATAATTCATTTTATGAATGTTCTCTTAACATTGTTTTCTGATTATTTAATTATTTCTTAAGGTGAATTATATATGTTTTGTTGTTTTTAGACCCCTGAGGCAGGCGTCATTTGACGCCGAAACACGGCCCGTGTCGGGTCATTTTTCAATAAAATACTCCTGTTGTCTCAGTCTTGAAGGCCCAGTGGTGCTTTTTTTGTTTGTGTTGTATTACTTATGTCAGCCACATAGAGCTGAATAATTGTATTTGGATAATGTGGGATACAAGTATCAAATAAATAAATAAATATTTGGTTCCTTAGCTCTAGAGCCTGCTCAAAACATTCTCTGTGGTGCTTCCTCTAGGGTTCACAACACAGAGATATACACTTCTCTACAACATACTGTATGGCAGAGGCACTCCATGTGTATTAACTCCTGCTTCTCCGGGACAGTCTTTGCTTATTCTCTGTGTCTTGTACAAGGGGTTTAAGCATCTTGGGTTGAATGGTTTCTATTCTGCATATGGGCTTCTGGTTATCTCTCTGTGATGGTCTATTTTTCTCTGTGTTCAGTGGGAGGAGTTCATGCAGCTGGGCTCAGATATTCCAGATTCACAACTGGATGAAATAATCGCCTCTCAGAAAGCCAACCAGTGCTGCACCCTGATCTACACCTCAGGGACCACGGGAAGCTCCAAAGCAGTGATGGTCAGTCATGATAATGTGAGTATAAAAGCAGGGATGCTGACAGTTTTGCTTTGAGTGTTTCCTATGTACAAGTTACCCACAAATATTTATGGCTGTTTTTTTCTATCAGTAGTATTCAGAAGAAAACAATGCTTGAAATGTTGTATAATTAGAGCTGTACTTTTCTGCATTATCCCCTCACCCCAGTTTCCCCTCTAAGCTGAGCAGGAGTCATCCAACTGCATTGCAGGGGGCTGGCTTGAGCACTGTGTAGGGCATACACCAGATAACAACCTTTTGGGGTGTTATTGGGGAACCTGACACAGTATAGATTACAAAAAAAAACCAACAGAAATCTACCACATTCCAGCATTAGACAATGTAGTCTCAGAAGCAAATGCGTTCCCTCTTATCTTCAGACTTAAGCTCACAACACCCAAATAATAACAGAACTAACTCCACAACCAAGTATTATAAAAATAGAATGCTTATTTATTTACAATAGCAGCAAATATAAAATGAAAAGCAACAGTTCAGAGTAAAAGCAAGGTATCTTAAGCAGACTTATAAATCAGTCAGCTACTCTACCCCCACAGCACATAAAACATCTATGCACGGCAACTATACAACCTGATGTTGACATCCAGCAAATGGCATCTGCTCCTCAGATGGTCAGTCAGACAGAAAGCAGAGGCTGCACCTCGGATGAAATGTCAAACGCGGCTTCCTTTGCCTCAGATGGCAGACCCTTTTATATAGAAATCAGAGGCTGCAGCAGGTCTATTGATGTTTATTCTGGCCTTGTAGGTGACACACAGATACATTTGTTTATCCCTGACATTGTGACTTCAAGGGCCACAAGACTGTCTCACTAGCACCACATTGAAGGTTTCACCGTGATAAGGATCTGGGTTTTCATAAACAATGTGCAATTTTGCCAGCCACAGTGTTTCTATGGCTTTAAGGGAGGTTCCAAGGCTGTATCCAAGGCTGAGGCTCATTAGGCAACAGTCTTTAGCAGTGAAAGAAGAAACATGTTTAAGTCTGTATTTTAATGTAATCATTTATTTATAATTTTTCATTTTACAAGGGTCACTTGCAAACAGTAATACAGAAATGACTGTACATTAATACAATATTAGAGGAAAACAATCTCAACTAGATAAATGAATTATATACAATCTTTCTCTTTCTTAGACCACAAATAAATAGGGAGAGTGAAACAAGACAAGGAGATCAATTAAACAACAGTAAACAAAGAAAACGTGGTGTTAACCTGATTATCCCCAGTTATTAATTATCTGAATCTTTATTCCACATTGATCGTCTGGTTGGCTTCTTCAAACCCAAGATGGTGTATAGTCAATTAATTTCATTGGAAACATACTTATTGTCCAATATTAGTGGAAATAATACACCTGGTTTCATTTTTTTCTCTCTTTCAAAACCAGAAATTATTTAACAATACAAACACTTGAATCTCTAATCCAATTCCCACTGATTAAGGTAATCCCAGTTTCACAGGCTTCACTCCTTTTGAATTAATATACTAAGAGGAAAGTCTGTATTTTAAAGTCAAGTTGTTAATGTTGGATATTGCCATGTATTATAATCCTATATACCTTTGTTATATAGAACCATATAGTGCTGTATATAGTGCTCCTACAACTGTGTTTTTAATTGCTAGGGGTAGGCAGGTTACCTGGAGTCCTGCAGAGCTTACTTGTCGCTCACTATTAAAAATGTGATAGTGAAACAGCATCACCCACTGGCAGGACTGTAGGTGGAGGACTCCCTCTCAGCTTAGAGGAAGCAGTACTTCACCCCTAAATCTCCTCTGTAGTATATAGATAAAAAGAAGGTGCATTCTTTTACTCAAATACAGAACTCGTTTTTAAGAGGTAAAATAGTGTTTCCTTAGCATCCATACCAGACTAGTATAGAACTAGCGGGTTATATCTATAGACCAGCAGATGGAGACAGAGAAAGAAACTAGTTCTTTGTGACTTGCCCCTTAAGGGTATCATGCAGCCATAGAATATTCAGAATTTTCCTCCGCCTTCAGTGGATGGAGGATGTACCGTGCAGCTCCTGACCAGTTAGTATCTGGGTGTCAGTTGTCCATTTTTATTTTATTTTTTTATTTTTCATATTGTATTTCTTTACTCCTGTCATGTATTATTGTAATTGTTTATTGTAAACCACCTTGATAGCATTGCTTTAGGTGGTCAATCAAATGAATGTACCCTTGACACATATTGAATTTAACTCCTTTTAATAGGATTAAGAACAGGAGTGCCCCAAGGGTCTGTTTTATCAGAAATTTGGTTTTAACATTTTTCTTCTCCCTGTGTGTTTTGCTGAAGGGATTAGGTCTTTTCTATAGAATTTATGCTGACAATATACAATTCTATTTTTAAAATTGAGAATTTTGTAGCAGACCAACGGAACCCAGGCAGTGCAAAAAGCCCCAGCCTTTGAGTATCAGTGAAACATAGCAAAACAGTTGTCACTGCAGTAACAGTCTACTCCTGGAAGTTTCATTTGTCTTGGGAGAACAAGAGGGTCAGTTCTATTACTATCCTGGACTGCTGAACCAAACTTTCAAACCAAAGTAGTCAGCTATTTCTCCAAGCTCAAGGAGCCAGCTGCTTTCCTCAGCTTGAAGATTTGAATGTCTTCTATAGCTGAAAAGGTTAATTCCAAGTGGGGCCTCACCAATGACTTGCTAAAGATGTAAAAAGACTGGAAGCGGTGCAAAGAAAAGCTACGAAAATGGTATGGAATTTGTGTTGCAAACTGTACAAGGAGAGACTTGCTGACCTGAACATGTATACCTTGGAGGAAAGGAGAAACAGGGGTGACATGATACAGATGTTCAAATATTTGAAAGGTATTAATCCGCAAATGAATCTTTTCTGGAGATGGAGTGGTAGAACTAGAGGACATGAATTGAGGTTGAAGGGGGGCAGACTCAGGAGTAATGTCAGGAAGTATTTTTTCACGGAGAGGGTGGTGGATATGTGGAATGCCCTCCAGTGGGAGGTGGTGGAGATGAAAATGGTAATGAAATTCAAACATGCGTGGGATAAACACAAAGGAATCCTGTTTAGAAGAAATGGTTCCGTGGAATCTTAGCGGAGATTGGGTGGCAACGCCGGTAATTGGGAAACAAAACGGGAGCTGGGTAGACTTCTAATGTCTACGCCCTGATCGTAACTGGATATGGATGGGCTTGAGTGTAAATTTTAAGGGGCTTCGACGTTAGCTTCAGAATTTTTAATACAAGAACAGTGCTGGGCAGACATCTATGGTCTGTGCCCTGAGAAAGGCAAGGACAAATCAAACTCGGGTATACATATAAAGTATCACATACCAGGTAAAATGAGTTTATCTTGTTGGACAGACTGGATGGACCTTTATCTGCCATCATTTTCTATGTTACCCTTTGGGGTTCTACATGGAATGTTGCTACTAATTGGGATTCTGGAATCTTGTAACTCTTTAGGATTCCAGAATCTTCAGAACTTTTAATACAGGAACAGTGCTGGGTGGACTTCTACAGTTTGTACCCTGAGAATGGCAAGGACAAGTCAAACTCAGGTATAAAGTATCACATACCATGGAAATGAGTTTATCTTGTTGGGCAGACTGGATGGACCATACAGGTCTTTATCTGCCGTCATTTACTATGTTACTATGTAATTCTGTTCCCAAACTGGAACAGAAAACTACCCTGGCAAATTGAAAGGATTGTCTGACTTTCCAAAGCTGAAGGGATCAGATCTCTTGATAAAGCTTAAAGGATCACTGGTCTGCTCAAGCTGCAAGAATCAACTATTTTACAAGCTGAATCACCAAGCTGCATTGCCAAGTTGAAAGAGTCAGCTTTCTCATAAAGCTATAAAAATCATTTTTTTTTTTACCAAGCTGAAAGAATTAGCCTGTTTGTTGAACTGGAAGAGTAAGCTGTCTTTCTGTCTGTTTCAGCTGACAGTCAGCTGTCTGGCCATGCTAACAATCAGTGGTCTCGTCAATCTAAAAGATTCATCTTTCTCACCAGCACAAAAGCGTTGATTGTCTTCCTAGCCTTTCAGCAGTCAACTGTCTTACAAAAGCTGAATCAGTCACCTCTCTTGTCAAGGCTTACTCAGTGGCTTCTCTTGCCAGAGTGATTTGATCACCTATTTTCCTAAAGCTGATTCAGTCAGCTATTTTACCAAAGCTGCAATAGTTAGCTGTTTTCCCTAGCTGAAATGGTCAAGTGTTTCATTAATCTGAAATTTCAGCTGTGTTTCCAGGCTACCACATTCAGCAGTTTTCTCAGGCTGAATAAGTCAGCTGTATTCTCCAGCTGAAAGTATCAGCTGTGTTTCAAGCTAAATATGTCAGCTGTGTTTCAAGCTGAATACATCAGTTGTATTCTCAGGCTGAATAACTCAGCTATCCAATCAAGCTGACGAGGCTCATTTTCAAAGCACTTAGACTTTCTAATATGCCTCTGTCAGCTGCCTGGCCAAGCTGAACTGATCAGCTCTGTTATCTGGTTTCTCTGATTTTAAGTGCTTATGTCAGCTGTCTGGTCAAGCTGAACCGGTCAGCTGTGTTATCTGGTTTCTCTGGTTTTCAGCTCCATTTCAGCTTGCAATTTGAAACTGTCACTTGTATTTCAGGCATAAAGAGAGGACAATTTTTTTCTTAAACTTCTAGGTCCCACCCTTTATAGGTACTTCTTTGCTACATCCCAATATATCTGGACTGGCCTGCTATGAATGCTAAGGAAAGAACAATTAAATCTTACCTGATAATTTTCTTTCCTTTAGTCCCACCAGACCAGTCCAGAAACCCTCCCTGTTTGATTTTATTTTCTGCTATGCAGTGTTTTTTTTCCTCCTGCTCATTTTTTTTCTTGGCAGATTTCATTGCTTCTGCTTTTAAACTTTTTCAATGTGCTCTTCTCATATGCTTCCTGACTCGTTGAAATACCTGCATTTCAGCAGAATATATGCCTCCCATGTTGGTGTAGGTATTGGATAATGTGACATTTGTGTCAACTATTCAGGATTGAGTGTCAGTATGACATTGGTTGGTTATTTGAAATACTGAACATTCTATGGCTGCATAATACTCTTTTTTTTTATCATTTTACTTAATTACATTCACATTTATCACATAAATGTAAGGAAATACAGAAATAAATATAAAAAGGAAAACATTTTCTCTCAACAATATATATTTACATAATTGTCCACAATTGGAAGATCCAAGATCAGGAAAACAATCTTAAAGAAAATAAGAAAAACTCAAAATGGTTAATCTTACACTTCACATTTTCTGAGGGAGGAAGGTTAATCGGTTATTGCAGCCGGTACAGTGGTAACTGAAGGAAGTTGCTGCAGAGGATTCTTCATCTGTTTCCACAAACTCTTATAATTTCTTAGGTTCAAACAAATAAGTAATAAGGAAATAAAACACTTACAAGGGAATCGCGCTAGGAAGGTCCCACATAGGGCAATGATTCCTGGCTTAAAAGCCAAGACCTCACACCTCCCAGTCTGCGATTCCCTTGATGTGTCAGGAAATATATGCATCTTTGAACCCAAAAAACTATCAACCATGTATCGGAAATACAATTTCAAAACATTGTTCCTATCTAAATCAAAGACGAAAGTCACTAATAATACAACTCTATCTATAACTTCTGAATTTTCCAAAATGTCAGTTAAACTTACATCTCTTTTCTCTGAAAGAAGATTTTAAAGGAAATATAATTTTAGTCACCAAAAGGTGGCTATCAGAGTATCAGAGAAATATTTCTTCAAGAATTCAGTAGCTGATATATAGGATATTATAGGTAAATTTATCATTCTCAAGTTTTTTTCCCTTAATTGGTTCTCCAGAAATTCCAATTTTTACAAGAAAGATAACTATTCTTCATTACCAAATTGTCTGATTTTCATAGAGAAGCCATTTCTGTAATCAAAGTCTCTATTTTTATATCTTGGACTTCCACTTTGTTAGATAAGTATTACTATAAATTCTTTAACTCACATAGTGAAAAATTTTAAACATCTGAAGAAGAGAGCTATTCACATTCTGCTGCAGTTCCTATAGTACATCCATTATGACATTATTGGCTTCACCAAGTCCAATTTCTCCACAGAAACCGCTCCACATATCTTCGGGGGGAAGAGCTCACTCTCCAATCCCCCAGTTGGTTTATTATCCGAGTCAATGCTGTGCCAGGACCTCCTCGGGTCACGTGAAAATCCTAACCCACTTCGGGCGTTTCCATTATTGACCTCCATAGCGAAGCATTACTATTTCCGGGTCTTGGAGGAGTCGTGCCAACAGGGGGACTCAAAGTCACTCCCTCCACTGAGATTCGGCAATAAAGCCTTGTTGTTCCCCGAAGCAAGAACCGATATCCCCAACGTTATGACCCCAAATCTCTCCAAAATAGACTGAGAAGTGGTGGGAACCTCAGCCGTGTTCGAGGAGGACAGCACCATGGCTTTGCCTTTTCTCTTCCCCATTCTCTGGGGAGCGCGCCCTCTTCTTCAGGCATTCTGGTGTAAAACGGGAACTCAACTAGCGTACATCCTCCCTCAATGCCACCTTGGAACCTCCAGGTTGGGACACTCTTTGTCTGGTTTCTCCTCAGAGGCCTGTCTGATATGGGTAACCCTACAGCATAGCCCTCTTGAGTCATTGAAACACGGAAGCCCCTCCACCACTTACAAGGTGGTGTCCCTTCGGAGGGGGGCTGCATAATACTCTTAAGGGGAAAGTCACATAGAAACTCTTTTTTTCTCTGTCTCCACACTGTCTCTCACACACTCTATGGAAAATACTGCTGCTAAGATGATTCTTGAATATCGTAGATATAGAGTTGCACCATTATTGAATGAACGACATTGGTTGCCAGTTAAAGCCAGGATTGCGTATGAAATATCTTGCCTGGTTTTTAACTTTTTTTAAATGTTCAGAGTTTTGTTTACTTGTACAATTTATTAAATCATTAAACTTTCCATTTGACATCTAGAATTAGGGATAATAAACTTCCTGAGTACCCGGACGTTAGACATGTAACATCTAAATGTAATCACGGACGAGGAGTGTTTGGTGATCTACCGGAGGGTCGAGATACGGTGGAAGCATTGGAGCTACACGGAACAAGCGGCCCTGGAGAGATTGTGGAGGGGCAAAGCTCTGAACAGGCTGAGATCCAGGAAAAAGACCTGCATGGTCCATCCAGTCTGCCCAAGATAAACTCATGTGTATACCTTACCTTGATTTGTACCTGTCTTTCTCAGGGCACAGACCGTATAAGTCTGCCCAGCAGTTTTTCCTGCCTCCCAACCACCTGTCCCGCCTTCCAACCACCAACCCCTCTTCCCCCCACCTGCTCTGCCACCCAATTGTAGCTAAGCTTCTGAGGATCCATTCCTTCTGCACAGGATTCCTTTATGCACATCCTACGCATGTTTGAATTCCGTTACTGTTTTCATCGCCACCACCTCCCGCGGGAGGGCATTCCAAGCATCCACCACCCTCTCCGTGAAAAAATACTTCCTGACATCTTTCCTGAGTCTGCCCCCCTTCAATCTCATTTCATGTCCTCTCGTTCTACCGCCTTCCCATCTCTGGAAAAGATTCAGTGTGCTTGGTTTTGAGTGTATGGGAATGACGGCTGTGTTGGGGAGTGGAAACAGAGATTAACAAATGGGCTTCCTTGCTCGTGTGTAGTAATCGTCGTGCACCATGGCCGGAGTCGGAGAGGAGAGGGAGGGCGGTGGAACGGTGAGCGTGCGGCTGCGGGAGGGTGGGTGAGGGGGACTGTGGGTGGGGAGATGGGGTCCAGGGCCGATTTTGGTTGGTTTTGAGTGTAAGGGAATGACGGCTGCATTGGGGAGTGGAAACAGAGATTGCCCAATGACAATCCGATTTGTTGAGTGTCATTGCTCCGCCCTCAACATCATCACGTTGTGACACGGGGACGGGGCAGTCACTCATGCGATCTTGCAACTACAAATTTAGAACGTTGGAGGTGCCTTTTATATAGAGAGATAATGCTTTCCATATCAAGTGTTTTACTTTGATGTACATTTGTAATTATAAATTTAAAAAAAAAGAATAAAACTGGAGACTGTCCATGTGGAAACGGATAGTACTTGCCACTGATCCACAAGGACAGCCACAGGTGCTTTCTCTTTGTGGGAGGGCACGGGGGTCCCTGTTCTTGTCATTGGTGCTTGAGGTATTTGGTAATGATCTTTTACCTTGATGTGATGGTGCTGACGGCATCTGTGATATTAGATGCTTTATCCTGGTCTTGATACAGTCATTGCTGTGCAAAAATGCTCATCTTTATTCTGCCATGAACTGCTTGATGACAAGTGACCTCTTTCTTTTTGGGGGGGCACCAGCTGACCTGGTCGATAAGGACATTTGGAAACATGATGGGTTTAGGAGAAGATGAGGTGGTGGTCAGTTACCTACCATTAAGTCACATTGCAGCCCAGGTCTATGATCTCTGGATGACCATGATTTTTGGAGGGACCACTTACTTCGCCGAACCGGATGCCCTGAAGGTAAGGAAGAACCACCTTTGTCAGCAGAAATATCCTGAGCTCCCAAACACTGACAGAATCACGTGTACAGTACATTCAACCATTGAAAGCTTTAGTATCAGGAACTACAAGTGTCGCCCTGCTGTATTTTAAAGAATAAAATAAAAACTTTTTGAGAGAATTTTATAAAGCATCTTTTTCTCACTGTGCATCCGAATATGTACATATAAGTATGTTCACATACAAGATCATGCATACATATATGTATCTCTTGTGTCATTGTTCCCACGGATGTGGTATGGGTGAAGCTGGGGTTGAGTTGTGATATATATATATATATGTACAGAAAATGAGCCTTTTTCAACTGAAGGAAAACTCTGGAACGAGGGGGCATATGATGAAGTTAAGAGGGAATAGGCTTTGGAGAAATCTAAGGAAGTACTATTTCACAGAAAGGGTGGTGGAATGGCCTCCCGGTGGAGGTTGTGGAGTCGAGGAGTGTTCCAGACAGGGACCAGGTGGGGCCACGGGGGCATCGGCCCCCACAGATTTAGCCCTGCCCCCCCCCCCCCCCCCGCTTTCACCCCCCTGCCACATTCGACCTCCCCTCCCGCCGCCGCCAACCCTCCCCCACCGCCACCGTCAGGTACCTTTGCTGGCGGGGATCCCCAACCCCTGCCAGCTGAAGTCCTCTTCTGCGCCGGTCTCCGGTGCATTGCTGATCTGGATTCTGTTTCTGTGAGCCCTGACGTCCTGCATGTAGGAACGTGCAGGACGTCAGAACTCACAGAAACAGAATCCAGATCAGTGAACGCACTGGACTCGGAGACCGGCGCTGAAGGGGACTTCGGCTGGCGGGGGTTGGGGACCCCCACCAGCAAAGGTACCTGGCGGTGGCGGGGGAGGCTTGGAACTTGGTGGCGGCACCGGGGGAGGGGTCAAAAGTGGCAGGGGGGTCGGCAGCGTTGGGGAGGGGACTAAAATGTGCCCCCTCACCTCGGGCTCTGGACCCCCCCCTCTCGCAGGTCTGGCTACGCCCCTGGTTCCAGAATTTAAAAAGGCATGGGATAAGCATGTGGGATCGCTTAGGAAAAGGAAGAGTTAGGGGTTACAGAGGATGGGCAGACTGGATGGGTCATATGGCCTTTATCTGCCGTCATGTTTCTATATTTCTATAGTAACATAGTAAATGATGGCACATAAAGATCTCTAAATAAGTAAAAGGTTCTCAGTGCTTGTAGCAAATACACTTATAGGTCTTCGGAGGAAAAGGCCTCGAGAAACCCCTTGACTTATAAAAAGGTCAATAAGGAGTTGGACTTCCTCATCATCGGCCAGAAAAACCTCCGTATAGAATGCTATTTTACTTTACTGTAGTTTTAATTCAGACTTTAAAACTCAGCCAGTCAAAGATTAAATGAACTTAGCTTAATAGTCGATCTCTGTATTTTCTTGTTGACTTTGACCGTGATCAACGGCGGCCAGCGTTTCCGAGAATAGGAGCCAAATTTTCAAAATTATTGGGGGTGCTAAGCCCAATGGAAATAATCCCTCCCTGGACACATACAAGGAATGTTTCCAATATTGGGGGTGCTCAAGCACCCACAGCACCCACAGAGTCGGCTCCAATTTTCGAATTCGTATATTCTGCTTCAGGATCACTGGACAAACAATCTAAAATCAACTTGTAGTAAGACTTTTTCATATGTTCAACGTTATCTTACCAGCGTACTTACTGCCGCTCAGTTTTTCCAGCGGATGCAACAGAGACAACCCCTGGAAAAAAAATGGCGTGGTTTTTAAAGCCCAGCTGACGTCACACGCTGAAAAACAGTGATCAGCTAATTAGTGAATCAATTGCAAATCATTAGCGTTCACATTCATTAATCTTATAAAAAATGGATCCTGGGGTTGTCTCTGTTGCATCCACCGGCAAAACTGAGCAGCAGTAAGTACGCTGTTAAGGTAACTTTGAACATTCCACTATATCTTTTTTGAGATGCAGCGACCAGAATTGAACACAATATTCGAGGTGCGGTCACACCATGGAGCGATACAAAGGCATTATAACATCCTCATTTTTGTTTTCCATTCCTTTCCTAATAATACCTTTCTATTAGCTTTCTTAGCCACTGCCGCACACTGAGCAGAGGGTTTCAAAGTATCATCGACACCTAGATCCCTTTCTTGGTCTGCGACTCCTAACGTGGAATCTTGCATGACGTGGCTACAGGGCCGTGCCTAGGGTCTCCGGCGCCCCCCTGCAGTTGGCCTTGCCCCCCGAAAACGATCGCTACACTACCCACCCTCTTCTCCCCAGATCCTTTTCCTTTTTTTTTGTTTAAATTTACCTCTGTCCGGCGGCAGCGTAGCGTTAGTGAGAAGGAGGCGGCGCTCCCTACCCCGACGTGTCAGTCTTCCCTTCGCTCAGTGTCCTGCCTTCTTCTGATGTCATTTCTGATGTCAAAAGAAGGCGGAACTGAGCGAAGGGAAGAATGACACGTCGAGGCGGGGGAGCGCCGCCTCCTCACCAACGCTACGCTGCCGCCGGACAAAGGTAAATTTAAACAAAAAAAAAGGAAAAGGATCTGGGGAGAAGAGGGCGAGGTAAGCATGGTGCGGCGGGGCGCCCCCCAGAGGATGGCACCCTCTTGCCATGCTTACCTCGCTTACCGTGTTGGCACGGCCCTGCGTAGCTATAATTCGGGTTCCTCTTTCCCACAGGCATCACTTTGCACTTGCTCACATTAAACGTCATCTGCCATTTAGACTCCCAGTCCCGCGATTTAACGACTTTGAATAACTTTGTGTCATCAGCAAATTTAATTACCTCACTAGTTATTCCCATATCTAGATCATTTATAAATTTTGGCGGCACAATGTGGCTGCCAAACTTAGCCAGTCATGTGCTGCATATTCGTGAAGAACCACCAGTTATCCTATGTGACTTAGTAAAAGCGCCCCTAAGTGCGTTAATTGGCGCTAATTGGCCCTGATTTGTAGTTACACATGTAACTAATTAGATTGTAAGCTCTGTCGAGCAGGGACTGTCTCTTCATGTTCAAGTGTACAGCGCTGCGTACGTCTAGTAGCGCTATAGAAATGATAAGTAGTAGTAGTAGTAGTAGTTATCCACTAAGCATGGCTTGTTCAAGTGACCGTAGCACCCTGAGCCAACTTGAGGCTTGGCATCCTCTCATTAGCATGCCCCCTCCAGGTCTTCCTCCCCCCTCCATCCTACCTTTAAAGGCAGATTCCCTCTCCTGAACACCGACAGCTTTTCACCTGACACTACCCGCATCAGCCCCTGCGTCTTCCCTCTGCAGCACCCCTGTGGAAACAGGAAGTTATGTCAAAGAAGGGGCCGGGGTGGGATGGGAAAGAGAGCTAAAAATGAAGTCAGTTGATATTCTGAACTATTGATACCATTGTTTTTAAAGGAAGTGAGTATGTATCAGTTGAGGCACACGTGAGGAAGATGATGTAATACAAGTACAGATAACTAAATGATATTTTGACACTGAAGAACTTCCTTTGGTGCTTTTTACCCCTATCAATCATTTCTCTCTTGGTCTAGGGCTCTCTGATTACCACTCTGCAGGAAGTGCGTCCCACAGTATTCCTTGGGGTGCCGCGAGTCTGGGAGAAGATTCAGGAGAAGTTGAAGATCCTGGATGCTACATCATCCATCATCAAGAGGAAGACAACTGCTCGGGCTAGAGACATTGGCCTGCGGGTCAACTACAACCGTATGAATGGGTAAAGGACTCAGAGCTGCTAATTACATCATTAATGTGGCAGGTGGTGTGTGGTCAGAGCAGAATTTCCCATGAGAGATAAAATGGGACATTCTGTAGGCAGGAAGGGGGAAGAGGAATCACTATTGAGACAGTAGAGAGCTGAGTTGGGGGAACGCTAAGCAATATTCCGACACATATTATACTGTTATTTATCTGCTTTCTCTCAGGAATAACTCTGTACCCTGGGGCTACACACTGGCTCATTACCTGGTATTGAAGAAGATCCAGGCAGCTGTGGGTCTTGATCGCTGTCATACATGTAATACTGGAGCTGCTTCTATCTCTAAGGACACATTCGAGTACTTCATGAGTATCAACTTGCCGCTGTATGAGATCTATGGGATGAGTGAGAGCTCAGGACCACATGCTTTGTCAACACCAAATTCCATTTTACCCCCAAGGTCAGTGAGTCACTTATACTGACTCGTTCCTCCCTATCGTGAGAAGATCAGTCATAATTCAGGATATTTACTTATGTAGACTCATACCTTCCTTCCTATCGCCGAGTCATCAGGACCACATCCTTCTCCATCACTGTGGACTATCATGAGTGTATCTTATCCACGGTCATCTCCCTTCCTTGTCATTATCAAGTGAATTCTTTTATCCCTTATTGTTTTCATTTGGAGAGTGAGAAAGCAGGAACATACTCTACTCTGTAGACTTGGTCTCCCGAGGTCTTCCTCAGATCAGTGAACCAAAGGGGCATTCCATCTCCTATACTGCCTCGTCTCTCCTGTTCTATCACCTGAGAAGTGACAGAAAGGACAAAGACCAGAAGATATCTCAAGGTGGAATGTGTTAAAAAAATATAGGGTTTAAATATAGGGAGAGGCAGAGGAGTGAGGGATCCTGACGAATGCTTGTGTGCAACCAGTTGAAAGACGGAAGAGGCAGTTTTTAAATTCTAAGATTCCTTGTTTTCACTTTCCACAGCTGTGGTAAGAAGCTCCTGGGCTGCAGGATTCGAATTGATAAGCCAGACAAAGATGGTAATGGGGAGATTTGCTACTGGGGTCGAGATGTTTTCATGGGATATTTGAACATGAAGGAAAAGACTCTTGAGGCTTTGGATGAGGAAGGCTGGCTGCACTCAGGGGATATTGGGAAACTAGACCAACAAGGCTTCCTTTACATCACTGGCAGAATTAAAGGTAAGAAGCGCCTGGTTCAGGCAAAAATGGAGAGTTAATCAGAGACATATGGCAACCGGAACAGTCTTTGTTGATTTGACTTGGGTTGAGTTGGCAGTTCCTCAATTACCCATCAGTTTCTTCAGTGAACATAGCTTGTTATGATGAATTATCACTAGTTAGCTAGCAAGTTTTTTTAGGTACTTCTGTTCATTTGTGATTAAAATATACGATTTTCTTCTGAAAAATTGAAATGTTTTTAGTATTGGGATGATACTCTTCAACAAAGCTTACAAAAGTCAACCTCAGTGATACATATCATCCCTTAAACTACCCAAGCACACCAAAATCACCTCTCACACAACCTACCCAACATCTAAATCCTATTCTACCCCAGCTTTTGATCGACTGTATTTAAATCATGTATTGACTTTATCATAACCTTACTCTGTAAGCCACATTGAGCTGCAAAACGGTGGGAAAATGTGGGGTACAAATGCAATAAATATATATATATATATATATATATATATATATATATATATATATATATATATATATACTCTGCACATGGGTAGCATTGGGTAGCATGTAGTCCAGAATGGTGATTGGAGCATACCTTCTCCAATAGCTGGGATTAATTACTGGCTGTTTGACTCACGTTCATTGTCCTTGCTTTGACCAAATCTTGCATCTCCTGTTTCTATTTCTTTTTGATCACCGTTGCCTAAATGTTGTTCATCTGCAACCAATTACTTCATCATTAGTTATTATGGGGTCTAAAGGGGCTTCCAGCCTGGGCAAATCTTTAATAATCTGTGATAGACAGGCATTGGATAGGTCTCCTGAAAAATTAGACCTCCTGACATTTGATGTTGAGGTAGAAGCCTCCAATGATGAATAGACATCAATTTGGCCACATTCTCTACATTGGCTTTACTTCTTCATTTCTAACAATGCTGAGTTGAAGTTATTTATTTATTTAGATTTTGCTCACACCTTTTTCAGTAGTAGCTCAAGGTGAGTTACATTCAGGTACACTGGATATTTCTCTGTCCCAGGAGGGCTCACAATCTACGTTTGTACCTGAGGCAATGGAGGGTTAAGTGATTTGCCCAAGATCACAAGGAGCAGCAGTGGGATTTGAACCAGCAAGACCGGTGCTCTAACCACTAGGCCACTCCTCCACCCCAAAGAATCTTGTTAGTCTTTGGGGTTCTACATGGAATGTTCCTACTCTGAGATTCTGCATGGAATCTTGTCACTCTTTAGGATTCTAGAATCTTTATTTATTTAGATTTTGCTCACACCTTTTTCAGTAGTAGCTCAAGGTGAGTTACATTCTGGAACACTGGATATTTCTCTGTCCCGGGAGGGCTCACAATCTAAGTTTACTCATGTTTGTGCTTGTGCTCAAGTCTCTACAATCTCCATTCCCTGCTGCTAGTTCTCCTAGGATTTGATGCTCTTGTGAAGGTCAGTTCTATAACTGGATGCATCTATTTACGTGTGCCTGAACATGTAAATGCACTCATCGTTGCACTTATGTGCCACGCTATTCTGTAATGTCAGTGGTTAAATGCATATATAAGCTCTTAAAGGAAGAGAGTTCAAGGTAATGATGAGATGTAGTTCAGAAGCCCCCCCCCCCCCCCCCCAATATTTAAAACCATTTAATTAGCCAGGAATGGCTCCTGGCTAGTTAAATGGCCCATAACTGGCTAACCGGCAATATTCAGTGAGAGACAGCTGTTTATCTCCCGCTGAATATTGCCGGTCAGCGCTTAGCGGATAGCCAGTTATATTGCGTGAAATGACCAGCTATCCACCAATATTCAGCACATCACCGGCTACGTTTGGTGGCCAAATTAGGCCACCGAAATTGGGAGAATATCTTCGGCCAAGCTGATATTCAGCGCTGGCCGGTTAAATTTAAACCGGCCAAAATACACCCAGATATTCAATGCTAGCTGCTGGAAACAGCCCAGCATTGAATATCCGGGCCGAGTGCCGACCGGGGAAGTTAGTGGGGCTCCCTCCTGCTGTCTCAATGTCGGGCCCAAGGACCTTGGCTGTCAGCAAGTGAACCCATGTTGGAGAAAGGCGGTTTGGGAGATGTAACGAAGTAGATGGGGTTCAGAACACAGGCAAAGATAGTTGACCATTTGGAACCAGTTTGGAAAGCTGCCAGGAATGGAAGAAAAGTGAGACTGTAGAAACTTATAAGACAGGAATGACGCATAAAAGTGGGGTACAAGGGTTATTCTCAGGAACGTTAGCTCCTGAAGTGTAGATGGCAGATTAAAGCCCTGGGCCCTGTACTATTGAGGATCAGACCAGCAAAGAGAGGTAAATTTCAGGGTACATAAACCAGGCAGCAGAGACCTTTCTGCTTAAATCCACAGAGAGCAGACCGTCTCCAGAGTTTCAGTGACTCATAACTGCACAGTGCCGCTGAAAATCCGGTGTGACCACCGCACCATTATCCAGTTGGTTTCAAGGTGTTCTGGAGGCAGTGTCAGAGTGATGCTAGGATTTACCTGGTTAGCAGAGATATTCAGTCTAGATAAAGGGGGACAGCAAAAAGGCTGTTCCGTCTTTAAATGGGCTGTTATTTAGAGACTGGTCTGAATATCGGGCTGCACACGGATACCTTCCGGTGGCCGGCCAGGCCCAGATAGTCACTGTTCATGCTTGAATTAGGCCCAGGCCTTCAATATCTGGCCGATTTACTACTTGCAGCAGTCGGTGCCTTTAAATTCGCTGACCACCATGGGGTAACGATCAGGCTCTTACGTCTTTTGGAAATATAGCCTAAATTCAGCCCTGAAAATCATCACAAACGACCACCTAACCTTTCGCAGAAACCCGAAAACGCATCTGTTCAAAAAAGCATATCCCACTGATCCGACATAATCGCTGATTACTGCAACATAACATATCTGAAAGACAACAGGAACATAACTCATAACTTCCGTCTCTTGATCCTTTACGTGGTTAACCCACTTTAGCTTCACTTAACTAATCAATAACAAGAGCTTTGTATCTGTTTTACTGGAGTTGTAACCAGCTCTCTGGAATTATGTAAACCAAATTGAGCCTACAAGTATATGGGAAAATATGGGATACCAATGTAACAAATAAATAAATGTGTGTATGGGATGTAAAAACTCCTGATTAAAAGCCATGGTAAAGCATCTGCCTAGTAGATACCAGGGCAGGAAATCTGAACTGGAGACAGACAAGTTGAGGTATAACTTTATTACTTGTTGGCGATCTACCTTAAGTGACGTTATGAAAGGGCATTGCATGTCTGCTGGGAAAGTTACTGACCCAGAGCCTGTCATGAAGTATCCTGCTAGATTATCATTAATATAACGAAGCCTGTAGTAGAGAGGGTTAGACGTACTGTAAAGGGATCCGCTTCCTCCACTCTGGGTTGGAGCCGGCAGCCCTGTTAGGCTCACAGGTTTCCAGCAAAGAACCAGACTGCCATATGGACTTAAGACCAAAGTGCTTTATTCTCAATTCAGTTCCACTCTCAAAATTGAAGTGCAGTTCACAAACAGGGTTCAGGCCGGGTTCCAAACTCCAGCCAACATTCAGTTCCTTAACAGTTCAGGCCCACTTCCTTTGCACTACCTTCCCCTCTCCCTCAGAAGGGCTCAATCAAAGTTCAGCCTGCTGTTCTATGCATCCCAGTAATTCAACCCTTTCACAAACAGTCTCTTCAAATGAAACCACTACTTAATGCCCCTGTCCTCTTCACAACACCCAGGAGGACCCTGTACCAAACAGGGCTGGCAGCTTTCCTCCTACCTCACAGCACCACACCCCTGTGGCCTCGCACACTGCCTTCACGTGCTGGTCAGGGTTACATCTACATTCTCACACTCCATGGCAGCTTACTCTTCCCCCCACCCCTCCAGGGAAGCTCCAGTGGCAGGCCTTTCCTGTCCTCCACTTACTCCATGGCAGCTTCTCCCTCCATCAGTTTCCTCTCCTTCCTGGTGGCTGGGAGCCACCCAGAAATCTCTCCCCCCTCTCACAGCTGGAGGGAATTATATCCTGGCGATTCAGCTAAGGGACTGAGCTTCACCTTCCCTTCTCCCTCTAGTGGGGAAGAGAGTAACCGGCTCCCCTAGCACTGAGTCACTGCTCCCCCTGCTGGGGTTGGAAATCCGTTCCACCCTTTTGGGGCTACCCTCCTCGCTCCTGCTTGCAAGGGCTTCTGGGAACCATAGTTCAGGGATTAGCTGGTTCTCTGTGGGGCCCCCAAGTGCTAGCTTTGTCACAGTACTAAGAGCTGTACATCAAATACTCATAGGCTGTAGTCTGTACTAAGTAGGGTCAAACC
Source organism: Microcaecilia unicolor (assembly GCF_901765095.1). Classification (NCBI taxonomy): domain Eukaryota; kingdom Metazoa; phylum Chordata; class Amphibia; order Gymnophiona; family Siphonopidae; genus Microcaecilia; species Microcaecilia unicolor. Next base: position 15,791,267 of record NC_044032.1, on the reverse strand, counting down.
ACTTGAGAATGAGAATTTTATTGCTTAGTTAAGTAAATAGTAGTCAACACCTGGGAAGCTGATGCCACTGTAAAAGCCATAGACTGTGGTCTGTCTTATGGAAGGTCAGAATAGCTCAGAGTGGGAACTTTATTGCCTGTTAGTACATAAGTAGTGCCATACTGGGAAAGACCAAAGGTCCATCTAGCCCAGCATCCTGTCACCGACAGTGGCCAATCCAGGTCAAGGGCACCTGGCACGCTCCCCAAACGTAAAAACATTCCAGACAAGTTATACCTAAAAATGCGAAATTTTTCCAAGTCCATTTAATAGCGGTCTATGGACTTGTCCTTTAGGAATCTATCTAACCCCTTTTTAAACTCCGTCAAGCTAACCGCCCGTACCACGTTCTCCGGCAACGAATTCCAGAGTCTAATTACACGTTGGGTGAAGAAAAATTTTCTCCGATTCGTTTTAAATTTACCACACTGTAGCTTCAACTCATGCCCTCTAGTCCTAGTATTTTTGGATAGCGTGAACAGTCGCTTCACATCCACCCGATCCATTCCACTCATTATTTTATACACTTCTATCATATCTCCCCTCAGCCGTCTCTTCTCCAAGCTGAAAAGCCCTAGCCTTCTCAGCCTCTCTTCATAGGAAAGTCGTCCCATCCCCACTATCATTTTCGTCGCCCTTCGCTGTACCTTTTCCAATTCTACTATATCTTTTTTGAGATACGGAGACCAGTACTGAACACAATACTCCAGGTGCGGTCGCACCATGGAGCGATACAACGGCATTATAACATCCGCACACCTGGACTCCATACCCTTCCTAATAACACCCAACATTCTATTCGCTTTCCTAGCCGCAGCAGCACACTGAGCAGAAGGTTTCAGCGTATCATCGACGACGACACCCAGATCCCTTTCTTGATCCGTAACTCCTAACGCGGAACCTTGCAAGACGTAGCTATAATTCGGGTTCCTCTTACCCACATGCATCACTTTGCACTTGTCAACATTGAACTTCATCTGCCACTTGCACGCCCATTCTCCCAGTCTCGCAAGGTCCTCCTGTAATCGTTCACATTCCTCCTGCGACTTGACGACCCTGAATAATTTTGTGTCATCGGCGAATTTAATTACCTCACTAGTTATTCCCATCTCTAGGTCATTTATAAATACATTAAAAAGCAACGGACCCAGCACAGACCCCTGCGGGACCCCACTAACTACCCTCCTCCACTGAGAATACTGGCCACGCAATCCTACTCTCTGCTTCCTATCTTTCAACCAGTTCTTAATCCATAATAATACCCTACCTCCGATTCCATGACTCTGCAATTTCTTCAGGAGTCTTTCGTGCGGCACTTTGTCAAACGCCTTCTGAAAATCCAGATATACAATATCAACCGGCTCCCCATTGTCCACATGTTTGCTTACCCCCTCAAAAAAATGCATTAGATTGGTGAGGCAAGACTTCCCTTCACTAAATCCGTGCTGACTTTGTCTCATCAGTCCATGTTTTTGTATATGCTCTGCAATTTTATTCTTAATAATAGCCTCCACCATCTTGCCCGGCACCGACGTCAGACTCACCGGTCTATAATTTCCCAGATCTCCTCTGGAACCCTTCTTAAAAATCGGAGTAACATTGGCTACCCTCCAGTCTTCCGGTACTACACTCGATTTTAGGGACAGATTGCATATTTCTAACAGTAGCTCCGCAAGTTCATTTTTTAGTTCTATTAATACTCTGGGATGAATACCATCAGGTCCCGGTGATTTACTACTCTTCAGCTTGCTGAACTGACCCATTACATCCTCCAAGGTTACAGAGAATTTGTTTAGTTTCTCCGACTCCCCCGCTTCAAATATTCTTTCCGGCACCGGTGTCCCCCCCAAATCCTCCTCGGTGAAGACCGAAGCAAAGAATTCATTTAATTTCTCCGCTACGGCTTTGTCCTCCTTGATCGCCCCTTTAACACCATTTTCGTCCAGCGGCCCAACCGACTCTTTGGCCGGTTTCCTGCTTTTAATGTATCTAAAAAAATTTTTACTATGTATTTTTGCTTCCAACGCTAATTTCTTCTCAAAGTCCTTTTTTGCCCTCCTTATCTCCGCTTTGCATTTGGCTTGGCATTCCTTATGATCTATCCTGTTACTTTCAGTTGGTTCTCTTCTCCACTTTCTGAAGGATTATTTTTTGGCTCTAATGATTTCCTTTATCTTACTGTTTAGCCACGTCGGCTGACGTTTAGTCTTTTTTCCCTTTTTTCTAATACGTGGAATATATTTGTCCTGAACCTCCAGGATGGTGTTTTTAAACAGCATCCACGCCTGATGCAAGTTTTTTACTCTGCGAGCTGCTCCTTTCAGTCTTTTTTTCACCATTTTTCTCATTTTGTCGTAATCACCTTTTCTATAGTTAAACGCTAGCGTACTTGATTTCCTAGTTTCACTTCCTTCAATGCCAATATCAAAACCGATCATATTATGATCACTGTTATCAAGCGGCCCTCGTATCGTTACCCCCTGCACTAGATCATGAGCACCACTAAGGACTAAGTCTAGTATTTTTCCTTCTCTTGTCGGCTCCTGAACTAGCTGTTCCATGAAGCTGTCCTTGATTTCATCAAGAAATCTTATGTCCCTTGCGTGTACAGATGTTACATTAACCCAGTCTATATGCGGGTAATTGAAATCCCCCATTATTATTGTGTTGCCCAGTTTGTTTGCGTCCCTGATTTCCTTTAACATTTCCGCATCCGTCTGTTCGTCCTGGCCACGCGGACGGTAGTACACTCCTATCACTATCCTTTTCCCCTTTGCACATGGAATTTCAATCCACAGTGATTCCAAGGAGTGTTTTGTTTCCTGCAGAAGTGCATTATGGATTAAGTTGTGCAAGGAGGGGGGGGGGGGCTGTATGTTAGCAGTGAAAACTATTGATTAGAAGCCTATGGTGAAGCATCCACCCAACTGTGTAACTAAAGCCCATAAATAGTTCACCAGCATCCTAGAAAGGAGAAGACCTTTGACTTGAAAGTCTACCTAGTAGAACCAAGCTGTGACCACCAGCATCTTCATCGGTGGAAAAGGGAAGACATTGCTGGGTACTTGATCAAGAGAACTTACCTAGAAGGATCAGCCTTTGACACATTTCAAATGTATTCTTGATATGCCAAACTCAAGTTTCAGGGCAAAAAAATCCCCAGATGGAGTCCTCCAGGTCAGCAGGTTTTGAAAGCCAATGAAATCTTTATCATCAGGAGCCTTCTGATCACCTGTCTTCCTGCTGTGCAAATGGGTTGAATTCTGAATAAAACACTTATATATATAGGGTAATCTTGAAATAATGTGTCTATTGATCTGATGATGGGTGAGAATATACGTCATGTAAAAATGTAAGAAGGTTTCATTTGCCTAAGATGAGAATCAGATGGGTGAAAGATATGTGAGAATTAGGAGAAGGAAGAAGGAAAGGGGATAGGATCTGATATATTGCCTTTCTGTGGTTACAATCAAAGCAGTTTATATATTATATACAGGTATTTATTTTGTACCTAGGGCAACAGAGGGTTAAGTGACTTGACCAGAATCACAAGGAGCTGCAGGGGAAATTGAACCCAGTTACCCTGGCTCTCAGGCCACTGCACTAACCATTAAGCTATTCCTCCACTCTGTAAGCAGCGTTACTACTGACTACTACTACTAATCATTTCTATAGCGCTACTAGATGTATGCAGCACTATACACATTATATACAGGTACTTTTCTCTGTCCCTAGGGGACTCGCAATCTAAGGTTTTTTTTGTACTTGGAGCAATGGAGGGGTAACTGACTTGCCCAAGGTCACGTCACTTAACCCTCTGTTGCCTTAGGTACAAAATAAATACCTGTATATAATATATAAACTGCTTTGATTGTAACCACAGAAAGGCAATATATCAGATCCTATCCCCTTTCCTTCTTCCTCAGGAGCTTAGCCGAGATTGGGTGGCAGAGCCAGTGGTGGGAGGAGGGGCTGGTGGTTGGGAGGCGGGGATAGTGCTGGGCAGACTTATACGGTCTGTGCCAGAGCCGGTGGTGGGAGGCGGGGCTGGTGGATGGGAGGCGGGGATAGTGCTGGGCAGACTTATACGGTCTGTGCCAGAGCCTGTGGTGAGAGGCGGGGCTGGTGGATGGGAGGCGGGGATAGTGCTGGGCAGACTTATACAGTCTGTGCCAGAGCCGGTGGTGGGAGGCGGGGCTGGTGGATGGGAGGCGGGGATAGTGCTGGGCAGACTTATATGGTCTGTGCCAGAGCTGGTGGTGGGAGGCGGGGCTGGTGGTTGGGAGGCGGGGATAGTGCTGGGCAGCCTTATATGGTCTGTGCCAGAGCTGGTGGTGGGAGGCGGGGCTGGTGGATGGGAGGCAGGGATAGTGCTGGGCAGACTTGTACGGTCTGTGCCCTGAAGAAGACAGGTACAAATCAAGGTAGGGTATACACAAAAAGTAGCACATATGAGTTGATCTTGTTGGGCAGACTGGATGGACCGTGCAGGTCTTTTTTTGCCGTCATCTACTATGTTACTATGTAAGTGACTTACCCAAGGCCCAAGCATTAATATCTACTGGACTAAGCACTGTGTTAGAAGTACAAAACTTTCTGTTGATAATGTAATTTCTGATTGGTTTCAGAGCTAATCATTACATCAGGAGGTACAAATGTTACACCTGTCCCAATTGAGGAGAGTGTAAAGAAGGAGGTGCCAATCATCAGCAATGCCATGCTGATCGGAGACAACAGGAATTTTCTGTCTATGCTGATCACCCTGAAGGTGAGGGGAGAAAAGCGTAATAATGTGACCCTGGAATACATAGAAAATTCCCAGTCTTTCTTTCTGAACATTCTGGAGCATCACAAATGTCCACTCCTCATTTTCTGCTAAGTCAACTACTACTATTAATCATTTCTATAATTCTACTAGACTTAGGCAGCACTGTACACATTCTATGCAGGTACTTTCTCTGTCCCTAGAGGGCATCACTGTACACATTCTATGCAGGTACTTTCTCTGTCCCTAGAGGGCAGCACTGTACACATTCTATGCAGGTACTTTCTCTTTCCCTAGATGGCAGCCCTGTACACATTCTATGCAGGTATTTTCTATGACCTTAGAGGGCAGCGCTGTACACATTCTGTGCAGGTATTTTCTCTGACCTTAGAGGGCAGCGCTGTACACATTCTATGCAGGTACTTTCTCTGTCCCTAGAGGGCAGCCCTGTACACATTCTATGCAGGTATTTTCTATGACCTTAGAGGGCAGCGCTGTACACATTCTGTGCAGGTATTTTCTCTGACCTTAGAGGGCAGCCCTGTACACATTCTATGCAGGTACTTTCTCTGTCCCTAGAGAGCAGCACTGTACACATTCTATGCAGGTACTTTCTCTGTCCCTAGAGGGCAGCCCTGTACACATTCTATGCAGGTACTTTCTCTGTCCCTAGAGGGCAGCCCTGTACACATTCTATACAGGTACTTTCTCTGTCCCTAGAGGGCAGCACTGTACACATTCTCTGCAGGTACTTTCTCTGTCCCTAGAGGGCAGCCCTGTACACATTCTCTGCAGGTACTTTCTCTGTCCCTAGAGGGCAGTGCTGTACACATTCTATGCAGGTACTTTCTCTGTCCCTAGAGGGCATCACTGTACACATTCTATGCAGGTACTTTCTCTGTCCCTAGAGGGCAGCCCTGTACACATTCTATGCAGGTTCTTTCTCTGTCCCTAGATGGCAGCCCTGTACACATTCTATGCAGGTATTTTCTATGACCTTAGAGGGCAGCGCTGTACACATTCTGTGCAGGTATTTTCTCTGACCTTAGAGGGCAGCGCTGTACACATTCTATGCAGGTACTTTCTCTGTCCCTAGAGGGCAGCCCTGTACACATTCTATGCAGGTACTTTCTCTGTCCCTAGAGGGCAGTCCTGTACACATTCTCTGCAGGTACTTTCTCTGTCCCTAGAGGGCAGTGCTGTACACATTCTATGCAGGTACTTTCTCTGTCCCTAGAGGGCATCACTGTACACATTCTATGCAGGTACTTTCTCTGTCCCTAGAGGGCAGCCCTGTACACATTCTATGCAGGTTCTTTCTCTGTCCCTAGATGGCAGCCCTGTACACATTCTATGCAGGTATTTTCTCTGACCTTAGAGGGCAGCGCTGTACACATTCTATGCAGGTACTTTCTCTGTCCCTAGAGGGCAGCCCTGTACACATTCTATGCAGGTATTTTCTATGACCTTAGAGGGCAGCGCTGTACACATTCTGTGCAGGTATTTTCTCTGACCTTAGAGGGCAGCGCTGTACACATTCTATGCAGGTACTTTCTCTGTCCCTAGAGGGCAGCCCTGTACACATTCTATGCAGGTATTTTCTATGACCTTAGAGGGCAGCGCTGTACACATTCTGTGCAGGTATTTTCTCTGACCTTAGAGGGCAGCCCTGTACACATTCTATGCAGGTACTTTCTCTGTCCCTAGAGAGCAGCACTGTACACATTCTATGCAGGTACTTTCTCTGTCCCTAGAGGGCAGCCCTGTACACATTCTATGCAGGTACTTTCTCTGTCCCTAGAGGGCAGCCCTGTACACATTCTATACAGGTACTTTCTCTGTCCCTAGAGGGCAGCACTGTACACATTCTCTGCAGGTACTTTCTCTGTCCCTAGAGGGCAGCCCTGTACACATTCTCTGCAGGTACTTTCTCTGTCCCTAGAGGGCAGTGCTGTACACATTCTATGCAGGTACTTTCTCTGTCCCTAGAGGGCATCACTGTACACATTCTATGCAGGTACTTTCTCTGTCCCTAGAGGGCAGCCCTGTACACATTCTATGCAGGTTCTTTCTCTGTCCCTAGATGGCAGCCCTGTACACATTCTATGCAGGTATTTTCTATGACCTTAGAGGGCAGCGCTGTACACATTCTGTGCAGGTATTTTCTCTGACCTTAGAGGGCAGCGCTGTACACATTCTATGCAGGTACTTTCTCTGTCCCTAGAGGGCAGCCCTGTACACATTCTATGCAGGTACTTTCTCTGTCCCTAGAGGGCAGTCCTGTACACATTCTCTGCAGGTACTTTCTCTGTCCCTAGAGGGCAGTGCTGTACACATTCTATGCAGGTACTTTCTCTGTCCCTAGAGGGCATCACTGTACACATTCTATGCAGGTACTTTCTCTGTCCCTAGAGGGCAGCCCTGTACACATTCTATGCAGGTTCTTTCTCTGTCCCTAGATGGCAGCCCTGTACACATTCTATGCAGGTATTTTCTCTGACCTTAGAGGGCAGCGCTGTACACATTCTATGCAGGTATTTTCTCTGACCTTAGAGGGCAGCGCTGTACACATTCTATGCAGGTACTTTCTCTGTCCCTAGAGGGCAGCACTGTACACATTCTATGCAGGTACTTTCTCTGTCCCTAGAGGGCAGTGCTGTACACATTCTATGCAGGTACTTTCTCTGTCCCTAGAGGGCATCACTGTACACATTCTATGCAGGTACTTTCTCTGTCCCTAGAGGGCAGCCCTGTACACATTCTATGCAGGTTCTTTCTCTGTCCCTAGATGGCAGCCCTGTACACATTCTATGCAGGTATTTTCTCTGACCTTAGAGGGCAGCGCTGTACACATTCTATGCAGGTATTTTCTCTGACCTTAGAGGGCAGCGCTGTACACATTCTATGCAGGTACTTTCTCTGTCCCTAGAGGGCAGCACTGTACACATTCTATGCAGGTACTTTCTCTGTCCCTAGAGGGCTCACAATCTAAGTTTTTGCACCGGGGGCAATGGAGGGTTAAGTCATTGGAGCCAACTCTAGGTGCTTGAGCACCCCCAATATTAAGAACATTCCTTGTATCTGTCCAGGGAGGGGTTATTTCCATTGGGCTTAGCAACCCCATTAATTTTGAAAAGTTGGCTCCTATGGGTAAAGTGACTTGCCCAAGGTCACAAGGAGCTGCAGTGGGAACTGAACCCAGATTGCCAGGATCAAATTATTAGGCCACTTCACTCCTCCACTCTAGGCATTCTAAAGTAGGAGATAACCTTCTAATACCAAGGACTGCTGAAAAACCCTGCCTTATACAGAAGACAGTGTCCTTTCACTTGCGTTACTCAAGTGAGTTTCCCTTTACTGGGAAAGCATGGATCTATCCAACTCATGTCGGTGCTGAACTTTCAGCTCTGGCACAAGGTCAACATTGAGTATGAGGCAAGGGTTACAACTGCATTTGAAGAAATATTACTACTACTACTTAACGTTTCTAGAGCGCTACTGGGGTTACGCAGCGCTGTACAGTTTAACAAAGAAGGACAGTCCCTGCTCAAAGGAGCTTACAATCTAAAGGATGAAATGTCAAGTTGGGGCAGTCTAGATTTCCTGGGTCGAGGTGTAGTGGTTAGGTGCTGAAGGCGACATTGAAGAGGTGGGCTTTGAGCAAGGATTTGAAGATGGGCAGGGAGGGGGCTTGGCGTATGGGCTCAGGGAGTTTATTCCAAGCATAGGGTGCGGCGAGGCAGAAAGGGCGGAGCCTGGAGTTGGCGGTGGTGGAGAAGGGTACTGAGAGGAGGGATTTGTCCTATGAGCGGAGGTTTTGGGTGGGAACGTAATATATATTTCCTGGATATAGAGTCACCTACATAAGTACATAAGTAGTGCCATACTGGGAAAGACCAAAGGTCCATCTAGCCCAGCATCCTGTCACCGACAGTGGCCAATCCAGGTCAAGGGCACCTGGCACGCTCCCCAAACGTAAAAACATTCCAGACAAGTTATACCTAAAAATGCGGAATTTTTCCAAGTCCATTTAATAGCGGTCTATGGACTTGTCCTTTAGGAATCTATCTAACCCCTTTTTAAACTCCGTCAAGCTAACCGCCCGTACCACGTTCTCCGGCAACGAATTCCAGAGTCTAATTACACGTTGGGTGAAGAAACATTTTCTCCGATTCGTTTTAAATTTACCACACTGTAGCTTCAACTCATGCCCTCTAGTCCTAGTATTTTTGGATAGCGTGAACAGTCGCTTCACATCCACCCGATCCATTCCACTCATTATTTTATACACTTCTATCATATCTCCCCTCAGCCGTCTCTTCTCCAAGCTGAAAAGCCCTAGCCTTCTCAGCCTCTCTTCATAGGAAAGTCGTCCCATCCCCACTATCATTTTCGTCGCCCTTCGCTGTACCTTTTCCAATTCTACTATATCTTTTTTGAGATACGGAGACCAGTACTGAACACAATACTCCAGGTGCGGTCGCACCATGGAGCGATACAACGGCATTATAACATCCGCACACCTGGACTCCATACCCTTCCTAATAACACCCAACATTCTATTCGCTTTCCTAGCCGCAGCAGCACACTGAGCAGAAGGTTTCAGCGTATCATCGACGACGACACCCAGATCCCTTTCTTGATCCGTAACTCCTAACGCGGAACCTTGCAAGACGTAGCTATAATTCGGGTTCCTCTTACCCACATGCATCACTTTGCACTTGTCAACATTGAACTTCATCTGCCACTTGCACGCCCATTCTCCCAGTCTCGCAAGGTCCTCTTGTAATCATTCACATTCCTCCTGCGACTTGACGACCCTGAATAATTTTGTGTCATCGGCGAATTTAATTACCTCACTAGTTATTCCCATCTCTAGGTCATTTATAAATACATTAAAAAGCAACGGACCCAGCACAGACCCCTGCGGGACCCCACTAACTACCCTCCTCCACTGAGAATACTGGCCACGCAATCCTACTCTCTGCTTCCTATCTTTCAACCAGTTCTTAATCCATAATAATACCCTACCTCCGATTCCATGACTCTGCAATTTCTTCAGGAGTCTTTCGTGCGGCACTTTGTCAAACGCCTTCTGAAAATCCAGATATACAATATCAACCGGCTCCCCATTGTCCACATGTTTGCTTACCCCCTCAAAAAAATGCATTAGATTGGTGAGGCAAGACTTCCCTTCACTAAATCCGTGCTGACTTTGTCTCATCAGTCCATGTTTTTGTATATGCTCTGCAATTTTATTCTTAATAATAGCCTCCACCATCTTGCCCGGCACCGACGTCAGACTCACCGGTCTATAATTTCCCGGATCTCCTCTGGAACCCTTCTTAAAAATCGGAGTAACATTGGCTACCCTCCAGTCTTCCGGTACTACACTCGATTTTAGGGACAGATTGCATATTTCTAACAGTAGCTCCGCAAGTTCATTTTTTAGTTCTATTAATACCATGCTCTTTTGAGCGACTGTCGGCCTTCCCCCCATTTCTAGTTTAAAAGCTGCTCTATCTCCTTCTTAAACGCCGATGCCAGCAGCCTGGTCCCACTCTGGTTAAGATGGAGCCCATCCTTTCGGAATAGGCTCCCCCTTCCCCAGAATGTTGCCCAGTTCCTAACAAATCTAAAGCCCTCCTCCCTGCACCATCGTCTCATCCACGCATTGAGACTCTGGAGCTCTGCCTGTCTCTTGGGCCCTGCGAGTGGCACAGGTAGCATTTCAGAAAATGCTACCCTGGAGGATCTGGATTTCAGCTTTCTACCTAAGAGCCTAAATTTTGCTTCCAGAACCTCTCTCCCACATTTTCCTATGTCATTAGTACCCACATGTACCAAGACAGCCGTCTCCTCCCCAGCACTATATAATGTGTGAGCTTCAGAGCAAATCTTTGGGGGGCAAGTAATATAATAATAATAATAATATTACATTTGTACCCCGCGCTTTCCCACATAATGCAGGCTCAATACAGATGGTGTCAGATGTAAGGTCCACCATCACCCAAGCTGCCTTTAATGCCGGCCTTCTGTGTTCTCACAGTCCTTACTTAGGGGGTTGTTTACTAAAGCTTAGCTCGATCTCCAGCAGGGCCCATAGGAATAAAATGGACCCTGCTGCAGATAACTCCAGCTAAGCTTTAGTAAAAGACATAGGCGGTCGGTGGCCCAACTGTTTGGGGAGGCTAAAGGGGGTGGGGTTAGGGGTGGGGCCAGGGGTGGAGCTTAAATCCATAATTGTCTGATAACACACAGAAAAATAAATAAATAAAAATAAAAGTCACAATTAATACCTTTTATTAAATTTAGATATTAGATACGTATCATATGTCAAAGAATAAAGTGGTTGCTCAACTGCAAAACACTATGCACAACTTTGTGCAAAAACACACTCAGAACCTTACTGTACCAAAAATATTACACTGGGCAGAACCTTATACACCATTAGGGGCTAATAGCCCATTCAGTTATGTTTAAACAAAAGAGATCTGCATAAAAAAATATTTATTTTTATTTTTTTTAATTCTTTATTTATCAATTTTAACATTCATAATTTATACTTGTGAGTGATAATACACAACTCTGAAAAAACCCCCCAAATAGAGTCTGCAAATTAACATTGCGCAATAATATTCCAGACTAACGCCCACAAATTAGGTAATCAATCCAAGACATTAAGAAATACGATACAGTGCTAAACATTTTTGATTCCGGAGCGGCTAACTCAGCTCTGCCATACAGTGTTGCATATGTGACTAAACTTGTACATTAACCTCTTCTCTGCTTAATAAAAAATCCTCCAACTGTTTTGGGTCAAAAAATTGGTATTGCTTAGACTGAAATTTTATCCTACATACACATGGAAATCTTAAAAGAAAATCTGCGCCTATAGCATTAACTCTAGGATGTAAAGATAAAAATATCTTAGGTCTCTGTTGAGTATCTCTAGCTAAGTCAGGAAAAACTCTAATTTTTGAACCCAAAAACAGGGAGTCCAAATGCCTCAAAGAAAGCTTAAGGACTGCGTCCCTATCCATCTCCATCACAAAAGTTACCAATAATGTGGTTCGTTGAGTGATAACCTCAAGAGAAGATTCTAGGAATGCCGTAAGGTTCATTGCATCTTGTAAATTTTCTGGTGGTTTCCCACCAGTTTGAATATAGTAAGCACGTGTTATAGGCGGCAACGAATTCTCCGGCAGTCCCAGAGTTTCCATAAAATATTTTCTGACCATTTGAATTGGTACCACCAAAGGAGACCGAGGAAAATTTATAAAACGCAAAGTCAGTATTTTAGATTGATTTTCCAAGTACTCCAGGCGTCGTGAGGTATAGTTCTTGTCTTTAACTAAAGATTGTCCCAAAAGTTCAAGTTTTTCAGTTTTTTCTGACAACCTTTTAACCTCAGAGGCTTGGAGTGTATTAGTTTGTATCTGATTTTATTTTTATTTTGACCCTGAAACATGCCTAAAAACAGAATAATCCAGTTGTGTATCTAAAATGCAAATTCCTACAAATGAGATGACATTAAACCAGTGCTTTTTTTGTGCCGGTACGCAACGGTACGGCGTACCGGCACCTTTTTTTTTGCTCCCCCCGCCCCGTGACGGACGCAGTGCCAGCCCCCATTTCCGGCCGCTGCTGCTTCTCCTGTTGAGCAGCAGCGGCCCCTAAACAAAGAAAAAGATTTTAAAAAAACTTCAAACCTGGCTGAAACGCGGCACCCCGGCACTGTAGACAGCCATTAGGCATTGGCTGTTGCCCCGCAGCCACTCCTCCTCTTGCCTCTACGTCACTGCACTCCTCCGGGGTCTTCCTCCAGGGGCAGTGACGTAGAGGCAAGAGGAGGAGCGGCTGTGGGGCAACAGCCAATGCCTAATGGCTGTCTACAGTGCCGGGGTGCCGCGTTTCAGCCTGGTTTCAATTTTTTTTTTAAATCTTCTTTTTCTTTGTGTAGCGGCCGCTGCTGCTCAACAGGAGAAGCAGCAGCGGCCGGAAATAGGGGCTGGTGCCGCGTGCGTCGCGACTTCGCACCGTTCACGGGAAACTTGGCAGGGAGAGGGAAACCAACAGAGGGAAGGATTGGGGAGAGAGAGAGAGGGAAACCAACAGAGGGAAGGATTGGGGAGAGAGAGAAAGAGGGAAACCAACAGAGGGAAGGATTGGGGAAAGAGAAAAAGAGGGAAACCAACAGAGGGAAGGATTGGGGAAAGAGGGAAACCAACAGAGGGAAGGATTGGGGAGAGAGAGAAAGAGGGAAACCAACAGAGGGAAGGATTGGGGAAAGAGAAAAAGAGGGAAACCAACAGAGGGAAGGATTGGGGAAAGAGGGAAACCAACAGAGGGAAGGATTGGGGAGAGAGAGAAAGAGGGAAACCAACAGAGGGAAGGATTGGGGAAAGAGAAAAAGAGGGAAACCAACAGAGGGAAGGATTGGGGAAAGAGGGAAACCAACAGAGGGAAGGATTGGGGAGAGAGAGAGAGGGAAACCAACAGAGGGAAGGATTGGGGAGAGAGAGAAAGAGGGAAACCAACAGAGGGAAGGATTGGGGAAAGAGGGAAACAACAGAGGGAAGGATTGGGGAGAGAGAGAAAGAGGGAAACCAACAGAGGGAAGGATTGGGGAAAGAGAAAAAGAGGGAAACCAACAGAGGGAAGGATTGGGGAAAGAGGGAAACCAACAGAGGGAAGGATTGGGGAGAGAGAGAAAGAGGGAAACCAACAGAGGGAAGGATTGGGGAAAGAGAAAAAGAGGGAAACCAACAGAGGGAAGGATTGGGGAAAGAGGGAAACCAACAGAGGGAAGGATTGGGGAGAGAGAGAGAGGGAAACCAACAGAGGGAAGGATTGGGGAGAGAGAGAAAGAGGGAAACCAACAGAGGGAAGGATTGGGGAAAGAGAAAAAGAGGGAAACCAACAGAGGGAAGGATTGGGGAAAGAGGGAAACCAACAGAGGGAAGGATTGGGGAGAGAGAGAAAGAGGGAAACCAACAGAGGGAAGGATTGGGGAAAGAGAAAAAGAGGGAAACCAACAGAGGGAAGGATTGGGGAGAGAGAGAAAGAGGGAAACCAACAGAGGGAAGGATTGGGGAGAGAGAGGGAAAACAACAGAGGGAAGGATTGGGGAGAGAGAGGGAAAACGGGAGAGAGAGGGAAAAACAGATGGAAGGATGGGGAGAGAGAGGGAAAAACAGATGGAAGGATTGGGGAGAGAGGGGAAAAACAGATGGAAGGATTGGGGAGAGAGGGGAAAACAGATGGAAGGATGGGGAGAGAGAGAAAGAGGGAAAACAACAGAGGGAAGGATTGGGGAGAGAGAGAAAGAGGGAAACCAACAGAGGGAAGGATTGGGGAGAGAGAGAAAGAAGGAAAACAACAGAGGGAAGGATTGGGGAGAGAGAGGGAAAACAACAGAGGGAAGGATTGGGGAGAGAGAGGGAAAATGGGAGAGAGAGGGAAAAACAGATGGAAGGATTGGGGAGAGAGGGGAAAAACAGATGGAAGGATTGGGGAGAGAGGGGAAAACAGATGGAAGGGTGGGGAGAGAGAGAAAGAGGGAACACAACAGAGGGAAGGATTGGGGAAAGAGGGAAACCAACAGAGGGAAGGATTGGGGAAAGAGGGAAACCAACAGAGGGAAGGATTGGGGAGAGAGAGAAAGAGGGAAACCAACAGAGGGAAGGATTGGGGAGAGAGAGGGAAAACAACAGAGGGAAGGATTGGGGAGAGAGAGGGAAAACAGGAGAAAGAGGGAAAAACAGATGGAAGGATTGGGGAGAGAGGGGAAAAACAGATGGAAGGATTGGGGAGAGAGGGGAAAACAGATGGAAGGATGGGGAGAGAGAGAAAGAGGGAAAACAACAGAGGGAAGGATTGGGGAGAGAGAGAAAGAGGGAAACCAACAGAGGGAAGGATTGGGGGGAGAGAGAAAGAGGAAACCAACAGAGGGAAGGATTGGGGAAAGAGAAAAAGAGGGAAACCAACAGAGGGAAGGATTGGGGAGAGAGAGAAAGAGGGAAACCAACAGAGGGAAGGATTGGGGAGAGAGAGGGAAAACAACAGAGGGAAGGATTGGGGAAAGAGGGAAACCAACAGAGGGAAGGATTGGGGAGAGAGAGAAAGAGGGAAACCAACAGAGGGAAGGATTGGGGAGAGAGAGGGAAAACAACAGAGGGAAGGATTGGGGAGAGAGAGGGAAAACAGGAGAAAGAGGGAAAAACAGATGGAAGGATTGGGGAGAGAGGGGAAAAACAGATGGAAGGATTGGGGAGAGAGGGGAAAACAGATGGAAGGATGGGGAGAGAGAGAAAGAGGGAAAACAACAGAGGGAAGGATTGGGGAGAGAGAGAAAGAGGGAAACCAACAGAGGGAAGGATTGGGGGGAGAGAGAAAGAGGAAACCAACAGAGGGAAGGATTGGGGAAAGAGAAAAAGAGGGAAACCAACAGAGGGAAGGATTGGGGAGAGAGAGAAAGAGGGAAACCAACAGAGGGAAGGATTGGGGAGAGAGAGGGAAAACAACAGAGGGAAGGATTGGGGAGAGAGAGGGAAAACGGGAGAGAGAGGGAAAAACAGATGGAAGGATGGGGAGAGAGAGGGAAAAACAGATGGAAGGATTGGGGAGAGAGGGGAAAAACAGATGGAAGGATTGGGGAGAGAGGGGAAAACAGATGGAAGGATGGGGAGAAAGAGGGAAAACAACAGAGGGAAGGATTGGGGAGAGAGAGAAAGAGGGAAACCAACAGAGGGAAGGATTGGGGAGAGAGAGAAAGAGGGAAACCAACAGAGGGAAGGATTGGGGAGAGAGAGGGAAAACAACAGAGGGAAGGATTGGGGAGAGAGAGGGAAAACGGGAGAGAGAGGGAAAAACAGATGGAAGGATGGGGAGAGAGAGGGAAAACAGATGGAAGGATTGGGGAGAGAGGGGAAAAACAGATGGAAGGATTGGGGAGAGAGGGGAAAACAGATGGAAGGATGGGGAGAGAGAGAAAGAGGGAAACCAACAGAGGGAAGGATTGGGGAGAGAGAGAAAGAGGGAAACCAACAGAGGGAAGGATTGGGGAGAGAGAGAAAGAGGGAAACCAACAGAGGGAAGGATTGGGGAGAGAGAGGGAAAACAACAGAGGGAAGGATTGGGGAGAGAGAGGGAAAACGGGAGAGAGAGGGAAAAACAGATGGAAGGATGGGGAGAGAGAGGGAAAAACAGATGGAAGGATTGGGGAGAGAGGGGAAAACATGGAAGGATTGGGGAGAGAGGGGAAAACAGATGGAAGGATGGGGAGAGAGAGAAAGAGGGAAAACAACAGAGGGAAGGATTGGGGAGAGAGAGAAAGAGGGAAAACAACAGAGGGAAGGATTGGGGAGAGAGAGGGGAAAACAGATGGAAGGATGGGGAGAGAGACGGAAAAACACAGATGGAAGGATTGGGGAGAGAGGGAAAAACAGATGAAAGGATGGGGAAAGAGAGAGGGAAAACAGATGGAAGGATGGGGAGAGAAAGGGGGAAAACGGAAGGATGGGGGGAGAGAGAGAGAGGGAAAAACAGATGGAAGGATGGGGAGAGAGAAAGGGAAAACGGAAGGATAGGGAGAGAAAGAGGGAAGACGCTGGATGGAAGAATGCAGAAAGAAATAGGGGAGACACTGGAAGGATGGGGAGAGAAAGCAGAGCTGCTGGATGGAAAAGGGAAATAGAGAAAGACTGGAGAATAAGAGGAAGGGGCATGGGGAGAACAAGGGTGAGGAAAAGATGAAAAGCCACAGGTAGATGAAGGAAATTAAAGAATGGATAGTAAGAATGAATTAAATCTGGACAGAGAGCCTGAAAAATATTGAAGAAAGCAAAGAAAAAGGAGACAAAAAATGACAAATGGCACAGAAGAGTTAAGTGAAAACAAAGGAAAGGAGAATCACAGACTGGGACCAATATGGAAAGAAAAACAGTCACCAGACAACAAAGGTAGAAAAAAATCATTTTATTTTCATTTTAGTGTTTGTAATATGTCCAATTTGAGAAATTACATTGGCTGTCTTATTTTGCACTGGGTATACTACTGCTACTAGTTAGCAAATCACGTTATTTTTTTCTCCTATAGTACTGTAATATTTTCAATGATGTCTGTTTATATGCGCCATGGCTGGTATAGGGGGTGTGGTTAATGTGGGTGTGGCTATCATAGGGGTGGAGCCATATGTGGTGACCCCGCCCATAATGAGTACCGGCACCTTTTTTTCTACAAAAAAAGCACTGCATTAAACTGTGATTCCATGTGCCCCAATGGAAGGTGAGTTTAATTCTACTTCCATTTCATTTCAATATACAGTATTCTATCATCTTTATATATTTTTATTATTTTGCTTTAGGATATAGTATTGTAGCTGTGTTAATAAATGTTTATAAATAGAACATGGAAATAAGGTAATCTTTTTACTGGACTAATTTTAATACATTTTACTTTAGAACATGTTTGCCAAGGCAAAACAAGCAGCACTATCTGAAATACCAAATATATGGTGCTTTTTAAAAATCTGAGAGAGAAACATCACATAGAGGTTCTCGCCAGACAAAAGTACCCAGACAAGACATGCTTCTTTATCCAGGCCTTGTGAGGATCCTACCAGAAAACCATATGGCTCTCTCACTGTGGATTTGAACATGTTAATGCCTGAGCTTATACATTGAGGGTGGACATCTTTCCCCAGGTGTTGATGGTCACCTACCATGAGAAAAGAGGGGTTAACTTAAGCATACACAACACTTCACTCATGATAAGCCCATTAGAGGGGAGTCTCAACAGAACCACCCTCTGATCACCCAAGTAGGAGGGCATATCGGGTTACTGTGATCTTAAGCTGTACTCAGGTAACCTTATACATGGTTCTTGCACGTCCCATGAACGAGTAAACATTCAAGCTCCATATCTGCATGTTCTGGTAAATCAGCAATGCTGACAACTCAGTCCTTTAAAAATAAATGCAATTTTAGCCTGGCCTAACTTTCCTGTAGCTTACAGGTCCTAAACTACCCCAAAACTAACCATAAAAGGAGGATGGGAACTACAGGTCAGTTAGTAGTCTGACCTCAGTGGTGAGTAAATTAAAATTTGTTATTTATTGAAATGTTCAACTTTACAATTACAAGCTATAAATTAGGCATGGAACAGTCACCAATATTAGAAAAGGATAGAAAAGATATACAAGAAAATAATACAGCATCAGTCAGTTTCTTATAAGACTGGAAAAAGGTAGAGGAAATCATTTGGGAAATGGGCTATAAAGTCCAACGCAAAATAACACTATCAGTAATAATCAGGCATCCCTAACAGCATAAAGAATTCTATAACAGCCTATACTCCCATCCCACCTCAACTGGTCAATAGCTCTCCAGAAATACTTTCAGCTGATTGGAATCCAAGATGATGTATCCTCTCGATACTCAACAGAACTCCTTCTTTGAATACCAGAATCCAAATCCCTGTTATCAGTACCACTCAGATAAACAGATGCCCGTCTTTATGGGGTGTCTCTCTCTTGCCCCACTTCTAACTTTGACTGAAAGATAAATGTCTCGGTAATGCCAGCACTTGGGGGGGGGGGGGGGGGGGTGTGATGACGCTTCCTGAGTACAACATTATCTGCTTGCTTCCTCTGAGTGCATTTCAAGAGGATGTTGAGTAATTTAACAGTACTCTTTCCTTTCTTCTCAGTGCAACATAGATCCAAAAACTGCGGAACCCCAAGATGAATTAACCCTTGAAGCTATCCAGTTCTGCCAGAAGCTGGGCAGCAGGGCCACACGTGTGTCTGAGGTGATCAGCTCAAAGGACCCAGCCATCTACAAAGCCATCCAAGAGGGGATAGAGCGAGTGAATGAAAGAGTTGAATCTAACGCCCACAGAGTGCAAAAATGGACCATCTTGGACAAAGATTTCTCCATTCTGGGGGGAGAAATAGGTCTGTATTCTCTATGCTTCATGGATGGGGGGTTGGTTGAGTGCTCCTTTTGTCCCAGGGACTCTGCTAGGTCACAGGGAAGCCAGGTGGGTTCTGAATTTGCCTCTGACTATATACAGTATGGGTAAGTGTATGTTGCATTGCCAATGGCTCTCCTTGGCTAGGAGGAGGGAAGGGAGTTATGTGATTAGAGTCTGTTTCTGCTGTTTCTTCATCTCTTGGGACTGGGATTTGGACTGTGAGGAGAAAGTGATTAGGAAAGACACTAGAAGAATAAGTTGGTATCACTGTGGGAAGAGAGGATCAGAGTAATAAACTGACGTCCTAGAGCTCTTCCCATTTCTGATTTTGTCTCTTCACTTCTCTCCAGGTCCAACTATGAAACTGAGACGTCCTGTTGTGTTACAGATCTACCAGGATAAGATTGATGCCTTCTACAAGTTGTGATACATTATTCTATGAAGTGAAATTCTATCTGTGAATATGAAGAATTTGAGGGTTTTTTTTGCAATAATCTACTGCATTTATACCTTTCATGCGAGCTGTAACTTTTCTGTGGATCCATTTCTCTAGCGTCCAGCAATCAAGACAAACTATGACGGCTCCTGTGTGTGCTGGAGCTCATTGACCTTCAAAGCTGCTCCATTTTTGTCACTGTGGGAAGACAGGATCAAAGTAATGAAGGGATGCCCTTCTCGTGGTTCTAGAACTCTTCCAGTTTCTAGTTATTTGCTTCCTGATTTTGTCTCTTACCTTCTTTATAGGTCCAACTATGAAACTGAGACGCACTGTTGTGTTACAGCTCTACCAGGATAAGATTGATGCCTTCTACAAGTTGTGATGCATTTCTGTGGATCTGATTCCATTCATCAAGACAGCCCTATGATGGGTACTGGGTACCTATTTATCTTCAGTGCTGCTCTGCACACCAACACACTTAATTTCTTATATTATTAAGACAATGACTGTAAATCTTACTCAGAAGACAAAGGCAATTGTAGTAAATCCCACTTCCTCTGGGATCTGGAGTCGGGGGCGTAAAGCACCAGAGATAAATTAGTTGTTATCGCCTGTCTCTGCCACATTGTATTTGCCTACTAAAGAACTAGTTTCAGTAAACAGTTGGCTCAGAAGAGCAGCATTGGCTTGAGCTCAGTCATTGTGACAGTGGGGAGATGATGAGAAGCTGCTTACAGCCTCCCAGCCCTAGTCCCAATCCAATATATACTGTTTATATAGGGAATGGCATCACTATCTGGGCACACATCAGACCCCCCACCCTTACATTGGAAGAAGATCCACATCAGTGCAGGGGTAGCTCCTGGCCTAGAGAATGACCACCTGCATGAATTAATTGGATGTGTAGAAAGACAAATCTGAATGAAATAAAATAAACTTGAACCTCAGTTACTGTTGCAAAGAAGAGGGTAATTTTCAAAGTGAAGACCATGGGTAACGCAGAACTTTCCTGCAGAAATGGTAAATGTTTCCTTTCTGATACGTCCTAAATTTATGCCAGTATAGCCTGTACATGTGACGTTTATGTGCATTTTGAGGAAGATGAAATGGGAAGGGGGAACTGTAGTTAAATACATACTTCGGAATTTTCTAAAGTCTGCATATACTTTCACTGTGCCAGAAACACAGGTGTATATGTAAATGCAGTTGGTTTCAAAGCGGACTGTCCACACACAAAAAAGTATGAGCTTACTTATTGCCTTTGAGTGTAAAACAGCCCTCATAGGCCGATGATCAGAAGCAAACACGGGCGCTAGGGGCCAATAGCGCCATACTAGCGCCTGTGTTTGCGCCTGCCCGATGATCAGAGCTGGTGAGCAAGTAATAACGCGCTTGCCGGCTCTGAACGCTAATTGCGTGCAAATGCAGGCAAACAAGTGTCTCCCACATTCATCCCTCATGATCAGCAGGCAAACAAGGGTGCTGCTGCCGCTGCAAACCTTACGCCAGCTAGGAGCTGGCATTAGGGTTTGCTAGAAGGGAGGGCTGAGGGAGACCCACTGAAGAAGTTTGAGAGCTTTGGGATTTTCTCCTGGACCTGTCAAACCTAAGCCCACCCCCCCACCCCCCAAAAAAACACAAGACAGGCCTCCCACCCCCAAAGCACAAAAACCCTGGTGGTCCAGTGGAACCACTGGCTTCCCCCCACCCCAACGAACAAAAATGCCCTGGTGGTCCAGTGAGAACGCTAGCTTCCCCCCACCCCACCAAACAAAAACGCCCTGGTGGTCCCGTGAGACTGCTATCCACCCCCTCCTCTCAACAGCCTATCTCGTGGTCTTGGTAGTGAGAGGACAGAGGGACTAGCACTCTTTCCCTTCTCTTTGGGCATCTTCCTAAAATGGAGGCGTCCCACCCTGCCCAGTGCATCCTGGGATGCGCCAGGCAGGGCTTAACCCATATATGGAAGTTAAGCCCCACCCAGCACATCCCAGGAATATTGAAGAGTGTGGTTACACACTGTCCTTCTCTGGAGTGCAATTTTATCTTGACGTTGGTTATATGCTGGGTGTCTTTGCCTGCAATTGTGCCTTAGCTTTTTGTCCATTCATTACATTTGGTGGCAAATTAGGGTGTATACTTTTTAACATTTGTTGTGAATGAAGATATTCCTATAGAGCCCCTGACGCAGCCCTTTTGGGTGAAACACAGCCTGTGTCGGGCACTTTTTATTTAGGTGTTTACCCTATAAATAAAGATTATTGGTATTATTGTCTGATCTGCTCTGTTTGTCTCCACGTTGGATCTTGCGGATCGTCTGCATTGTTGTTTTCTCTGACAGAGTCAGGACCAGGGGATGGCCCTTAAGAGGGTCTTTGGGGACTGGCCTGACAACATCAGGGCCAAGGAGAAGCAGGAGCTACAAAAGACACAAACAGACACAGGCAAGAACAAGACAAAGACACAGCTAGGAACAGGACTGAAGGTGGACAACAGGAGCACAGCAGGAGACAACTGGAACAAGGCTGGAAGACCCATTGCAAAGGCAAAGTGGGAGAATCTGAGACCTCCCTATAAGGCCCCAGCTCCTTGATGTCATCTGCAGTTGTCCAGAGGAAGTTCCTGTTGCTGTCCCTTTAAGATGGAAAGAACACCACAGGTGCACGCCTAAGGTCAGCACCTGCAGGAGCAAGTGAGCTGCAAACCCTCAAGTTGTTCTGGGGAGCCAGAAGCAGCACTGTAGACAGCCTGCTACACCATAAGGCACTCAGGACCTGGGAAGACTCCACAGGACCAGACCCCGATGCCCCCTGTCATCAACAGGTAAGCCGGGGTGTGGGGCATGGCCATGGCTGTGACAGCACCTCCTCCCCAAGGACCTCCTCTTCCGCAGTCCAGGTTTGGGTTTATGGGGAAACCTGCAATGGAATCTTCTGATAAGTAGAGGGGCATGGATATGGGCTGCTGGCTCCCATAACGTTTCCTCAGAACCATATCTTTTCCATGCAACTAGGTACTGAAGACTGCCCCACAACCTCCTAGAGTCAAGGATGTCCTCAACCTCACATTTCTGGTCTGGGTCTGTGGCCACAGAAGAAGGGAGTAGGTGGTCTCTTCCCCTTCCATTTCAGGACTAGAGGCTTGAGAAGGGATATGTGGAATATATTATGGACCCACATATTAGGAAGTAGCTTCAGCTGGTAAGCCACAGGTCCAACTTGGCGTTCTATTAGATACGGTCCAATAAAGTGAGGAGCAAACTTGGTAGAAGGACTCTTAAAGATGTAGGTTCTGGGTAGATAACCAAACCAAGTCCCTGGGCTGGAACTGCACGTCTCTGTTTATCCACTTTTTTCTTGTATCTCTCAGTGGCTTGGACCAAGTGTTCCCAAGTCTTTCTCCAAAGATTACTAAGGGGCACAGCTACAGCCTCCACAGCAGATAGAACAGCCTTCTGAGGTATGGGCAAAGGTACCCTAGGATGTCATCCAAACACAGTCTGTACGGGAGAAAAACCAGAGGCTTCATTTTACATGATTGTTGTAGCTGAATTATGCCCACTATAATAGCTGAGACCAATCACCTTGTTGGGTGGACATGTAGCTGCTTAGGAAGGCCTTCAAAATGTGTTTGACCCTGTCTGTCTGATTTGCAGGTGATAGCCCAATGACAAATCCAGCTTAATCTGTAGAGTCTTGCATAAACTCCACCACAATCACGAAGTAAGCTGAACTCCCCAGTCGAGAACAATGGTTTCAGATAGTCCATGTAGACGGAAGACCTGTTTAAAGAAGGTTCGGGCCAAGGCGGGTGCAAAGGGTAACCCTGGTAAAGGAATGAAGTGAGCCATTTTAGAAAATCAGTTCACAATCACTCTTATAGTTTTGAACACAGGGAGATCTGTTACAAAATCCATGGCTACATGGACCCAAGGAGCCTCTGGTATCCACGGACAGCAGCGACATGGCTTATGGTGGGCACAGATAGGGCAAGAGGTCACAATGTTGTGTGCATCCTTTTTCATCTGCTGCCACCAATTGGCATGAAATATGAATTCTAATGTCCTACGAACTCCAAGGTGTCCAGCAAGCTTGGAATCATGACCATATCTTAATACAATATATCGGGGGCTTTTAGGCACAACAGTCTTACGAATCAGATTGTATGCTCCCCTGAGGTCTAACTTGGTGAAGATACAGGACCTTGAAGACAGTTGAACAATTCAGATATTGGAAGTGGATACTTGTTCTTGACCATGGCGGCATTCAAACCTCATTAATCAATACAGGGGCACAGGGTACCATCTTTCTTCCCTAAAAATAAAAAGCCAGCTGCTGCTGGAGAAGTGGAAGGCCAGATAAAACCTCTCTGTAGGCTTTCTGCAATGTAGTCAGACATGGCCTGGGCCTTGGGGACACAGAGCGGATAAACCCTTCCCCAAGGTGGAACCTTACCCAACTGGAGGGTCAATAGGACAATCGTACTCCTGGTGAGGGGGGAAGTGTTTCTGCTTGTTTCTTGGAGAATATATTGGCATAGGCTGCATAAGCCCAGGGCAGACCATCTGGGATACTCATTTTAGCAGTGGCAATAGCTAAAGTAGGCTTCACCAAATCCAAACAGCGTTGATAGCAGGCATTGCCCCAGGCAGTAATTTCACCGTTCTCCCAGTCTGTTACTGGATTATGCTTTTCTAGCCATGGTAAACCCAAAATGATTGGATGTACAGATGTCTGGAGGATGTAGAAGACATTAGCCTCCCTACGGAGGGCCCTTATTCTCAGGCATAGGGATAACGCTCTAGCCTTGAGGTGCTCCTGGGTTCTCCCAAACACCGAGGAAACCAGAATAGTTCATTAGTACTTTCTATACTGCTTTAACTGACTAGGCAGAACTAAGCAAAGGACTCAAATACAAAGAGGGGCATAATTGAACGAAAACGCCTATCTCCATGGGCGTTTATCTCCAAGAACGGGTCCGTGAAGGGGCGGACCGAACCATATTTTGGGAAAAAATAGATGCCCATGTTTTATTCAACAATGTGTGAGCTGGGCATTTTTGTTTTTCAGTGATAATGGAAAATGAAAGCGCCCAGCTCAAAAACGAATAAATCCAAGGCATTTGTTCGTGGGAGGGGCCAGGATTCGTAGTGCACTGGTCCCCCTCACATGCCAGGACACCAACCGGGCACCCTAGGGGGCACTTTTACAAAAACAAAAAAAAAGGTAAAAGAGCTCCCAGGTGCATAGCACCCTTCCCTTGTGTGTTGAGCCCCCCAAATCCCCCTCAAAACCCACTGCCCACAAGTCTACACCATTACTATAGCCCTAAGGGGTGAAGGGGGGCACCTACATGTGGGTACAGTGGGTTTGGGGGGGTTGGACGACTAATAAGCATTAAGCAGCACAATTGTAACAGGTAGGGGGGATGGGCCTAGGTCCACCTGCCTGAAGTCCACTGCACCCCCTAACAACTCCTCCAGTGACCTGCATACTGCTGCCAGGGAGGTGGGTATGACATTTGAGGGTGAAAATAAAAAGTTGTGAAACATCATTTTTTGTGGTGGGAGGGGGTTAGTGACCACTGGGGGAGTCAGGGGAGGTCATCCCCGATTCCCTCTGGTGGTAATCTGGTCATTTAGGGCACTTTTTGGGGCCTTATTCGTGAAAAAACAGGGTCCAGGAAAAGTGCCCTAAATTCTAGCTACAAACGCATACTTTTTTTCCATTATCGGCGAAAGGCGCCCATCTCTGTTCGGGTGATAACCACGCCCCAGTTCCGCCTTCGCCACACCTCTGACACGCCCCCATCAACTTTGTCCGCATCCGCGACGGATTGCAGTTGAAAACGTCCAAAAATCGGCTTTCGATTATACCGCTTTATTCGGTTTTGTGAGATAAACGTCCATCTCCCGATTAAGGTCGGAACTTGGGCGTTTTTCTCATTCGATTATAAGCAGGAAAGTAACCTATGCATCCAGCTTCTCCTATATAAGCACACAAATATGGAACACACTGCCAAAAGCCATGAAAATAATCTACGACCATCTAAACTTCAGGAAATCAATAAAAACCAACCTGTTCAAAAAGGCGTACCTTACCGACCCTACATAAATGACTAAACTCTGCAACACAGCAAAACCAAAGATCGTATTGGACACTATATAACCTTCCCTCTCGTCGACCCCTATTGTGCCTGAAACACACGTACCTTATTCGACCACATCACCTTGTATTTGTTCCTCTACCGGACTTGGCGAACGCCTTTACGGTACTATGTAAGCCACATTGAGCCTGCAAATAGGTGGGAAAATGTGGGATACAAATGGAATAAATAAGTGGTTTACATGCTACAGCACATATAAGGAAAAGGATAAGGAACGCCAATGATAGGAAAGTGCAAAAGCAATACATTCACAACATGCAGGAAACATACAAATAGATTTGGAGGGATGAGTAATGGAAAATTGTATAAAAAGGGAAGGAGGAAAAGAGGAGGGGAGCAAATTGTAGGCAAACCTTAGTTATCTGGAGATCCAAATGCTTGTATAAAGAGATAAGTCTTGAGTTCTGATTTGAACTGCTTTAACGATGTGTTACTGTGGAGGGATAATGGGAGCTTATTCCAAACGTATGGTGCCAAAAAAGAAGAAAGCACAGTTTCTGGTGGAATCTAAATGTGCAAATGTTGGGCTCAGAAGTATCAAACGATGACTGTTTATTGAACGCAGAACCTGTGCTGGAGAGTGTGGAATCGTCAGGGAGGAAGGGATAATCAGGAGAGCCGATCCCGAGTGCCTTAAAAGTTAAGATAGCTATCTTATAAGTTAAAGAAATCTTTAAATTTAGTATAAGAGAAATTGTTTTCTCTATTTGAGACCAATATTCATCCAGTAATGGGCAATGATATATTATACTCTTATACTAAATTTAAAGATTTCTTTAACTTACAAAACGATAATAGCAGGAGATTTCGGCATTAACAATACATTATCACCACATATAATTAAACTACTACGTATATTGATCCAAGTGGCTATAAAATTGATATGTCAAAACTGGAAAGATTTTACAAAGTTAACCTACGAAATGTGGTGGAACTCAGTATGTCTAACAGCTAAATACGAAAACGTAGCAGCAGAGAAATGTGGTTCCTTTATGGCATATAATAAAATTTGGTCTCCGGTGATTAAATATTCATCCAGCTAAGTAATTAATGTACAGGTACTTTACAAACATTGGCATTAATACTATAACATCTGATATGCATGCATACTTCATACGAATATACATATATGTATATATATATAGTCAGAGTACATTGACCTTTCTGTTAACTGTTATTGTCATTGGTACTAAATTTACTATATGTTATAAAATCAATAAAAAACTGATTGAACTAAAAAAAAAAAGATAGCTATCTTATAAATAATGGGCTGATAAAGTAGCTTAAGTAAGGGTGTGGTATGGGCATAATGGTGAGACGAAAAAGAACATGCATTGCAGTGTTATGCAAGGTTTGCACTTTCTCTCGCTTGGAGAGGATGTAAAAAAAAAATCGAGGTAAGCCAATGTAGATGATGTCGCAATAGTCCAGGCGAGATGTGAAAAAAGATAATGTGAGGGCATGTAACTGGTTTTGGAACTGTACAAAATGCTGTCAGCTTAATGGATGCGCATTATAATTTCACTAGTCCCGGCTGTTGGCATTTTTATGCTTTGTTAAGCCAATGAAGAATTGTGCATTTGACCCCTGACGTGGCCTAGTCGGGTCATTTTCCAATAAACTTCATTTGTACCTGAACTTGAGCCCTTCTCTGCTCTGCTCCGGACTCTCTCTGATTCGTTTTCTTTGCTTGTTCGTGATGATTTTCAGCAATAGTTTGCTGTCTTGCATTGTGAGTATTTTCACAGCGGTCACTCTGCAGCTCGTCTAGCAGAAACTGTATTGGAAATGCTCACAAAGTGGAGCATTGAGAAAAGCTGAGTCCATGTTATCTTACGACATAATAGGGCCAACATAACTACAGCTTTGAAAGACACTCCAGTTATGTATTCACGATTCCTTATTCTCACAGCCTTCTGTCACATCATTAATTCATATTAATCCCCTATCAGATTGAGGATTATTAGAAAAGAAGTTTGCTAGAGAGTCACTGTGGGGAGTGACTGTGCCGTCCCAATGTGGGATTTGGCCCAGCTCATGGGGAGTAGTTGATGTAGGTGGCAAGGAAAGAGAGGTTCCTGGGAGAAGGATTGACAGTGGGGGAGGAGTTACTAAAGGGATATGAGGTATGCCAAGAGGGGAATCAGAAAAGGGGAGTTCCAAAAGAAAGGGAAAGAGTGACCACTGGTTGCAAAGAGATGGGGCTACTCCATACTGTAGCAACCAGTAATGAGTGTGCTACAGGTGGGTAGTGGAGAATTTAATACAAATCTGAGAAAATGTTTCTTCACTCAACATGTAATTAAACTCTGGAATTCGTTGCCAGAGAATGTGGTAAAGGCAGTTAGCTTAGCAGGGTTTAAAAAGGTCCAGAAAGCTTTCTAAAGGAAAAGTCCATAGACCATTATTAAATAGACTTGGGGAAAATCCAGTGCTATTTCTGGGAAAAGCAGCTTAAAATGTTTTGTACGGTTTTTGGGATCTTGCCAGGTATTTGTGACCTGGATTGGCCACTGTTGGAAACAAGATGCAGGGCTTGATGGACCTTTGGTCTGTCCCGTTGTGCCAATACTTATGGACTTATATAATCCCAGCCCAGGAGCCAGGAGATCATAGTTATGGAGAGCTCATCCCCAGAACCAGGGGGAATCCAGAAGAGGGGTCACCACTGAAGAAGGGTCAGACTAAAGGGGGTCTGGGCTCGAGGACGGAAAGCCTTTGGGTCAGACACCTTTTCTGAGCATAGGCATGGACAACAGACCTGTACATTTGTATGTAGTCAGAAACCCAGAAAGACCCTTGTAAATAAACCCGAGAGGGAGAGCAGTACAAGAGTTCCCTGAGAGGAATATCAGAAGAATTGAAACTGGTTGACGTGGCCTTGCAAAACGTTGGAGTTACTACCGTTGCAGAGTTTGCAAAAACCCAACTCTTTATTGTACAGACGACTGTCTGCAGTGTGGTTGCTCTGAAGAGAGAGGGAAAAAGCTGGGACCCTCTCCAGGCTCAACTGAGGGTGGTACTACTACTACTACTACTTAACATTTCTAAAGCGCTACTAGGGTTACACAGCGCTGTACAATTTTAACATGGAAGGACAGTCCCTGCTCAAGGAGTTTACAATCTAAAAGACAGGTGTACAATCTAGAGACAAGTATACAATCTAAAAGACAAGTGTAGAGTCAATCTGATAGGGCATACTATATTTCTCAAAAGGTTAGGTGCCGAAAGCAGCATTGAAGAGGTGGGTTTTAAGCAGAGACTTGAAGATGGGCAGGGAGGGGGCTTGGCGTAGGGGTTGAGGAAGATTGTTCCAGGCATAGGGTGAGGCAAGGCAGAATGAGCGGAGCCTGGAGTTGGCAGTGGTGGAGAAGGGTACTGAAAGGAGGGATTTGTCCTGTGAGCGGAGGTTATGGGCGGGAACATAGGGGGAGATGAGGGTACAGAGGTAGTGAGGAGCCGCAGACCGGGTGCATTTGTACATAAGGAGGAGAAGTTTGAATTGTATGCGGTATCTGATTGGAAGCCAGTGAAGTGACTTGAGGAGAGGGGTGATATGAGTATATATGAGTGGTAGCCTCCCAAACTCCCTGGATCACAATTCCGGAACATGGAACCCACTCCCAAAGCTTGTCTGGAGAGTGGACTGAACCTGAGCCAGAGAACGGAGTAAGCCAGAGGAACTGTCCCTGTCAGCCCGGGTCGGTGGAACTCGGCTCTAGTCCGGGCTACACGTACATCCAGAAAACTGGTTGGATACTTTAAGCATTGGCACATCTCTACTACTACTACTATTTAGCATTTCTATAGCGCTACAAGGTGTACGCAGCGCTGCACAAACATAGAAGAAAGACAGTCCCTGCTCAAAGACCTTACAATCTATCTACATTATATAAATACCCAGCCCTAGCAAGTCTTTCAAAACTTTAAGAAAGCAGCAAACTCAATCATACTGAAGACCTCAGTGGCGACTTGTTTCACAAGAGCCACTAAACCTGCGGCTCGCCTGCCTCTTCATCGGTCAAATTACATAGCAAATTTTAATACATAAGTACATAAGTAATGGGAAAAGACCAAGGGTCCATCGAGCCCAGCATCCTGTCCACGACAGCGGCCAATCCAGGCCAAGGGCACCTGGCAAGCTTCCCAAATGTACAAACATTCTATACATGTTATTCCTGGAATTGTGAGGTTTTTCCAAGTCTATTTAGTAGTGGCTTATGGACTTGTCCATTAGGAAACCGTGTAACCCCTTTTTAAACTCTGCCAAGCTAACCGCCTTCACCACGTTCTCCGGCAACGAATTCCAGAGTTTAATTTTGATTAAGTACATAAGTATTGCCACACTGGGATGGACCAAAGGTCCATCAAGCCCAGCACCCTGTTTCCAACAGTGGCCAATCCAGGTCACAAGTACCTGGCAAGTTCCCAAAACATTGCAATACATTTTATGCTGCTTATCCTAGAAATAAGCAGTGGATTTTCCACAAGTCCATCTTAATAGTGGCTTATGGACTTTTCTTTTAGGAAGCTTTTTTAAACTCTGCTAAGCTAACCACCTTTACCACATTTCCTAGCAACGAATTACAAAGTTTAATTACACGTTAAGTGAAGAAATATTTTCTCCGACTTGTTTTAAATTTACTACTTTGTAGCATCATCGCATGCCCCCTAGTCCTAGTATTTTTGGAAAGAGTAAACAATCAATTCACATCTACCCATTCCACTCCACTCAGTATTTTATAGACTTCTATCAGATTAAAGAGCAAAGGGTCACGAATTTGCATAGTGCCTTTCTGTGGTACAAGCAAATTGGTTTACATTTATGGAAGTCAAAGAACAGTATTGCCACAAATAAAACTTCTTTGGAAGATGTGATTCTTTATTAAAAACCCAACATGGCCACATTTCACCCTCAGGCTACATCAGGGGTCCAATGATAGAGCAAATCCCAGTCTTAAACACAAGGTTATTTTAGAATACAACAGCATTACAGCATGAGAGGAGGAAATGGAAGCACTGGGCTACAATCAAGTTACAACCCAAAACAGCAAGAAAGTACTGGGGTAAACTGCATGGAGTGCCAGTTGCAATCATATTAAAATTTTTAATTGCACAATTAATTACACAAAGAGTCCTCCCCCCCCCCTCCCCACCCCACCATATTTCCTCCTGTACAGTGCAGAATATAGACAGCAGAAGTATATTTTCAAAATTGACACGTTTTAGTTACTAAACTGAAAATAAATTCATTTTTCTTACCTTTGTTGTCTGGTGATTTTTATTTTTCTAATCACTTCTTTTCCTCTCTCTGATTCTGCTTCCCTCTTTCTATGCTCTGAGCTCTATTTCCATGGCCCCCTGTCCATCCACTATTTCTTTTCTCTCATCGTTTCTTCTTCACTCCCTACCCTATATTCATCTTTCATGTCCAACTTTCTTCCATTTTTCTGTCTCCTCAAATCTATCCAGCTCTTCTCTTTCCCTTCATCCATGGGCAGCATCTCCTCCCTTCTCCTCCATTCCCTGATATCTTGGGCATTTCCCCTTGCTTCCCTTCTCCTACCCTCTAGCTCCCTTCTTTCTTTCTTTCTTTATTTTTTCTTTCTTCCATCCCCCATTTCCATCATCTGTTTCTCTCTTCCCCTGCCATCCAACATCATCCCTTTCTCTTCCCCAACCATCCAGCACTGCTCTTCTCTCTCCATCACCCACCATTGACCCATCTCTCTCTCTCGCTTCCCCATCACCATCCAGTATTACCCATCTCTTCCCTCACACACCATCACCATCCAGCATTGCCCCATGTCTCGGCCCTGCTCCCAACCATCTAGTTACATTCTGTCTCTCTTCCTCTCCCTACCACCATTACCACAAAACAAAACCATCATCCCTCAATGTATTGCCTTGCCTCCCCCTGTATCCTACATTGCCCCATTCCCCCCATATTCTGCATTGCTACATCTCTTCTCCATCATACTAAGCATTGCTCTCTTTCACCACCCTCGTATCCCACATTGCCTATCTCTTCACCCCCCTCCCCAACATGGTCTGAACTGCTCCATCTCTCCACAGCCTCCATAACCCCCATTGCCCCATCTTTTCCCTCCTCATAGCCTGCACTGCTCTGTCTCTCCTCACTCCCAACCCCGTATCCAGTTTTGCTCCATCTCTTCCCTCCTCTCCCATATTCTACATTGCCCCTTCTTGTCTCTCTGTCCTGTCCTCCTCCCGCTGGCTCACTCATTTTAGATGGTCTGAAGCTCATCCAGTGGCCCACTGCTTCGTCTTCACCGTGGCTGTG
This sequence comes from Microcaecilia unicolor, assembly GCF_901765095.1. Lineage (NCBI taxonomy): Eukaryota > Metazoa > Chordata > Amphibia > Gymnophiona > Siphonopidae > Microcaecilia > Microcaecilia unicolor. Next base: position 15,759,578 of record NC_044032.1, on the reverse strand, counting down.
GCAAAGGCAGCAGCAGCAAAAGGCAGGCACAGGGATGTTACCCTCTGCTCTGCCAGACCCAAAAATAGAAGTTACATCAAGCCACTAATTCCACTATTTCTTTTTTGAGATGCAGTGACCAGAACTGCACACAGCATTCGAGGTGCAGTCACACCATGGAGCGATACCAAGGCATTATAACATCCTCATTTTTATTTTCCATTCCTTTCCTAATAATACCTAACATTCTATTCACTTTCTTAGCCACAGCAGCACACTGAGCAGAAGGTTTCAACGTATCATCAACGACGACACCTAGATTCCTTTCTTGGTCCGTGACTCCTAACATGGAACCTTGCATGACGTAGCTATAATTCAGGTTGCTCTTTCCCACATGCATTAAACGTCATCTGCCATTTAGAAGCCCATTCTCCCAGTCTCGTAATGTCATTCTGTAATTTTTCACAATCCTCCCGCAATTTAACGACTCTGAATAACTTTGTGTCGTCAGCAAATTTAATTACTTCACTAGTTACTCCCATCTCTAGGTCATTTATAAATATGTTAAAAAGCAGCGGTCCCAGCACAGACCCCTGGGGAACCCCACTAACTACTCTTCTCTTTTGAGAATACTGACCATTTAACCCCAGAGTCAGGGTTAGATCCTAAGTTAGGTCATTGAAAACATGCTTATTTCTCACAGAATAAGGTAAATCTTATAATGCACAGCTTTCATGAAGTAAAGATTACAACTGCAGAAATAAATACGATCAGAAGGTGGCAGTATATCACAGAATTCGAGCTCTGTGACCCTGTAACAGAACAGATATTAAAGAACACTAAAAATATTTTAGTACAATTGTATAGCAGTGGGATTTAAAACCCCCAGGACCCTTCACGGGGTACTCAATGATTGGAAGCTGGCAAACCAGATCCATAGAAAAGCTACAGTTCGTGCAGGAGCTACCGATGATTCTTGTTTGGTTCTGGTGTTGTCCTGTGGGAAGGCTGAGGCTGGCGGCAGCAAATCTATGAGGAAAGAACAAGGTGTCTGGGGAAAAAGAGCCTGAAAGTGTGAGAGGGAGGGGGGAGGGGGGGGAGAGAGAGGAAGAACGCCAATCAATGCCCCAGGTACAAAACTTAGTGAGCCCAAAAGGGGCAGACAAAGTACCTGTAAATGAAAACCACAGAGGCTTAGTCAGACGAAAATCCAGAAGACGAAGATCAGTATTAGCACAAGCCCCACCAGCAGAAGAAGAATATTCTAGAATTCGTAAAATCCTCAAATCGTTCCTATCAGTGGTGTTCCTAGGGGGGCTGACACCCTGGGCGGATCGCCGATGCGCAGCGCCCCCCCCCCGGAACAGCGCGACGCCCCCCCCACCGGCGAAAACCCCCCGATCCCCTGGCAAAAGAACCCCCCGGGTGCATGCCGCTGGGGGGGGGGGGTGCCGCGCGCCTGCCGGCTCTTCGTTTTCATGCTCCCTCTGCCCCGGAACAGGAAGTAACCTGTTCCGGGGCAAAGAGAGCATGAAAACGAAGAGCCGACAGGCGCGCGGCACCCCCTCAGCGGCGTGCACCCGGGGTGGACCACCCCCATCGCCCACCCCTTGGTACGCCACTGGTTCCTATTCAAACAAACCCTCACAAAGAACAACCGTATCTCAAACAATTAATTATTACCTGAATTGGTTTATTTATTTATTAGGATTTATTTACCGCCTTTTTGAAGGAATTCACTCAAGGCGGAGTACAGTAAGAATAGATCAAACATGAGCAGGAGGCAATTAGAGCAGTAAAAATATTTGAACAACAATACAAAGTATGGCATGGTATAATACTTACAACGTCAACACAATATGTACTAGAACATTATAATTGGTAGTGAAGTGTAAGGCAAAGTTGTAACATATAGATGAGTAAGAAAGTAGGAAGAATTAGAAAGGGTTGTTACTCTATTTACCATTAACCTTCTCTTTATGTACAATTTCTCATTCATAATAGATTTTCTAAATGTTAAACATCCGTAGCTATCCCAGTACATTTATGATATTGTACTGTAACATTGGATTCTTACAACAAATTACTTTCTTATGCATTATGGCTTGGAGTGGAGGAATGGCCTAGTGGTTAGAGCACCAGTCTTGCAATCCAGAGGTGGCTGGTTCAAATCCCACTGCTGCTCCTTGTGATCTTGGGCAAGTCACTTAACCCTCCATTGCCTCTACTACTACTACTACTATTTAGCATTTCTATAGCGCTACAAAGCATACGCAGCGCTGCACAAACATAGAAGAAAGAGTCCCTGCTCAAAGAGCTTACAATCTAATAGACAAAAAATAAATAAAGTAATCAAATCAATTAATGTGAACGGGAAGGAAGAGAGGAGGGTAGGTGGAGGCGAGTGGTTACAAGTGGTTATGAGTCAAAAGCAATGTTGAAGAGGTGGGTTTTCAGTCTAGATTTAAAGGTGGCCAAGGATGGGGCAAGACGTAGGGGCTCCGGAAGTTTATTCCAGGCGTAGGGTGCAGCGAGACAGAAGGCGCGAAGTCTGGAGTTGGCAGTAGTGGAGAAGGGAACAGATAAGAAGGATTTATCCATGGAGCGGAGTGCACGGGAAGGGGTGTAGGGATGGACGAGTGTGGAGAGATACTGGGGAGCAGCCTCAGGTACAAACTTAGATTGTGAGCCCTCCTGGGACAGAGACGTATCCAGAGTACCTGGATGTAATTCACCTTGAGCTACCACTGAAAAAGGTGTGAGCAAAATCTAAATAAATTATTCTTTGTTATGTATCCTATACTGTTTATTGTAAGCCACATTGAACTCAAACTTCTTTGGGATAATGTGGGATATAAATGTCACAAATAAATAAAGTCTTCTTCCAGCGCTGTTCTTCACTCTGCCGCATTGCCTGCCCTGCATGTTTTGAGGAAACCAAGCATGCGCAACATGAGGGGAGAAGCAGGCCGCAGGGCAGGCAATGCAGTGCAATGAAGAACAGTGCTGGAGGAAGGATTCTGTGGGCAGGGCTTGGGGATCTCCGCCAGCCAAGGTATTTGGAGTTATGGTGGTGGGGGAGGTGGCAGTAGTGATGATCTGGGGATGGGGGCAGAGATGGCGGTGGCAGCCCTGATCCGGGCCTGGCTCCTCAGTCTCTCGGTGGCCCTGCCCATGACGCAGCCTGAGGGCAAAATGTGCCCATATTGAATTTTTAATAAAGGATCACAGCTTCTAATGAAATTTTATTTGTGGCAATACAGCTCTTTGTCTTCTGAATTTTCATATGACTAAGCCAAACCAGAGGCCCCGGCCTGAAGCCTTATGTCTGCCCCTCTCCAGGCTCTAAGGGGAGCCCAGTGCTGGAGTTTTTTTTGTTAACATTTGTACCCCGCACTTTCCCACTCATAGCAGGTTCAATGCAGCTTACATATTATATACAGGTACTTATTTGTACCTGGGGCAATGGAGGGTTAAGTGACTTGCCCAGAGTCACAAGGAGCTGCCTGTGCCTGAAGTGGGAATTGAACCCAGTTCCCCAGGACCAAAGTCCATCACACTAACCACTAGGCCACTCCTCCACTAGGCCACTCCTGCTCCTGTTGAGACTGTCGAGACGTGATCACCCAGGTCCCATCAGGAGCAGGAGAGAGAGAGAGAGACCCTGACACCGGGCCCAGGTGAATTTTGCCCCCCCCCCTTCCGCGGCCCAGGTCACAGCTACAATGATTCAACATGTACTGCCATCACTGTATGCAAATCTATCTCATGCATATTTATTATCAGTATCCTGAAAACTTGCCTGGCTGGGTGTGTCCTTAATGGGACAAAAACGGCCCTACGTGATACTGTTCAGCTTTTAAACCTGAACTTTAGAATTGTAGACTTTGGCCTATTTCGTCTTTCCTCGCTGAAGCCTGTTGCTCAGGGCCTTGCAGGACTAAATCCCCAAGGACTGCTGGAAATTGCCTTGGCAACTGAGCCAACCCTAATGGCTGAAGCAACAAGATGTTGTCACTGTGATTAGTGCATCCTCGGCTCAGAAGGGCTGTGTTCTGAACGGGATGTAATGTTTTGGTTCTCTGAAGCGGCCTCGGGAGGTTCCGGACTTGGTGGCACGTCTTGTTTACCTGAAGCACTGACCTAGTGGTTAAAGTGCTCTTCAGTGCGGTGCCAGTGACACAATATTGTGGTCCTGAGCCACAACGTGTGTAAGGACAGGCGTCGCGTCATCACCCAGCTGCAGTTGGTCTCTCATTACTAGACGAGAGGCTGCAAACTAAGATCGGGGGAATAACCGTTGGATTCTGTCTGAAGAGTAGCCGGCGTCTGCCTCTGCTGACCTGACGGAGGAACATTCTGGTATCTCCTGGACGTCTGCGTCATCCGAGGCCGTATGTTGTGTCATGTACCTCTGTGTAGTGTGATGGGTTTACAGAAACAGGTTATATTTATGAGCCCCCAGGGGGATGTGCGTTCACTTTCTGCTGTTCTCACGATAAAGTCACTGCTGTTTCATGACACTTCCATTTCCCTTTATTTTCATAATAGCCTTTGGTGTGGAACTTGGATCCTGGGATAAGAGGAAACATTTTCACCTGACACTGTCTTTAACGGGTGCTTGGCAGAGGCTGGTTCTCTGGTACTTTATCTGTGCACGATATTTTAAAATTGTGCAATATTCTGCATGTTTATTGGTAATTTTTGATACAGTATTCCCCTTTCATAGAGCCTGACTCCTGCCCTAATGCCTGAAAACCCTGCACCAACTTTTCATCCAGTGCTCACTCTCTCTCACTCCAACTGCAGTTCTCTCTCCCAACACGATCCCCAATTCTATCTTTACCCCAAGGTCCTAACCCCCGCACACATATGCCCCTCTCCCACCATACCTACACCCACTCTCCATCTTTCTCTCTCCTGAAACATACTCCCATCCTCCCATCTCACCTTCTTTCGCGAGTTAATGACTTTGAATAACTTTGCGTCATCGGCAAATTTAATTGTTAAATCGTATAAGGATTGTGAAAAATTACAAGAGGACCTTACGAGACTTGGAGACTGGGCGTCTAAATGGCAGATGACGTTTAATGTGAGCAACTGCAAAGTGATGCATGTGGGAAAGAGAAACCCGAATAGCTACGTAATGCAAGGTTCCACGTTAGGAGTCACGGACCAAGAAAGGGATCTAGGTGTCGTCGTTGATGATAGGTTGAAACCTTCTGCTCAGTGTGCTGCTGCGGCTAAGAAAGCAAATAGAATGTTAGGTATTATTAGGAAAGGAATGGAAAACAAAAATGAGGATGTTATAATGCCTTTGTATCGCTCCATGGTGCGACCGCACCTCGAATATTGTGTTCAATTCTGGTCGCCGTATCTCATAAAAGATATAGTGGAATTAGAAAAGATGCAGAGAAGGGCGCTGAAAATGATAAAGGGGATGGGACGACTTCCCTATGAGGAAAGGCTAAAGCGGCTAGGGCTCTTCAGCTTAGAGAAAAGGCGGCTGAGGGGAGATATGATGTCTATAAAATAATGAGTGAAGTTGAACGGGTAGATATGAAGCATCTGTTCATGCTTTCCAAAAATACTAGGACTAGGGGGCATGCGATGAAGCTACAATGTAGTAAATTTAAAATGAATTGGAGAAAAGTTTTCTTCACTCAACGTGTAATTAAACTCTGGAATTCGTTGCCAGAGAATGTGGTAAAGGCGGTTAGCTTAGCGGAGTTTAAAAAAGGTTTGGACGGCTTCCTAAAGAAAAAGTCCATAGACCGTTATTAAATGGACTTGGGGAAAATCCACTATTTATTTATTTATTGCATTTGTACCCCACATTATCCCACCTATTTGCAGGCTCAATGTGGCTTACAGAGTGTTGTTATGACATAGTCATGACAGGATCTTAGATACAATCGGTAGTAAGCAGAAGATGTATAAGGGATTAGAGAAGGAGGTGTTAGATAGGGTGGTGTAAGAGGTGTATTTTAATACTTGGGTGGGTTGGGTGGTGATTTGTGTCATTAAGAGTTCTTCTTGTAGGCTTTGTTGAAGAGATGTGTCTTCAAAGATTTGCGAAAGTTGATTAGATTGTCCATGGTTTTCAAGGCTGTGGGTAGTGCGTTCCATAGCTGTGTACTTCTGTACGATAAGGTAGTGGCGTATGCCTGCTTATATTTAAGACCTTTACAGTTGTGGAAGTTCAGATTGAGGAATTTGCGGGCTGATCTTTTGGCGTTTCTGGCCGGTAGGTCCACTAGGTTTAACATGTAGAGTGGGGCATCTGCGTGAATGATTTTGTGTACGGTCATGCAGATCATAAACTCAATACGTTCCTTGAGAGGGAGCCAATATAGTTTCTCTCTTAAGGATTTCGCACTTTCGTATTTAGTTTTTCCAAATATGAGTCTGGCTGCGGTATTCTGAGCTGTTTGGAGTTTTTTTAATAGTCTGCTCTTTGCAGCCAGCGTACAAAGTGTTACAGTAGTCCAGATGACTTATTACCATTGACTGTACCAGGGTACGGAAAATGTTTCTCGGGAAGAATTACTCTTTTGGTGACTCCAAGAATCTTCAGATTTTCTGAAATGGGAAGAGTGCAGTATGGAGTGGTTATGGTGGAGTAGTTGTTTGTGTTGTATTGGGAAGTGAGTACTAGGCATTGTGTTTTAGCTGGAATGAATCTGCCCAGGAGTGCATGATTCTGGGATAAGCAGTATAAAATGTTTTGTACTTTTTTGGGGATCTTGCCAGGTATTTGTGATCTGGATTGGCCACTGTTGGAAACAGGATGCTGGCCTCGATGGACCTTTGGTCTGTCCCCGTATGGCAACACTTATGTACGTATGTAAGTCTGCCCGGCACTGGCTTTGCTTCTGAACTACTGAAGTTGCCATCGAAGTCCCTCTCCAGTGATGTAATGCGGGAGAAACAAATCAGTGCACCATTGCCCCATGTAAGACGCATTGAGCTTGCCATGAGTGGGAAAGCGCGGGGTACAAATGTAACAAACATAAAACATATCCTCTGCAATTTATATTGCATGCCAAGACAACAGCACTTCCAAGGCCTGTAATGTGTCATATTTTAGTCCATCCGATGCGTTGGGTCTGAGGTGCAGCACTGGCCCAGCTCAGCGATATGCTGGGACTGCAAATTGCAAGAAAAACTCCAATAGTATGTTTGCTGAATAAGTTTGGAGATTTGTAAGTTTGCTCTATGGCAAATGAATGGCTAGTGCGAAAGGCTCGCCTAATTGCCAAGAGGTATTTGTTGCTCCAGTGGATAAGTACAGACCCTCACACACACACACACACACACAAGAAAAATGCCAGGAAGTATTTTTTCACGGAGAGAGTAGTGGATGCTTGGAATGCCCTCCCGCGGGAGGTGGTGGAAATGAAAACGGTAACAGAATTCAAACACGCTTGGGATAAGCATAAAGGAATCCTATTCAGAAGGAATGGATCCTAAGGAGCTTAGCCGAGATTGGGTGGCAGAGCCGGTGGCGGGAATGGTGCTGGGCAGACTTATACGGTCTGTGCCAGAGCCGGTGGTGGGAGGCGGGGCTGGTGGTTGGGAGGCGGGGATAGTGCTGGGCAGACTTATACGGTCTGTGCCAGAGCCGGTGGTGGGAGGTGGGGATAGTGCTGGGCAGACTTATACGGTCAGTGCCAGAGCCGGTGGTGGGAGGCGGGGCTGGTGGTTGGGAGGTGGGGATAGTGCTGGGCAGACTTACACGGTCTGTGCCCTGAAAAGGACAGGTACAAATCAAGGTAAGGTATACACAAAAAGTAGCACATATGAGTTATCTTGTTGGGCAGACTGGATGGACCGTGCAGGTCTTTTTCTGCCGTCATTTACTATGTTACACACACACACTATAAATGCACAAATTGTTGAGAATAGATAAAGCGTGGAGGGTAGGTACAAAGCATTTTATGAAAATATGAGAACTCTTTCTGGGATCACTGGCACCCTGAGTATGGTCAGCAACACTGAACAATATGGAGGTGTCATTTGGGTAAGGGGAGGGAGTTCTTTGAGGGGGGCTGGGTACTGGGACACTCATCGTGAAGTTGGCTGTTCATGAGACTCGTGTATGAGAAATTTTCGCACTTGGAGTTTGGTGTGTTAAATCGTATCCTGCATTGTATGCTGGAAAATTCAATAAATAGATTTAAACATAGAGCCTATTTCCCAGGTGGGTGTGGGGAATGGCATCTCTTAATATCTGGAGCTGGGAGATCAAAATATTTTGTTTTCTGGCTAGTGAAATTGCTGTGTTGAAACAGAAACTCCATGATACTTTTCCAAACAAACATTCTTTTTTGTCAAAGGACTTTGTATAATCATCATGTTCTGTTTAATCCATTTTATAGGTTTTTAAGTTTTCAATTGTCCAGAAGAATTGGTTGATTGTTTTCCTAAGCACCTGTAAATCTACCTAAGCCATAAATAGGCACCAACAATGGAAAAACCACCTGTGTCTGAAAGCTTTAGCACGTGAATTAAATCTAATTGTTTAATTATCAATTTTAGTACTAGGATTAGGTAATTTAGGGACAGCTTGTTTGTAACTGCAGCCAGTAATAAATGCCATTTCTCCAGAAAATGATAGGCTATTCAGATAGCCTTAAACTCAGAGCAGGTGTCTGCTGCTCAGTAGGGTCTGGAAATGTTCTGCCTTAGTATTTGTGGAGAAATTGGTTATTTATTATATAGTAAGAGGTGTTCGTTTTTAAGCTCCTAACTGCACGCATTGCTCTCACAGGGGCCTCTCAGACCCTGTCCTGATAGCTCACACATTCCCTCCTACAAATTTACACCTTCTCAGAGAAAATGTAAATGTGTTTGTACAGATAATTGTATAAAAGGGGCCCATTAGAGATCTTCAGTGGTTGTCATCAGCCTGTCAAGGGCTCTTCAGATTGCAAAGGTCTCAAGTACAAATTAACTTATGTATCCAGCTTTTCCTACCTAAGTGCACAACTATGGAACACACTGCCAAAAGTTGTAAAATCAACATATGACCACCTAAATTTCCAGAAATCACTAAAAACAAACCTATTCAAAAAGGCATACCTCACCGATCCAACATAAAAGACTGAATACCTACAACACAATGAAACCAAAGATCGGAATGGACATAACCTATCTCTTCCTCCCTAAGATCCCCTAACGAGTCTCTCACACACGAACCTTATTCTATCACAATATCACCTTTCATACCGGAAATGGCAAATGCCGATACGGTACTATGTAAGCCACATTGAGCCTGCAAATAGGTGGGAAAATGTGGGATACAAATGTAACAAAATAAATAAATAAAAGATGGCTGAGGGAAGATATGATAGAGGTCTATAAAATAATGAGAGGAGAGGAACGGGTAGATGTGAATCGTTTGTTTACTCTTTCCAAAAATACTAGGAATAGGGGGCATGCGATGAAGATACAAAGTACTAAATTTAATACAAATTGGAGAAAATGTTTCTCTACTGAACATGTAATTAAACAATGGAATCCGTTGCCAGAGACTGTGGTAAAGGCGGTTAGCTTAGCGGAGCTTAAAAAAAGGTTTGGACGGCTTCCTAAAGGAAAAGTCCATAGACCATTATTAAATTGACTTGAGAAAATCCACTGCTTATTTCTGGGATAAGCAGCATAAAATGTATTGAGTTTTCTTGGATCTTGCCAGGTATTTGTGACCTGGATTGGCCACAGGATGCTGGGCTTCATGGACCTTTGGTCTGTCCCAGTGTGGCAATACTTATGTACTTATGTCACAACTGTCAGGAATGGTGAGCCCTTGGACCAAAGCCGGAGCTATGGCAGACAAATCACCAGGGCTGGCACAGGCAGGAATCAGAACAGACTGGACTAGGATAAACTAACAGACTCAACAAGGCAGGACAGAGGTAACTAAACACAAGGGAGAACACAAGAACCGGATCCAGATGAGGCAAGGAAAAGAATGCAAGGGCCAGAACTCGGACCCAGAAATGCAAGACAAGGCAAAACACGGAAGTAGATTAAAACTGGGTCCAGAAAAGGGCAAGACAAGGACAAGGCAAGGACTGGATCTGGACAGGACTAGACTGAAAGAGACAAGACAAAGCACAACTAGACAGGCAAGACAGGGTAGGAGCTAGGCAACAAGAATAACAGAAGCAAGACAATAAACAAGGCAGGGACAGGTTTCAGGATTCTGGAACAGGCTTGGCTGAAACAGGATTCTGGAACAGACTTGGCTGGAACCGGATTCTGGAACAGGCTTGACTTGGCTGGAACCGGATTCTGGAATGGGCTTGGCTTGACTGGAACGGGCTTGGCTTGGCTGGAACCAGATTCTGAAAGGGATTTGGCTTGGCTGCAACAGGATACTGAAAGGGACGTGGCTTGGCTGGAACCGGATTCTGAAAGGGACTTGGCTTGGCTGCAACAGGATACTGAAAGGGACGTGGCTTGGCTGGAACTGGATTCTGAAAGGGACTTGGCTTGGCTGCAACCGGATACTGAAAGGGACTTGGCTTGGCTTGGCTGCAACAGGATACTGAAAGGGACGTGGCTTGGCTGGAACCGGATTCTGAAAGGGACTTGGCTTGGCTGCAACAGGATACTGAAAGGGACGTGGCTTGGCTGGAACTGGATTCTGAAAGGGACTTGGCTTGGCTGCAACCAGATACTGAAAGGGACTTGGCTTGGCTTGGCTGCAACAGGATACTGAAAGGGACGTGGCTTGGCTGGAACCGGATTCTGAAAGGGACTTGGCTTGGCTGCAACAGGATACTGAAAGGGACGTGGCTTGGCTGGAACCGGATTCTGAAAGGGACTTGGCTTGGCTGCAACAGGATACTGAAAGGGACGTGGCTTGGCTGGAACTGGATTCTGAAAGGGACTTGGCTTGGCTGCAACCGGATACTGAAAGGGACTTGGCTTGGCTTGGCTTGGCTGCAACAGGATACTGAAAGGGACGTGGCTTGGCTTGGCTTGGCTGCAACAGGATACTGAAAGGGACGTGGCTTGGCTGGAACCGGATTCTGAAAGGGACTTGGCTTGGCTGCAACAGGATACTGAAAGGGACGTGGCTTGGCTGGAACTGGATTCTGAAAGGGACTTGGCTTGGCTGCAACCGGATACTGAAAGGGACTTGGCTTGGCTTGGCTTGGCTGCAACAGGATACTGAAAGGGACGTGGCTTGGCTGGAACCGGATTCTGAAAGGGACTTGGCTTGGCTGCAACAGGATACTGAAAGGGACGTGGCTTGGCTGGAACCGGATTCTGAAAGGGACTTGGCTTGGCTGCAACAGGATACTGAAAGGGACGTGGCTTGGCTGGAACCGGATTCTGAAAGGGACTTGGCTTGGCTGCAACTGGATACTGAAAGGGACTTGGCTTGGCTGCAACCGGATACTGAAAGGGACTTGGCTTGGCTTGGCTGCAACAGGATACTGAAAGGGACTTGACTTAGCAGGGAACTGGGACAGAACTAGCTCAAACATAGAGCAGGAGCAGAACCTGGCTCAAACACACAACAGGAACAGAACTTGGCAGAAACAGAGCTCAAGAGCTGGGAAGCAAGCATGGCAGGCAAAGGATTAAGCAGACTAAGGGAAGACAAACAAACAAACAAAGAAGCAATGTGCTTATTAGCACCCACAGCTGGATAGCAGTGAAGTAATCAGGTACGATGCTGGCTTCTACAGACTCAGAATAAACAGACAAGAACCACACACACAGGAAACAGAACAGGGAATACAGAAACAGAGCTTAGCTATAACAAGAGTCAAAAGCAGGGCTAGACTAAAAGCAGGAGTCAAGGGTAGAATCAAACAGATACAGACACCAAGGGCAGGGTGTGGCTCTACAGCCAGGCTTTCAGGAAACAAGGTTCAAAAGCAAACTCACAGAAACAAAGGAAAGCATTGAAACACAGCACAGACCTTCAGGAGCAAAACACTGAGGAACAACGCCAAGCATGGCTACGATCTAAACAGGTAACACAAGATTAAGAGACCTCTTGTAAAGACCAAGCATGATAGTTCCCAGGTACTTATAAAGATTTGCTGATGATACAAGTAGGAAATGAAGCAGAAGCAGGGAGACCAAAGCAAGGCTTGGCTTACAGGAAGAACAACAACAGGAAATGAAGTAGAAGCAGGGAGACCAAAGCGAGGCTTGGCTTACAGGAAGAAGAACAACAGGAAATGAAACAGAAGCAGGGAGACCAAAGCGAGGCTTGGCTTACAGGAAGAAGAAGAACAGGAAATGAAGCAGAAGCAGGGAGACCAAAGCGAGGCTTGGCTTACAGGAAGAAGAACAACAGGAAATGAAGCAGAAGCAGGGAGACCAAAGCGAGGCTTGGCTTACAGGAAGAAGAACAACAGGAAATGAAGCAGAAGCAGGGAGACCAAAGCGAGGCTTGGCTTACAGGAAGAAGAACAACAGGAAATGAAACAGAAGCAGGGAGACCAAAGCGAGGCTTGGCTTACAGGAAGAAGAACAACAGGAAATGAAGCAGAAGCAGGGAGACCAAAGCGAGGCTTGGCTTACAGGAAGAAGAACAACAGGAAATGAAGCAGAAGTAGGGAGACCAAAGCGAGGCTTGGCTTACAGGAAGAACAGCAATAGGGAAAAAGGCAGACTGTAGAGGTCACAGAGCTAGATACAGAGAAACAGTAGGTCTGAACATAATAAGGGCATGGCCAAAACCATGACACTTATGTAAGTTCAAAATAGCGTGCTTGATTTATAAATTGATTTATGGTCTAAATGCAGATGGTCTTATGAAAGTACTTGAGATTCCTTCCTCAGGAAGAAGTTTGTATTTTCTTTGTGTATTGCAACTGGGTTATCCTGTTAGGTTGAAGTCAATTTATGAGGGTTCTTTCCCTTTCAGCAAACACACTCAATATCAGACCCTTCCTCCACCGGGAGGCTGTTCCACAAATTCACCACCCTTGCCGTGAAGAAGTGTTTCTTCAGGTTACTTTTTGGAAAGGGTAGGAATACGACTATGCATTTAGATGTGAGCCTATCCCAGCCAAAGAGCTAGTATATGACTGCACATCTACTTACAATACAATACAAGATAATAACTTGTGTACACTTTGATGCGGTTCACAATATGACTTTTAGCCAGTAAGTTCCTGGGAAGATAAGAACATGCCATACTGGGTCAGACCAATGGTCCATCTAGCCCAGTATCCTGCTTCCAACAGTGGCCAATCCAGGTCACAAGTACCTGGCAGAAACCCAGATAGTAGCACCATTCCATGCTACCAATCCCAGGGCAAGCAGTGGCTTCTCCACATCCATCTCAATAGCAGACTATGGACTTTTCCTCCAGGAATTTGTCCAAACGTTTTCTAAACCCAGATACACTATCCACCATTACCACATCCTCCAGCAATGAGTTCTAGAGCATAACTATTCTCTGATTAAAAAAATATTTCCTCCTATTTGTTTTAAAAGTATTTCCATGTAATTTCCAACTATGGAAAACCACCTGTGTGTGAAAGCTTTAGCACGTGAAATAAATCTAATTGTTTAATTATCAATTTCAAACCCTTTCTTTAGTACTAGGATTAGGTAGTTTAGGTCTTTGTACTTTTTGAAGGAGTGAAAAATTGAGGTTCAGTTTCATCCTCTCTATCATTTTGGTCTCTCTTCTTTGAACCTTTTCTAATTCTGCTATATTTTTTTTTGAGATACGGTGGCCAGAACTGAACACAATACTCAAGGTGAGGGTCACACCATGGAGCGATCCAGAGGCATTATAGTATTTTGGTCTAATTCACCATCCCTTTCCTAATAATTCCTATCATCCTGTTTGCTTTTTTGGCCACCGCCGCACACTAAGCAGAAGATTTCAGTGTATTGTCTACAATGAAACCTAGATCTTTTTCTTGGGTGCTGACCCCCAAGGTGGACCCTAGCATCAGGTAACTATGATTCGGATTATTCTTTCCAACATCCATCAATTTGCATTTGTCCACATTAAATTTCATCTGTCATTTAGATGCCCAGTCTTCCAGGTTCTTAAGGTCTTCCTGCAATTTTTCATAATCCGCATGCGTTTTGCCAACTTGGAATAGTTTTGTGTTATCTTCAAATCTGATCACCTCACTTGTCGTTCCGATTTCCAGATCGTTTATAAATATGTTAAATAGCACCAATCCCAATACGGATCCCTGCGGCACTCCACTGTTCACCCTCCTCCATTGAAATAGCATTTAACCCTTCCCTCTGTTTTCTGTCCAACAACCAATTCCTAATCCGCACCAGAACCTTGCCTCCTATCCAATGACTATTTTTTTTCAGGAGGCTCTCATGAGGAACTTTATCAACAGCTTATGTACTTATGTACTTAGCGGAGTTTAAAAAAAGGTTTGGATGGCTTCCTAATGGAAAAGTCCATAGACCGTTATTAAATGGAGTTGGGGAAAATCCACTATTTCTGGGATAAGCAGTATAAAATGTATTGTACTGTTTTGGGATCTTGCCAGGTACTTGTGAGCTGGATTGGCCACTGTTGGAAACAGGATGCTGGGCTCGATGGACCTTTGGTCTTTCCCAGTATGGCAATACTTATGTACTTATGTACCTGCCTCTGTTAATTTTCTTCCATCTGACCATCCAGGTGAATTCTCAGTATCCACAGTGGGAGAGAAAATGGCCTCACATTGTGCAGGATGAAAAGGAAGGCAGAGATTGCAAGGTGAAATCAGGTTTCAAGGCGACGTGCCCACCCCTTCAGGAGGAGGTGGAGAAGCAGGTTCTGTGATATAAAATTGTTCCGGGAAGGTTTTCAGATCATTTTGATCTCTGCACTAAATACGTCTGTCTGGAGTTTCTGGGACAGACTCAGGAGTGACAGGTATGTAGCAACCCGAACCTTTCATTTTCCTACTGTGTTTAAAGTATTTTCTTCTTTCCTGTGTATCTTTCTCTCTCTGAACTTTACGTGCCTCTTATAACTGATTCATCAAGTTGCATGCACAAACTGAAGAACTAATAAATGAAGCTGTCTTATCTCATCTTTCAGAAGTTATATTAATTAAATAAATAAATAGACCTCTAGAGCAGAGCAACCTGAAAACCCCAACTGGCTGGGTGTACCCCCGATGACAGCGTTGAAAAACCCTGCTCTAGAATAATGATTCCAACCCTTTCTCTTGCAAGCTTGTTTTTCACAATTACCACAATGAATATGCATGATGTATCTGCATAAATCTGCTGTCCAATATATGGAGCTTTATCTCATGCATATTCATCGTGGTAATCCTGAAAATCTGACTGGTTGGATGTGCCTCTAGGCAAGCACTGAGATGCATTGCTCCACAGCAGAGGTCTTCAGTCCATTCCTGGGGACACACACACAGCCAATCAGGTTTTCAGGATACCCACAATGAATATGCATGAGATAGATTAGTATACGTGCATGCAGCTTTACCTTATCCATATTCACTGTGGCTGTCCTGAAAACCTGGCTAGTACAGAAGAACATAAGAACAGCCATACTGGGTCAGACCAATGGTCCATCTAGCCCAGTATCTTCCTTCCAACAGTGGCCAATCCAGGTCACAAGTACCTGGTAGAAACCCAAATAGTGGCAACATTCCATGCTACCAATCCCAGGGCTAGCAGTGGCTTCCCCCTTGTCCATCTCAATAACAGACTATGAACTTATCCTTCAGGAACTTGTCCAAAACATTTTTTCAAAAAGGCCTACCCCAATGATCCAACGTAAACCCTTCACCCAGCAACACAATATGACCAATGATCGTACCGGACAATATACAATCTTCATTACCTTCGACCCTCTATAATTACCTCATTCAAGCATTATGCATCCATGTATTTGTTATCAACCAACCTGGCGATTGCCTTGATGGTACTATGTAAGCCACATTGAGCCTGCAAATAGGTGGGAAAATGTGGGGTACAAATGCAACAAATAAATGAATAAATCCAGATATGCTAACTGCTGTTACTACATCCTACGGCAACGAGTTCCACAACAAGTATTTCACGTAATTTCACTGAGTGTCCCCTGGTACTTTTGAAAGAGTGAAAAATCGATTCACTTTTACCCATTCTACACCACTCAGGATTTTGTAGACCTCAAATATATCTCCCCTCATCCGTCTCCTTTCCAAGCTGAAGAGCCCTAACCTCTTTAGCCTCTCCTCGTATGAGAGGAGTTCCATCCCCTTTATCATTTTAGTCGCTATTCTTTGAACCTTTCCTAATTCTGCTATATCTTTTTTGAGATACGGCAACCAGAATTGAACACAAGGTGAGGTGGCACCATGGAGCGATACAGAGGCATTATAATATTCTTGGTCTTATTTTGCTCCCCGTTTCTAACAATTCCTAGCATCCTTTTTGCCTTTTGGCCACCGCTGCACACTGGGCAGAAGATTTCAGCATATTGTTTACAATGACACCTAGATCTTTTTCTTGGGTTCTGACCTAGCATCAGATAACTATGATTTGGATTATTCTTCCCAATAATCATGCATCACTTTGAATTTGTCCACATTAAATTTCATCTGCCATTTGGATGCCCCGTCTTCCCATTTCCTAAGGTCTTCCTGCAATTTTTCACAGTCCACATGCGTTTTAAGTACATAAGTAATGCCACACTGGGAAAAGACCAAGGGTCCATTGAGCCCAGCATCCTGTCCACGACAGCGGCCAATCCAGGCCAAGGGCACCTGGCGAGCTTCCCAAACGTACAAACATTCTATACAATCAAGCCATTGTGACATGTTCTTCCCGGAATTGTGGATTTTTCCCAAGTGCATTTAGTAGCGGTTTATGGACTTGTCCTTTAGGAAACTGTCTAATCCTTTTTTAAACTCTGCCAAACTAACCGCCTTCACCACGTTCTCCAGCAACGAATTCCAGAGTTTAATTATGCGTTGGGTGAAGAAATATTTTCTCCGATTTGTTTTAAATTTATTACACTGTAGTTTCATCGCATGCCCCCTAGTCCTAGTATTTTTTGAAAGCGTGAACAGACGCTTCACATCCACCTGTTCCACTCCACTCATTATTTTATATACCTCTATCATGTCTCCCCTCAGCCGTCTCTTCTCCAAGCTGAAAAGCCCTAGCCTCCTTAGTCTTTCTTCATAGGGAAGTCATCCCATCCCCACTATCATTTCAGTTGCCCTTCGCTGCACCTTTTCCAATTCCATTATATCTTTCTTGAGATGCGGCGACCAGAATTGAACACAATACTCAAGGTGCGGTCGCACCATGTAGCGATACAACGGCATTATAACATCCTCACACCTGTTCTCCATACCTTTCCTAATAATACCCAACATTCTATTCGCTTTCCTAGCCGCAGCAGCACACTGAGCAGAAGGTTTCAGTGTATTATCGACGACGACACCCAGATCCCTTGACAACTTTGAATATTTTTGTGTCATCAGCTCACTCATTGGTCCAAATTCCAGATCATTTATAAATATGTTAATCAGCACTGGTCCCAATACAGATCCCAGTAGATGTGTCCCCAGGACTGGACGGAGAACCCCTGATGTTTGGTTATGAAATGAGTTTCCAAACATTGCCCAGGTAGCCAAGGTCTGAGCTCACATAGAGAAAGCAGTGGAGCAGAACTGGCTTCAGATTCCAGTCCTGGGTTTACTACACTCCATGCAGGGACTTTTGGTGCTTTTCATTGGGAACATAATTAGTAAATCAGAACTATGAATCCCTGCATGCAATGCAGCGCTGCGTATGCCTTGTAGCACTATAGAAATGATAAGTAGTAGTAGTACTCTGCCGCTCCCCAGTACCTCTCCACTCTCGTCTCTTCGTACGCCCCCCCCCCCCTTGGGTACTCTGTTCTGTAGATAAATCTCTCTTATCCATCCCCTTCTCCCCTACTGCTAATTCCAGACTCCGTTCCTTTTATCTTGCTGCACCTCACGCCTGGAATAGACTTCCCGAGCCTGTGCATCTAGCCCCGTCCTTAGCCATTTTCAAGTCCAAACTTAAAGCCCACCTCTTTACCACTGCTTTTGACCCCTAACCACTACTCACTTGCCTTGTCCTTTATCCTCACCTCTTTATTCCCTTACCCTTAATTGTTCTGTCTGTTTACCTGTCTTATCTAGATTGTAAGCTCTTTGAGCAGGGACTGTCTTTTTGTGTATGGTGTACAGCGCTGCATATGCCTTGTAGCACTATAGAAATGATAAGTAGTAGTAGTAGTAATGGGATAAACCTAAGACTGGATTTGCAAGGAATGGATCTGCTCTTTGAGGTCTGCTGGTTACTTCCTATTGAGTCAGTTTGACCATGGTTTGGTCTGATCTAGCCTGGCATCAATTTCCTTATGTAAGAGTGGACTTGCATCACTATTCATTTAAAATCAGGGCCAGCATTAGGGGATGCAAACAGGGCAGTTCCCTGTGCCCCAGGCTACAGGAAGCCCAATTCCTACTTACATCTTAAGGAGATATCACTTCACTGGCTCCCTGTCCGCTTCCGTATACAGTTCAAACTCCTCTTACTGACCTTTAAATGCATCCATTCTGCAGCCCCCCCCATTACCTCTCCACTCTCATCTCTTCCTACATCCCTCCCCGTGAACTCCGCTCTCTGAACAAATCTCTCTTGCCGTCCCCCTTCTCCTCTACCGCTAACTCCAGACCATTCCTTTTGTCTTGCGGCACCTTATGCCTGGAACCGTCTTCCCAAACCCATACGTCTAGCTCCATCTCTACCTGTTTTTAAATCTATGCTGAAAGCTCACCTTTTCACTACTGCCTTTGGCTCCTAACCGCTACTCATCTGCCCTCCTCCTCCCCTGTTCCTCTTTACCCTGTAATTCCCTTGCCCATAATGTCTTGTCTGTCTGTTCTACCTAGATTGTAAGCTCTTTTGAACAGGGACTGTCTCTCTATGTCAAGTGTTCAGCGCTGCGTGCGTCTGGTAGCGCTATACAAATGCTATTAGTAGTAGTAGTAGATATAGCCTGTCAGTGGGCTCAGGAGCCACCTTTCAAATTTCTATTGTGGGCCTGGTATGTGGAACCCCTGCCCTGTTTAAAGCCACAGCGTTAGATAAAACCTATTAATCAGAGAGTTTATGTGTACATTCTGAAGACGGAGGGGTTCTGTATCTCTCTGACTTATGTACTGGCCCTTCAGATAAATACAGGAAACTTTTCTCTTTACAGCCAACTGTATGTAATGTGAAATCACTCACTATTCCTGAATACACCACGGGTCCGAATTTAAGTAGAGTCAGTGTAGGCACCTGCAAGGAACTCTGGAAAGATAATTCAGCCAGGGATCTGAGAAGGAGCATTTTTCTTATTCGTGTAAACAATACCTATATCTTCAAATTCATTTGCAAATTCAGTTCACCCAGGGTTGCATAATTCAGTACTGGAAATGTTTATGTGTATTGGGTTGCCTGATATTCAAAGTGGTTCACAAAAAGAGAATTAACGAAAGAATGTTTGTAATGTAAAGCACATTGAACCTGAGCTTATACTGGGATAAAATAGCATATGAAAAGCTGTACACTGCCATACTGGACCCTGTGTTCAGTTCCCGAGCCTGCCTTCTGCTGTCTGAGTCTTCCAGGGGTGAGGAATGACCCAGTTCCCAGGTTCCCCCATCCCAAAAATCTTGCACTGAGTAACCAGACTCGGGCAGAGCTGAGGTTTGTAGACTCGGCCAAGTACTGTGGCTACACTAGAGCACACGAAAAAGTATTAAAAATAGGGGAAACCAGTATAGACTGGTTCTAAGTGAGTTGTGCACTTATATTTTCGGTTTATGTGACAGACGGGCACCGAGATGGAGGGCAAAATTCCCTGGGTCCGGCACTGGCAAGCTTCTTTCTGCCTGCTTCCGGGTCTGTCCTCTCCTGCTCTTGCGTGCCACCCATAACCCGGATGATTACATTAATGCAATGTTGCATTAATGTAATCATTGTGGTCCCGTGTTCAAAAATTTATTGATGATGTCAAATATGATGGCAATGTCTGGTATTTGACATCATCAATACATTTTTGAATATTCTTCCGTTTTGTATCTGCTGTTTTGTTGTCTACGTTGGAGTTTGCAGATCGTTTGCCTTGTTGTTTTTTGGGATCATCGGGGTCCCTCCAGATTCCGGGCACACAGGAGCAGGACAGAACAGAGCGAAGGAGCAGTGAGTCCTCAGAGACAGAAAGGTTCGGGGGGTGGGGGGGACAGCGCTGTGGCATGGCAGTCCAGGTGAGGGGGGGCACATGCACATGCGGCAGTCCTGTCCTACCCCGGGCCAGGCTGTGTCTCTCGGTGGCCCTGGTGACACACGGTGTTCATGTTATAGGACCACTGGAGGAAGAGAGATAAGGAGCTGTGGAGTTATACATTATTATAGAAGTATGTTTTTATATGAAAGACAGCACAACATGTATGTGTGATAGGTTAGAGGACCACTGGAGAAACGTGTGTAGAAAGCGAAGAAGGAAGGAGCACCGGAACCCCTGTATTGAGCAGGTGGAACTGGACTCAGTCTCGCCAGGTGGAAACTGTGGAACCAGGAAGGTTGAAAGAACATATAAAGCTTGTTTTCTATAATTCAGAATAAAGGAGGAGAGTTTGAGGTCTTGCATTCCTCTCTTTTCTCCTTCTCAAGCTGTAGTGGTACCAGCCTAGGAGAGGTCAGAGGGAAGAAGACCATGAGCGCCAAGATCTCCTTCTTCCTGTATTCTAAAAGATGCTCGTTTCAACCAGCAGCTACTCTGGTAAGAAGCTGTGACTTTCATCTTTTGTACAGAGCAGAAATAGATGGATTTTTCATTTGCATATTTTAATTTCAAATTCAGAAACTCTTTCTCTCCCTAGGCCCTCCACCTCATCCCTTATCCCGTCCCCCTTTTTGAGTTTGTAACTTTGGGGTCTACAGAGCACTTCCTGCAAACCCAAAGGGGACGGTCAGAGGCTGAAGAGTGCGAAATACCAATTATGGAACCTAGAAGATGGATTCTGGGATAAAGTGGGGGGGGGGGGGGGGCTTCAGCTGAAAGGCCAAGACATTATTCACTCAGTCTATCAAAAATTAACTCAACCCTAGTCCTCAGGATAGTGTCAGGTTTTCAGGATATCCACAATCAACATGAATTATTTTGCCACAAAGTAACCGCTCAATTTATTATATTATTTAATTAATTTCTATTTTCTATTTTCTTGTTCTTATGAGCCGATGGCTCAATCTTGTTCTACATCAATTAGCACCATGAATACCTATTTTCTCCTGATCACACATGCATTCATGTCATTCACTCATTACTTAACCTAATAACTTTCTTGGTTCTATGAATATACACACAATTACACAAGTCCACAAACGAGGCATGAAATTAGTTCTTTTTTCAATCCCAATTTCTATTCACTCTTTGAATCTTCTGAATCATCTGCTCTTCTGTAGTATCTTAACTGATTAAACAGTAGCTTGGTGTAAATGTTCTTCAATCATAAACATGCCATATTGTCCAATCATTTCATCCTAGAATAAATATGACTTATCTCATCCCGGTCTCGTGTTGTGCTTCAATTCAAAACTTTATAGTTCATACTTCACAAATACTGTGTAGTATCTCCGCTGATGGGTTTAATCACAGCTATGCATCCATCTTTCAACACCGTCAAACCCATCAGTTATCAGGTTAGGTAATGAGTGAATGATATGAATGCATGTGTGATCAGGAGAAAATAGGTATTCATGGAGCTAATTGATGTAGAACAAGATTGAGCCATCGGCTCATAAGAACAAGAAAATAGAAAATAAAAATTAATTAAATAATATAATAAATTGAGCAGTTACTTTGTGGCAAAATAGTTAAGAGTATTGTGTAACCTTGATAGAGAGAGAGAGCTCAGCAAGTGGCATATCAACCAATATGAATGAGACAGATGTGCATACAACGGAGGTAATGCATACAAGTTTATCTCATGATATCTAGAGTGGGCTTCCTAAAAATCTGACTAGCTTGAGAACCCCTGTTCCAAACCATATGTAAGGGGGTGTACAATAACTTATCTTGCAGCAGCCAATCTGGCCACTCTTGCCCCAAGGTCCTCCAAACAGTTATTTTTAGGCCAGCCCTCGTCGTCCGCTCTTCACTAAGTTCATTCGCACTCTTCTTTAAGGCATCAGGTTCTCTCTGGAAAGGAAGGGATTTCCCCTTCCCCACAAATACTTAGAGACTAATAGGGGGTGCTCCAACTAACCTTGCTGATGACTTGAGGTAGTCTTGCCGTCCTGAAGTTGTACATCCTGTATCTCCTTCATCTGTGTCTGTGATCCCTTTCAGTGTTTGTTAGTTATTTAGGGTTTCTGGTTTCCCGAGTGCTGGGCAATAAACAGAAACAAAACATAGTAACAAAGTAGATGACGGCAGAAAAAGACCTGCACGGTCCATCCAGTCTGCCCAACAAGATAACTCATATTTGCTGCTTTTTGTGTAAACCCTACTTTGATTTGTACCTATGCTCTTCAGGGCACAGACCGTATAAGTCTGCCCAGCACTATCCCTGGGGAGGTGAGGATAGTGCTGGGCAGACTTATACAGTCTGTGCCTGTGCCAGAGCCGGTGGTTGGGAGGTGGGGCTGGTGGTTGGGAGGCGGGGATAGTGCGGGGCAGACTTATACGGTCTGTGCCCTGAAGAGCATAGGTACAAATCAAAGTAGGGTTTACACAAAAAGCAGCAAATATGAGTTATCTTGTTGGGCAGACTGGATGGACCGTGCAGGTCTTTTTCTGCCGTCATCTACTATGTTACTATGTTTTGTTTCTGTTTATTGCCCAGCACTCGGGAAACCAGAAACCCTAAATAACTAACAAACACTGAAAGGGATCACAGACACAGATGAAGGAGATACAGGATGTACAACTTCAGGACGGCAAAACAAATCAAAAAAGATTATATCTTTTTCATTGGACTAACAATACATTTCTTGACTAGCTTTCAAAGGCAATACCTTCTTTTTGGGGTTAGAAATGAGCAAAAGATGATGAATGTCAGACTATATAAGTGATGTTACTTAATCTCCGAAGAATGGTTGTAAATAACGTGGCAAGAATTCTCTCAGCTCAAATGGAAGAAAAAGCCTCTGTATCACCGATCCAGAAAATCTTATATTCTGATCGCACGGGGTGAGATCTTCATCGGCTAAAAAACCTCCGTTATAAAAATTACAGTTTGAATTTTTCAATATCCTGTATGTTTGTTATTTTTACTTTTATGTTTGTGATCATAAAGCGTATAAGCACTTATCTTAGTATTCCAGTCTTCCGACGGGGTCCCGTTTCGCCGTATCCGGCTTTTTCAAGGAAATAGACCTCGTGCTGCTGCTTGTTCTGGTATCTGTAATTCAAAAAGTAAACCACTGAAAAATGCCGTCCTCCGGTGTTCACGTCTGTGATTCTCAACCTGTTCAAAAATACTAAACACTCCAAGTGTCGCCCCCGTCCTATGTATTAAAACACACAGACTTACTCTTTCCCCCAGTGTGACTTGTCTTCATTGTGTTCTGTGAGCTGTTCGAAAATGGCGCCCACTTTTCATCACGCTCATTAATACACCTCTCATTCTATTGGTGGAAAAATTTAAAAAAGCCCTCATTAAAAACTTCTTTAAAGAGCCCACACTTCAAAAATGTTGCCCATTGAATGATGGTGTTAAGACCTCCAGGTTCTAGAGATTTTATTTATTTGTTACATTTATATCCCACATTTTCCCACCTGTTTGTAGGCTCAGTGTGGCTTACATAGTACCAGAGAGGCATCAGGGCCACAGAGAGGGGGGGGGGCAGGGGGGACAAAATTCCCCGGGCCCGGGCCTCCGGGGAGGGGCCCGGCGCTGCCACCGCAGTCTGGCCCGCCCGCCCTCCGTCGCTCCCTGGCATTGAATTTAAGCGCCTCACCTTCGAAGGCGCAGCAAGCAGCAACAGACCACTCCTTCCTTCCGTGTCCTGCCCTCGCCTGACGTAACTTCCGCGAGGGCGGGACACAGAAGGAAAGAGTGGTCTGCCGTTGCTTGCTGTGCTTTCAAAGGTGAGGCGCTTAAGGTCAGTGCAGATGGCCCGGGGGTGGAGAGAGGGCCCGGTGGCGGGTGGAGGGGGGCCCGGTGACAACGGGTGAGGGGACGATCTCAGGTGGGGGGGGGCCCGGGGGGGGGCCCGGGGGCGGCCTTGTCCCGGGCCTGGCCCAGTCTCTCGGCGGCCCTAAGAGGCATTACAGACTCCGGTGTGAACAAATACAAAGTGATGTTGTGGTAAGATAAAGTTCATGTGGCACAGCCACACTAGGGAATCGTACAACGGAAGGGTTGTGTTATGTCCATTACGCTCTTTAGTTTTGTTGTGTTACAGAGATCATGCATTTATGTTGGATTGGTAGGGTATGCCTTTTTAAACAGGTTCATTTTCAGTGTTTTCCGGAAGTTTAGGTGGTCATTCATAGTTTTCAAGGCTTTTGGTAATGCGTTCCACAGTTGTGTGCTTATGTAGGAGAAGCTGGATGCGTAAGTTTTAACCTGAAGATCCACCGCTGCTCTAATTGGAGGAGGTGTCTCGCTCTATTACCTCTTCTCATGATCTGATCAATTACAAAGCAGCGGAATTGTCCAAATTTGTGTTTAATGGTGTTACAGTGAGTGTGCTACAAGGGGGGACCCCGGTTGCATCCGCTTTAGGCAAGATTTATGTTTCAGTAATCGAATATGTAATTGCCTTGTGGTTTTCCCTATGTGTAGCTTATAACAGTGACACAGCAGCACATAAATCACATGATCAGAATGGCAATTAGTGTAAGAATTAATACAATATCTCTTAGAATCCACCGGATTAGTGAATTCACTGCATTCTTTAGTGATAATGCAAATGCTGCAGCCACTGCATTTAAAGTGGCCCCTTAATCCCGATATCTGATTTCAGATGTGCCGGACTCAGTTACTCTTGAGTAAGCAATACGCAAGGTACTTTTTGCAGACAAAGGGTGGGATTGTATTATGTCCCAACTTTTTCTTATGACATTACCCACTACATAAGTGAAACATAAAAGCATTCTAATAGTCTCAGGGGAAAAGGTAGGGGTAGATGGGGGGGGGGGGGGGGGGGGGGGGGGAAAGAGATACAAGGAGTGGCCTGGTGGCTAGAGCACCAGTCTTGCAATCCAGAGGTGGCCAGTTCAAATCACGCTGCTGCTCCTTGTGATCTTGGGTGATCTTGGGCAAGTCACTTAACCCTCCATTGCCTCAGGTACAAACCAAGATTGTGAGCCCTCCTGGGACAGAGAAATATCCAGAGTACCTGAATGTTACTCACCTTGAGCTACTACTGAAGAAGGTGTGAGCAAAATCCCAAATAAATAAAGATTCTAGAATCCTAAAGAGTAACATGATTCCATCCAGAATCTCAGAGTAGCAACATTCCATGTAGAACCCCAAAGAGTAACATGATTCTTTGGGGTGGAAGAGTGGCCAAGTGGCCAGAGGTGGCCAGTTCAAATCCCACTGCTGCTCCTTGTGATCTTGGGCAAGTCACTTAACCCTCCATTGCCTCAGGTACAAACGTAGATTGTGAGCCCTCCTGGGACAGAGAAATATCCAGAGTACCTGAATGCTACTCACCTTGAGCTACTACTGAAGAAGGTGTGAGCAAAATCCCAAATAAATAAAGATTCTAGAATCCTAAAGAGTAACATGATTCCATCCAGAATCTCAGAGTAGCAACATTCCATGTAGAACCCCAAAGAGTAACATGATTCTTTGGGGTGGAAGAGTGGCCAAGTGGCCAGAGGTGGCCAGTTCAAATCCCACTGCTGCTCCTTGTGATCTTGGGCAAGTCACTTAACCCTCCATTGCCTCAGGTACAAACGTAGATTGTGAGCCCTCCTGGGACAGAGAAATATCCAGAGTACCTGAATGTAACTCACCTTGAGCTACTACTGAAAAAGGTGTGAGCAAAATGGAAATTAAAAGAGAAAGGGATGGGTGATCAGAGGTAAAAAAGTGGTATAATTTTATGGTTTATAATGTGATAAGAAACCCAGTTCTTTTTTACGTCCTGTCTAGTGGATTCCAAAGTATTTTATCATTTTTAACATCAAAGGTCTTATGTTCCTGGATTGTTTTAAAATGTTATTTTAGTATTCTGAGCACAAAGTCATTGATGCAGTGCTCTGGTGCTGCAAAGTTCTGTCCCACAGAAGTGGCACCCTAGTTAGCTTTGTGGTATTTAATGTGGTCCTGTGTAAATTGAGTCTTGTCCTTAGCAATCTGGCCTGTTTCTCCAACATAGCATCCTTCTGCACACTTTTTCCATTGAATAGTATATACTACATTTGAAGATCGGCACATAAAGGATCCCCTTAAGCTGAATGTTTTCCCCATGTGAGTGACTGTGGGATCCTGAGATATGTGTTAGCACAGTTTGCAGCTGGGTGTATTGCAGGGACATTCTCTTCTTTTCCAGTTTCTATTGGGAGTTTGCTCTTCACGGATTTCTTGTTTCAGATTAGGCGATTGTCGGAAGGCCAACATTGGTGGAGCTGGGAATATCCCTTTCAGAAGTAGTGACTGTAGATCTTTTATGAGTTTTCTCAGTTTTACAAACTCATTACAAGAGGAACTCCCTGATTTTCTTTTC
Organism: Microcaecilia unicolor; assembly: GCF_901765095.1. Classification (NCBI taxonomy): domain Eukaryota; kingdom Metazoa; phylum Chordata; class Amphibia; order Gymnophiona; family Siphonopidae; genus Microcaecilia; species Microcaecilia unicolor. The sequence goes on along the minus strand of NC_044032.1, from coordinate 15,732,923 downwards.
TTTGGACTGCAATAGGTGAGGGGGATGCACTTTAGTAAGCCTCGGATTCTTCTCTGGAACCTTGGGTTATTCTCCAGAATCCACACCCTACGATTGCCATGTTCCACCGACAGTAGCACTGAGAAACATCCACACTCCACCCAAATGCACTTCATGAGTCATGCAAGCTTTCTCCACATTAAAAGACTTCCTTCTACCTCACTCTCCTGGAATTTCTGGGCCAGGAATGCTCTATCCAGAGGATGATCTCATAACCTGAGAGAACCTCAAAACCATTAGACAGGATCCTATCCAAGAAATCACAAACACTTCACATTACATAAATACATAAGTATTGCCTGGGACAGATCAAAGGTCCATCAAGCCCAGCATCCTGTTTCCAACGGTGGCCAATCCAGGTCACAAATACCTGGCAAGATCCCAAAAAAGTACAAAACATTTTATACGGCTTATCCCAGAAATAAGCAGTGGATTTTCCCTAAGTCCATTTTAATAATGGTGTATGGACTTTTCCTTTAGGAAGTTGTCCAAACCTTTTTTAAACCCCACTAAGCTAATTGCCTTTACCACATTCTCTGGCAATAAATTCCAGAGTTTAATTACACATTGAGTAAAGAAACATTTTCTCTGATTCGTATTAAATTTACCACTTTATAGCTTCATTGAATGCCCCCTAGTCCTAGTATTTTTGGAACGAGTAAACAGACGCTTCACGTCTACCCTTTCCACTCCACTCATTATTTTATAGACATCTATCATATTTCCCCTCAGCCGTCTTTTCTCCAAGCTGAAGAGCCCTAGCTGTTTCAGCCTTTTCCCATAGGAAACTCGTCCCATCCCCTTTATCATTTTCGTCACCCTTCTCTGCACCTTTTCTAATGCCACTAACAGGCTTAGGTTTGAAAGAGAAGGGCGCCCATCTTTCGACACAAATCGGGATATGGGCTTCCTCCCGGGGTCACCCAAATTGGCATAATTGAAAGCCGATTTTGGGCATCCTCAACTGCTTTCCGTCGCAGGGACGACCTAAGTTCCCGGAGGCATGTCGAAAGTATAGCGAAGGCGGGTCTGGGGCGTGCCTAATACATGGGCGTCCTCGACCGATAATGGAAAAAATAAAGGGCATCTCTGACGAGCACTTGGGCGACTTTACTTGGTCCATTTTTCGTTACGACCAAGCCTCAAAAAGATGGTCACTAACCCCCTCCCACCCTCAAAAAAATTTTTTAAAAATATTTTTCCCAGCCTCTATGCCAGCCTCATATATCATACCCAGCTCCATGACAGCAGTATGCAGGTTCCTGGAGCAGTTTTAGTGGGTACTGCAGTGCATTTCACGCAGGTGGACCCAGGCCCATCCCCCCCACACCTGTTACACTTGTGGTGGTAAATGTGAGCCCTTCAAAACCCATCAGAAGCCTACTGTACCCACATGTAGGTGCCCCCCTTCACCCCTTAGGGCTATGGTAGTGTTGTACAGTTGTGGGTAGTGGGTTTTGGGGGGGGGTTGCGGGGCTCAGCACCCAAGGTAAGGGAGCTATGCACCTGGGAGCAATTTCTGAAGTCCACTGCAATGCCCCCTAGGGTGCCCGGTTGGTGTCCTGGCTTATGAGGGGGACCAGTGCACTACGAATGCTGGCTCCTCCTACGACCAAATAGCTTGGATTTGGTCGTTTCTGAGATGGGTGTCCTCGGGTTCCATTATCGCCAAAAACCGGGGACAACCATCTCTAAGGACGACCATCTCTAAGGTTGACCTAAATTTCACGATTTGGGCATCCCCGACCATATTATCAAAACAAAAGATGGACGCCCATCTTGTTTCGATAATACGGGTTTGCTCACCTCTACGCCGGGACATCCTGCGAGGACGTCCTTAGGAAAATTGGGCGCCCCCTTCGATTATGCCCCTCTATATCATTTTTGAGATAAGGCGACCAGAATTGAACACAATATTTGAGGTGCGGTCGCACCATGGAGCGATACAAAGGCATTATAACATCCTCATTTTTGTTTTCCATTCCTTTCCTAATAATACCCGACATTTTATTTGCTTTCTTAGCCACAGCAGCACACTGAGCAGAAGGTTTCAACGCATCATCAACGACGACACCTTTCTTGGTCCGTGACTCCTAATGTGGAACCTTGCATTACTGTAAAAGAAATGAACAAATTAACAGGCACTGGTGCTATACTGACCTGGACATCCTCCAACAACCCGATGATATTTTCAAGATGAACCAAAACAGTTGGAGCAGCCCTTGTGTTTGCAGGGGGGACGGGACCTTTTTTTTATTTTTAATTTCTTTATTTTTTGAAATTCTCTTTATCGGTCAATGTGTAACAACTGAACACAAAGTGACAAAATGATCATCTAAATAGCCAGGTCGTATGAATTGCATCGACCATAACAGATTTTCAGCCTGTAAAAAACTATACCAACTATCCCCCTTTCCCCCTAAGAGTAAAGTCAACCTACAGAAACAATACCTTGTATATCTCAGCTGCTCTGTGGTTTACCCCTCCAAATCCAAGGGACTTTGACAGATACATGACCCCCCTCCCCCGCCCCTCTAATTTAACATATCCAAAGATTAACTAGGCCAGTGGTTCCCAAACCTTTTCAGTTCACAGCACTCTTCATGTCCAAGCAACTTTTTGCGACACCCCAACCTCCGCCCCTCCCCAGGTCTCTGCCCTCCCTCCCCTCCCCCCCCCCCCCCCCCCCCCCCCCCCCCACCAAGCCACACAGGTCTCCATCTTTTTCCCTGCACAAACATAGCAGTGCTAGGGTGTCCCTATGACCAGCCCCTCCAAGTGACACACTGATTACGATTTATAACAAATTACTATTCTACCTATGAGATGTTATTCCATTATTATACTTCCTCTTTGTACATCTGTAAAAAATTCTACCAACAATAAAGAATGACAAGTCGGATGCAGCAGCTCATAGGTTTGCTTGCTTTGTTTTGAATGGGAGGGAAACAGAGACTACTGACCTAGTGGCTTCAATTTTTTGACCATCCCATCTCCTGTTTTCATCCAACCTCCATAGCAGTCGCCTCTGAGTCCCAAACGACATCTTCTCCCTGTCCCCATTGGCCACGACAAAAAAATAAAAAAGTGCGGGGCCGCAGCAGCCTTCAAGGCATGTGCTGTCGACTCTGCTGGTCCTCTGTCCCCTGCTGACGTCAACTTCCATTTCGGGGGGACAGAGCTGACAGCACGTGCTTGAAGGCTGCGCTTCCTTTTTTTGTTGTTTTTCTGCCGCTGTTGCGCTGCTGTCTGCAGTATTGGTTCGGGCGGGAGGGAGGTCGAGATTTGCCGCGACACCCCAGAGAGGTCGCTACGGCGCATAGTTTTGGAAACGCTGAACTAGGCTGATAGATCTTATACAAAAGCTCCTTAAGATATCAGCTTTATCTATCTAAGATCCTGCTCCGTACAAAGGTAACCGATGTATTCCAAAAAGGTTTCTATATATTCTGAAAATACATCGAGCTGATCTAGAGACAGAGACCATAAGTCCTTTGTTAGATAAATGTATATGTTGAGCATGCCACGGAAATGGTAACTAGTTGAACTTGGCACAACAGGCAAAAAAAGTTAAAATGTTAGCAAACCTCTCTCCAAAAAAGCTAAATAACATAGTAACATAGTAGATGACGGCAGAAAAAGACCTGCACGGTCCATCCAGTCTGCCCAACAAGATAAACTCATATGTGTATACCTTACCTTGATTTGTACCTGCCTTTTTCAGGGCACAGACCGTACAAGTCTGCCCAGCAGTATTTCCCGCCTCCCAACCACCAGTCCCACCTCCCATCTCCGGCTCTGGCACAGACCGTATAAGTCTGCCCTCCACTATCCTCGCCTCCCAACTACCAACCTCTCTTCCCCCACCTGCAGCCAATGCCAAAACATATATCCTAGATCGGCCCCAGCATTGTAACATTTAGAGCATTCATCCAACATGATCAATTTGGCCCAGACGTTTACACTGCATTTCCCAGAAACCACATTCTCGGTGATGTGCTTAACATTAATCACACACTGTTAATGATATATGAAATTGCAGACCGATTTTCCAGACTGCAGCTAGATTGCGTTCCTGCCACAGCAGATAACCATGGTGTCTTGTGTAACCCTCAAGTTGTGTCAGGAACCCCGGGAAAAGAGAAATTAGGCAGTAGGTCCTGTATTCCCAGGAAGGTCAAAAGGAAAAACTTCATTACCAGATCCTTTCCTGCATTCTTCTCTGTCTTCCTCCAAACAACTCCCTGAGTAAAGCGAGGTGGTAGCCGTGTTAGTCCACTTTTAAGAGTAATAAATAGAAAAAAAAATAAGATGATACCATTTTTATTGGACTAACGATACATTTTGATTAGCTTTTGAAGGTACACAACATAAGAACATAAGGGTAGCCATATTAGATCAGACCAATAGTCCATCTAGCCCAGTATCCTGTTTTCCAAACAGTGGCCAAGCCACGTCACAAGTACCTGGCAGAAACCCAAATCGTGGCAATTGTACTGCAACCAACTGCACTTCCATCTTTTACAATGTATTGTAAGCCACACTGAGCCCGCAAATAGGTGGGAAAATGTGGGATACAAATGCAAATAAATAAATAAAATACTACAGATCCCAGGGCAAGCAGTTGCTTCCCATGTCTGTCTCAACAGCAGACTATGGACTTTTCCTCCAGGAATTTGTCCAAACCTTTTTAAAACCTAGATAAGTGCATAAGAAATGCCACACTGGGAAAAGACCAAGGGTCCATCGAGCCCAGCATCCTGTCCACGACAGCGGCCAATCCAGGCCAAGGGCACCTGGCAAGCTTCCCAAACGTACAAACATTCTATACAATCAAGCCATTGTGACATCACTAATGAGGTTGGCTCTTATTGGTGGAATGAGCCACTATGACATCACAATAAGTTAAATCACTGCTCTATGTAATAAAAGTGAGCCAAGTAGAGGACTTAAGTACATAAGTAATGCCACAGTGGGAAAAGACCAAGGGTCCATCGAGCCCAGCATCCTATCCACGACAGCGGCCAATCCAGGCCAAGGGCACCTTGCGAGCTTCCCAAACGTACAAACATTCTATACATGTTATTCCTGGAATTGTGGATTTTTCCCAAGTCCATTTAGTAGTGGTTTATGGACTTGTTTTTTAGGAAACCGTCTAACCCCTTTTTAAACTCTGCTAAGCTAACCGCCTTCACCACATTCTCCGGAAAGGAATTCCAGAGTTTAATTACGCGTTGGGTGAAGAAAACGTTTCTCCAATTTGTTTTAAATTTACTACACTGTAGTTTCATCGCATGCCCCCTAGTCCTAGTATTTTTGGAAAGCATGAACAGACGCTAACCACTGTTACCACATCCTGTGGAAGAGTTCCAGAGCTTGACTATTCGTTGAATGAAAAAATATGTCCTTCTATTTGTTTTAAAAGTATGCCCATGTAACTTCCTTGAGTGTCCCCTAGTCTTTGTACTTTTGGAACGAGTAAAAAATCGATTTACTTCTACTCATTCTACACCACTCAGGATTTTGAAGACCTCACCACCCTTCTGATCAGAAACGAGCAAATATTGGCAAATATCAGTATATATAAGTGAAACACCAAAGCATTCCAATGACAGTCTCACAGGAAGAGGGTGGGGTAGGTAAGGTGAGGGACAGGGAGAGCTGAGTGGGGGTGAGAGAAAGGGAGAGCTGGATGGTTGAAAAGAGGGTGACAAAGCAGTAGACTTATGGTTTATAGTGGGCTAGAAAGTCCACATCTTTAAGTCTTGTCTGGTGGGTGTCAAAACAGTGGGGTAGGTGGGTGGGGCCACAGGGGCCTGGGCCCCCCTCAAATTTGCTCTGGGCCCCTGGTTGGCTGGCGGAGGTCCCCAACCCCCACCAGCTGAAGACTTTGTCTAGCGCTGGTCTGCAGCGGCACCGTCAAATCGCCTGCCCTGCTCTCTCTTCCCCTCACGTCGGGCACACTCCTTTTAGTGAAATTGAGCATGCTCACATGCCCGACATGAGGGGAAGAGAGAGAAGGGCAGGCAATGTGGTGGTGCTGGAGGAACTGGGAGGGAGGGAGGGGGGACCCTGGAATTGGGAGGGAGGGGGGGGGACGCTGGAACTTCCCTTAAAAACATTAATGGCAGAAGGTGATTACCTTGCTAGCGCCCGTTTCATTTCAATGAGAAACGGGCTTTTTTTCTTCATTTAATGAGTAATTAAACTCTGGAATTAATTCATTGTCAGAGAATATGGCAAAAGCAGTCAGCTTGGCAGGGTTTTAAAAAGGTTTGGATAATTTCCTAAAAGTCCGTAAGCCATTACTAAGTTGGGAAAATCCACTGCTTATTTCTAGGATAAGCAGCATAAAATCTGTTGTACTGTTCTGGCATCTTGCCAGGCACTTGTGACCTGGATTGGCCACTGTTGGAAACAGGATACTGGGCTTGATGGACCTTTGGTCTGTACCAGTATGGCAATGCTGATATTCTTAACTCCAGCTTCCACCCTTCACTGCCAGGTCACAAGATACCATCGTATCTGCTCTGACCCAAGAGACAGAGATAAAAACCTCAAAATCCTGACTGAATCCTTCAAACAAAAAGGCTACAACCCCAAATTAATCTCCAAGAATATTGCCTCTTCCCTTAAAATACCCAGAGAAAACCTACTAGTAGCGGCATACAACTCCGAGCTAGAAAAATTGAGAAGAATCAAAAGAGATCTAAAGCCACTGTTCCAGGAGGCTGAACGACTGACAGAGAAATTCCCAGAGCTACCAGTGCTGACCTTCTCACAGCCACCCCAACTCAGAACACAAATTAGTGAAAAACAAACTCTCGATAGAAATTCAAAAAGAAGAGGGTGACAGCGGCATACCAAGGGTGGGGCGGTGGGGGCAGTCTGTCCTGGGTGCACGCTGCTGGAGGGTTGCAGTGAGCAGCCGCGCGCCTGTCGGCTCTGCTGGTTCCCTGCTCCCTCTGCCGCAGAGCAGGTTACTTCCTGTTCTGGGGCAGAGGGAGCCAGAGGAGCTGAGAGCTGCGCGGCTGCTCCCAGTAGTTAAAAATGCACCCGGTGAATGGGAATTAACTCAGGGGGGGGCGTGTCAAGATGGCGGCACGTAGCTGACCGAGCTCTGCACCGCTCGGAAAATCGGCGCTTGGAAAAAGTGTATCTTCTAAGTTATGCCACATATCAAAAGAAAGGGTATAGTCCGGGGGCAAGCCTCGACAACCCGGACTTCCTCTCCGCATCAGGCCTCGATAGAGCGGTTCATCTCGCGAACTTCCACCCAAAATACCGAGAGGAGCCCAGCAGTCCTCCAGGAAGGGGAAACCCTGGAGGATTTGGGCCTAGATGTCACGCTATCTCCTCCGGTACTCGATCCACCGCCCCATCCGGAAGGACGCCAAAGCCAGAAGGGACCCCTTGAGACCGAAGTGGCTTTTGCCGGGGCCCTGTTCGAAGGCGCTGGTAAGGCACAACCCGACGAGATGCAAAGACCAGAGGGCCCGAGCATTGACTGGAAGCAAGTAAGAACTGCTCCTGGGACAGTGTCGTTGGAAAACGTCTGGATAGTTCTCCAACAGTTGGCGGTTACCGTTGAGAAATCTACTAAGGAACTTTCCTCTTTAGTAAGTACGATGAACAATTTTTCTGTGTCTTTGGCTGATATTAAAAAGGAATTTGCTACTCAAACAACGAAGCTTAATCAGGATGTGAAGAAGCTACAAGATTTATCTTCAGAGTTAATAAAAGACAAAAATATAATAACTAGAAAGATTAACCAAATTGAAAATTATAATCGGAGACTAAATTTGCGCATATTGAATTTCCCGAGAGAAAATGGAATTCCACCTTTGGATGCATTTAAAAAATACTTGGTTGAAGTTTTACAATTTTCCTCAGACTTGTTACCTCCAATAAATAAAATCTACTATATAAGAAATAAACATTGATATTCCAGCAACCAATGAGGCGCAAACAGCTCTAAATGTATCCGACCTGCTTGAAACTACCTTATCCGAAAAATCAGAAAGAATGACTCTAGTGGTTCAATTTGTTTTTCAGCAGGATGTTGATGCAGTTAAAAGAATATATTTTCGCAAAATGAATGAATTATTCTGTGGTAAAACTGTACGCATTTTTCAAGATGTTACAAAACAGACTCAAGAAGTTAGAAAGCTGTTTTTGACTATGAGAAAGGAGACACAAGAATTGGGTGCCTCTTTCTTTCTGAATTATCCTAGTAAATGTACTATTAAACATCAGGGTTTAAAATATACCTTTATTCAGCCAGAGCAGTTAAGAGTTTTTCTTGATTCTAGGAAAGTATAAATTCCTTTGGTTATCCCCTAACTGATTGAGTTATAGCATAGATGGATGGAAAATCGTGCTAAGCATATCTACTGTTACAAATTTTTCTTTTTTAGATTTAACCCCATTAATCTTAAGCATGCCCCTTCTTTAAAGTTCTCTTTTGTGATATAAAAAAGACAATTATTGGAATTTTGTATTATGTTATTCAAGTGGAAGATGTAATTCTACATAACATTTTCTTGTCTGCTTTTCTGAAGCAAGATTTTCTTGTAATGTAAAATTTTGAAACTACAATAAAAAAATAAAAAAAAATGCACCCGGAGGGGGGGGGGGGGGGGTGCGCATCGGCGATCCACCCCGGGTGCCAGCCGACCTAGGATTGTCACTGGAGGGTGGCACATATCCTTGCAATATATCTAACTGCAAACCAGTGGGGTAGCTACGTGGGGCCACGGGGGCCTCCACTGGGCCCCTGGTTTTGCTGGCGGGGATCCCCAACCCCCTCCAGCTGAAGTGTTGTCCAGCGCCACTGCGTTGCCTGCCCTGTTCTGTCTTCTCCTCGCGTCCTGCACGCTCCTTTTAGTGAAACTGAGTATGCTCAATTTCACTAAAAGGAGCGTGTAGGACGTGAGGGGAAGATAGAGCAGGGTAGGCAATGCGGCAGCGCCGGAGATCGGGGCTGGACAATACTTCAGCTGGCGAAGGTTGGGGTCAACGCCAGCCAAGGTATTTGCTGCGGCAGTGGGTGAGGAGCTCCAGGGCGGCAGACCAATATGTGCCCCCCCCCCCCCACCTCGGGCTCTGGCCCCCTCCCACCGCAAGGTCTGGCTACGCCCATGCTGCAAAGTGTGCCAACACATTTCACAGGATCCCACAGTCAATAACATGGGGAAAACATTCAGCATAAAGGGATCCTTCACATGCTCATCTTCCAATGTGGTATATGTCATCCAGTGTAAAAAATGTGATGAAGGGTGCTGTATTGGAGAAGAGATTTAATTTACATAGACATCATATGAAAAATGCCAGTGCCAACCAGGATGTTACCTCTGTGGGACAGCACTTTACAAAAGTATCGATGATTTTATGGTGAGAATACTAAAAAGAAACTTTAAGACAATCTAGGAAAAGACCTTTGAAGTCAGAATGATTAAATATTTTGGCACCCACCAGACAGGCCTTAACAAAGATCTGGGTTCTCAGTCCCATTATCAATAGAAATCAAACAAAATAAAACATGGAAAAGAAAATAAGATGATACCTTTTTTATTGGACATAACTTAATACATTTCTTGATTAGCTTTCGAAGGTTGCCCTTCTTCCTCAGATCGGAAATAAGCAAATGTGCTAGCTGACAGTGTATATAAGTGAAAACATTCAAGCATTACTATGACAGTCTGACAGGGTGGGAGGATGGGGGTGGGTCGGAGGTATGCATGGAGACATCAAAGCATATCATTGATATTCTAACAGGATGGGTGTGGATAGGTGAGGGGAGGGTGATCAACAGAGACATACAGCTTTATGGTTTATAATGGGCTAGGAACCCCAGATCCTTGTTAAGTCCTTTCTGTTGGGTGTTAAAATATTCAATCATTCTGACTTCAAAGGTCTTACGTTCTTGTATGGTTTTAAAGTTACCTTTGAGGATTCTCACTGTGAAGTCACTGGTACAGTGTCCTGGTCCTGTAAAATGCTGACCAACAGGGGTGGGAGCCCTACTGGCACCAGTATTGTTCATGTGATGTCTATGTAAATTGAATCTTGTCTTAAGCATCTGGCCTGTTTCTCCAATATAGCATCCTTCGTTACATTTTTTACACTGAATGATACATATACCACATTGGAAGATGAGCAAGTGAAAGATCCCTTTATGTTGAATATCTTTCCTTTGTGGATGACTTTGGGGTCCTGTGAAATATTTTGGCATAGTTTGCAACTGGATAAATTACAGGGAAGTGTGCCCTTCTGTTCCTTTTCAGTCTGTGATGTATCATTGATATTCTAACAGGATGGGTGTGGATAGGTGAGGGGTGAGGGGTGAATATCAATGATATGCTTTGATGTCCCCATGCATACCTCCTACCCACCCCCATCCTCCCACCCTGTCAGACTGTCATAGTAATGCTTGAATGTTTTCACTTATATACACTGTCAGCTAGCACATTTGCTTATTTCCGATCTGAGGAAGAAGGGCAACCTTCGAAAGCTAATCAAGAAATGTATTGTCCGATAAAAAAGGTATCATCTTATTTTCTTTTCCATGTTTTATATTGTTTGATTTCTATTGATAACCTTAAGAGTGGACTAACACGGCTACCACACTCCTCTGTCCCATTATAAACCATAAAATTGTACTGCTTTGTCACCCTCTTATCAGCCAGTCATCTCTCCCTGTTCCTCACCTAATCCACTCCACCCTTCTCCTGTAAGATTTGCTTATTTCTGATCTGAAGAAAGCTCATCACAAATATATTCAGTTAGTCCAATAAAAAAAGGTATCATCTTATTTTCTTTTCTCTGTTTTGTTTTCTTTCTGTTTATTACCAAACAACTCCCTGTAATCAGGGAAAGCAGAATACACGGGGGAGGGCGGCAGCAGGAAGCAACACACCGAAGGCGCATCCATCAGCCAGCTGGGGCCAGAGAGCAGAGCCTCTTGGGACAGGTAGTCCAGGAGCCAGTTTCTCCCCCAGCTGAGGCAGATTACTCATTAGCTGATTTGGCAGTGGAAAGAGGGGAAGGCTGGAAGCAACATATGAAGAAACTAAAGACAGAGCACGGGAGGAACACACACAGGCTGAGATCACTAGGGCACTGAGGGTGTCTTTTACCAAAGTACGCTCAAGTTTTTAGTGCTTGCTAAAACTGTGGCTGTGCTAAACATTAGAGATGCCCAGGCGTTTCTAATGTTTAACAATCCCACAATTTTATCGCATGCCAAAAAGAGGTGAGGCGACTTCTAAGGCTTCCATTGCTCGCTGGATTAGGGAAACCATTGGAGCGGCGTATCTGCTACAAGGGCGGGCGTCTCCAGTGGCCCTGAAGGCGCATTCTACTCGGGCACAGGCGGCTTCTTGGGCGGAGGCGGAGGCCTTATCTGTGGAAGAGATTTGTCGGGCAGCTACTGGGGCGTCCCATCATACTTTTGCGAAGCATTACAGGCTAGACGTGTCTGCTCGGGAGGATGTGAGTTTTGGGGCGGGAGTGTTGGCATGGGGAGCGTCGGCTTCCCACCCTACTTAAGGAATGCTTTGGTACATCCCACTAGTTCCTGGATTCATCTGCTGTAAGTGACAAGGAAGATAAATTTATGTCTTACCTGATAATTTTCTTTCCTTTAACGCAGCAGATGAATCCTGGATCCCTCCCTAGTTCAACCAACGTTTTTTTTTTTCATTTTCCGTGCAGTGTGGCTATTTTTTCCTTCCGGGTTCTCTTTTGCAGAGTTCAGACAGATATGGGAACACGGAAAGGATTCCGATTTCTGGATCAAGTTGCAGTTATTTCGAAGTTGTTATTTGGTTCTCTATTTTTCATAGTGAGGATGGTTTCTGGCTGTTATCCTATATAATAATTCTCACCTCCAACGTTCTAAAGTAGCTGCCTGTGTCCGTGGCTTCTGGAGTTGCTGAGCTAGGCTCCGTAGCCAGGCTGACGTCACTCACAGCTAGGAAAGCCTCGGTTCTGCCCATGACCCTCCTGTTTCTGTGCCCAGGTCCCGCCTAACTTTACACATGTACAGCAGCATAGCAAGGGCGGGGCGGTGGGGGCGGTCCGCCCCAGGTGCACGCCGCTGGAGGGGTGCAGAGAGCAGCCGCACGCCTGTTGGCTCCACAGTTTCCCTGCTCCCTCTGCCCCGGAACAGGTTACTTCCTGTTCCGGGGCAGAGGGAGCAGGGAGCCACCTGGGGGGGGGGGGGGGTTGGGTTTCCCCCGGGGAGGGGTGCGCATTGGCGATCCGCCCCGGGTGGCAGCTGACCTAGGCACGTCACTGCACATGTAAATTCCAAGTAAATCGAATTATCAGCACTAATTAGCTTGTTATCCAATTAAACTCTGCACGCAAATTTGCATGCGTGATGTTTGGTGACTTTTATAGAATTAGGGGTTAAAGGCCTCCAGTGCACCATTAAAATGTCATCCACAAGTACCCCATGAATAGCTATATCAGATATTACAGCATATAAGAATGGGACTGCTGGAAACCCTGCTTAGTTCCACGTTCCAATGGAAAAAAAAGTCAGTTATGGATCCACAAACAGCATCCGTATGGAGTGCAAAGAGATGCCAGAAATACAGAACTGATGCACAACTGAAAGGTGGAGCCAGCTCATGCTCATTGTCTACTGTTCCTAGCCACCACCTGCAAAATCCCAGGTCCCAGCAGGAGAGGAAGGGGGAAAGCTAGTCCGGACACTCACAACACCTATTTATTCAGGCTAACCAGAGAAACCTAAATGCTGAGCAGGAAGAGCCCTATCCTTAGGGTGGGGCTAGCCCCTAGAGGCAGGCAACACAGGGAGCCTAGGATAAGATCGAACATACAGCCCCTAGAGCAGTGATGGCGAATCTATGGCACGCGTGCCAGAGAGGGCACGCAGAGCCCTCTCTGTTGGCACGCGCGCCGTCGCCTCAGCCAGTTCCAGCCCCCCGCCCTGCCCTCCGAGCACCAGGGCCCACCTCCGAAATTTAAAAGTCATACCTGGTCGGGGTTAAGGCGGAGTCAGCAGCAGCAGCAGTAGTGAAAAGCGTGCTGACTCGGCGCGCCTTCAGCCTCCCCTTCTGTCTCTCAAGCTCTGGTCCCGCCCTCATTTCCTGTTTCCGCAAGAGCTTGAGAGACAGAAGGGGAGGCTGAAGGCGCGCCGAGTCAGCACGCTTTTCAGTGCTGCTGCTGCCGCCGACACTGCCTTAACCCCGACCAGGTATGACTTTTACATTTCGGAGGGGGGCCCTGGTACTCGGACGGAGGGAGGGTGGGCTGCTCAGGAAAAGCTTTTGTCTTTGACGCCTGTGGTTTTCCTTGGGGGAGGGGGAACGAGGGGGAAGGGGGGCAAGGGGGAGGAGGAGGAGGAATGGCACTTTGCGATAAATAATTAGATTTTGGGTTGCTGTTTGGGCACTCGGTTTCTGAAAGGTTCGCCATCACTGCCCTAGAGGCAGGAAGTGTAATTAGATGGTTGCTTCCCTCTTGAGAGTTCCCTAATCTTACAGGCAGTACCTCACTTCCTTAGTGGTAACAGTGGATTTGATGAAAACAGCTCTTGGATCTGATCTACTTGCTGGAGCTTGCAAGACCTGCAGAACTCTTGCTACCTTCCCAGCAAACTTAGATGATGTCACTCCTGGAGTCATCTTTATGACCTCCATTAACTGGGACCTACCTTTAGGGATGGGCTGGCACATCAGTCCATTACATCACTATTTTTTTTGTTACATTTGTACCCTGCGCTTTCTCACTCATGACAGGCGCAATGCGGCTTACATGGGGCAATGGAGGGTTAAGTGACTTGCCCAGAGTCACAAGGAGCTGCCTGTGCCTGAAGTGGGAATCAAACTCAGTTCCTCAGTTCCGTAGGACCAAAGTCCACCACCCTAACCACTAGGCCACTCCTCCACTCACTAGAAGTTTCCTCATTATACTCTTAAAGGCACATTCTTAGAAGAAGCATAAACAGCTCCATGAGGGGCACGAAGGCGCCTACGCCCATCCAACATGCGTGAATTTGAAACTACCACCCAGCTAACGCATGCCTTGGGCGGTAATTTCATTTTTTACGCGTGGCTGAAGATATTTTTTATTTTCTACCATGTGGCGCTAACCGGCTGGTAATCGGCAGTGTACACGAGTTGACGATTACCGCCTGGTTAACGCATAAGACCTTACCACTAAGTCAATGGGTGGCAGTAAAGTCTCAGGCCCAAAATGGACGCTCGCCAATTTTTATTTTGTCGCACGTCCATTTTCAGCCCCCCAAAAAGGCCTTTTTTGCAGGCGCAGTGATAAATGGAGCTGTGCGTGTCCAATACACACGCCTACAACCGCGCAGGCCATTTTTCAGCATGCCTTAGTAAAAGGAGCCCTAAGTATGTTTTACATAAATATCTCTTTATGGATCATTCTTGTCTTTCTTTAAGCCACCAGAAAGAGCCCCAGAGAGAGTAAGGTTGAAAAGTTAAACATGATTAGGGTCCTCTTTTTGGACTTCTTCAGATATGTCCTCCAGGATTTTTAATTTTTAGGGAAATGTCCTCTTTTTCTTTCATGTGCCTATGACCAATGGGATTGCTAAAGAGAGAGAAAGGCATTGCTGATCCCCTCTTTGTTCCCTGCTGGTTGAATCCGTCAAAGGAATTTTGTTTGTGCAGCACAAATTTAAGCATATCTCATGCAAAGACCTTCACATGTATCTGAGAAGCCAGCCAAAGTTGTTGAGGGATATCAGCTCTTCTGATAAGTGCGCTTGGGACTTAGACTGGGTCAAACTCAAATCCTGAAGTTTTTGAAAAGTAGATTGTCTACTGCTGTACTGTAAGTCAGTCACTGTTTGGTGTATGTTCGTTAACTAAAGGTTACGAATAAATATTTCTTTAGCTAAGGTAGCAACCATTTTTATTTTTTCTGTCTTCTTTTTTGTCTCCGCAAATATGGTAACCCTAAACATGATAGACCTCTGTGTTGGTTTGGGTGTTTTTTTACTCCTTCACTATATAGCTGACTAGTAAAACATGCCCGTTTCTTGCATTAATGAAACGGGCGCTAGCACGGTTTCCTTCCGAACCTCCCCCCCCTCCCTACTCACCCCTTTCTGCGTTCTGATGGCACTGGCCGCCATTGTTGCGGACCTCGGCACGCCACCTTCAATCTGCAGCGTCGTTGGTTGTGAAGCCACTGACGCCATTGCTCCGCCCTCGACGTCATCACGTTTGACACGAGGGCGGGGCCCCAACACAGTGTTTTCGGTGGCTTCACCACCACGAAGGCTTCGAACTGGAAGGAAGTGCCCGGAGGACCTGACAGTGACGTCAGTGTCCTCAGAACGTTGAGGGTGAGTTTTATTATATAGGATATGGTTCCTGGGCTAAATCTCCACCTATTCAAATTAATCTTTTAATCTATAAAATTTCCCCTAGTTCAATCCACTTCAGTGACAGATTTTGGTATGTCTCCAGTTCCCTGTGAAACATGGCTCACAAGATGCCTCAACTTTCATAATGGTTACGTGAAGAAGGAAGGACTAACTTTACATCTTGTCAATAGAGTGTTGTTGAATTTCTCAGGCCTCCCATCTGACCACATTACTCTCTACCAAGGACAAAGATGTTCTGGAGCAGAAGAAAAAACAAGGCGGAGCGATGGGAAAGAAATATAAGCAGTGGCTCACTTCAGAGGAGCACAAAGAGATTGATCAGGCCTCCAAGCAAGAGCAGAGGAGGATTATAACTGCACAGATTCCGAGTGGCACGGAACCGGCAGGTCCATCGGATGCTACCTCAACCTTCAGGGGTAAGATAGAGAGTGGGAGGAGGGGAACAGCAAATCTCTGGTCCATTTTTTAGCTGTTGACATTAAAGACTTCCTGATATCCTCCTTAAGATGTCCTCACTTTTTTTGTCCATTGCTTTTGTTGTACGTGAGGGCTTTCCTCCTACTTTTGTTTTTCGCAAGATTTGAAGAATATTTTATTATTTTTTATTACATTTGTACCCCACGCTTTCCTTTCCCACTCATGGCAGGCTCAATGCGGCTTACATGGGGCAATGGAGGGTTAAGTGACTTGCCCAGAGTCACAAGGAGCTGCCTGTGCCTGAAGTGGGAATTGAACTCAGTTCCCCAGGACCAAAGTCCACCACCCTAACCACTAGGCCACTCCTCCACTGTTGCTACTATTTGAGATTCTACATGGAATGTTGCTATTCCACTAGAAGTCGGCCCTTGCAGATCACCAATGTGGCCGCGCAGGCTTCTGCTTCTGTGAGTCTGACGTCCTGCACGTACGTGCAGGACGTCAGACTCACAGAAACAGAAGCCTGCGCAGCCTTCTACATGGAATGTTGCAACATTCCATGTAGAATCTCCAATAGTAGCAACATTCCATGTAGAATCTCCAATAGTAGCAACATTCCATGTAGAATCTCCAATAGTATCTATTTTATTTTTGTTACATTTGTACCCTGCGCTTTCCCACTCATGGCAGGCTCAATGCGGCTTACATGGGGCAATGGAGGGTTAAGTGACTTGCCCAGAGTCACAAGGAGCTGCCTGTGCCTGAAGTGGGAATACATCACTCCTGTTCAAATAGGAGATAATTTTATAATGTTCCCCCACAGTCACTCTGAGAATTTTCTTGCTTGCAAGGTGAAAAGATGAGTGCGTGTTCATTTTGACAATTTTCTCAGGAAAAGTACCCACACAGATTTGTACGCGTACTTTTTGTGAGTAAAAACAGATGTATACTTTTAAAAATTCAACCTAGGAATATGCATCTATAAATTTCTCCTATTTAATTTTATTTTGTAAATTCTGTGTTTATATATCTAAGTTGGTTTATTTGAATTTGTAAGTTACATTTATTCATTTAAAGAGCTTACATACTGTCACGAAATGCCTAGCCACCCGCCTGGGGTTACCCCGTGGTCACTTAGAGGGTTTATCCCTAGCACAGCTCAGGTCCACCTGTATCTGCAGCTTGTGCTCTACACTAGCACCTTCCTTCCACTGACCAGGGCACAACCACCTCTGGGCGAGTCCACCGCTTCCAAATTATCCCCAGTGATTTCTAGGTTACTGAAGCGACACTCCCAGTGGTTCTACATTTCCCAGAAAGCGCTCACAGACCCAACACACAAACCACCAGGATTCTTTATCAGTCCAGACAGTCAGAACAAATAAACAAACAAATGTGTTTATTCTCACACTGGACCAATGAACAAAAAAATGTGCAATTAGCAAACAATAACAGGTAACTGAAATATGGATCTATTATAATACTAATTAAACATCTATATACTGTCTAAACAGTACCTGGGAAGGTCAGGACCTCAGCAAAGAGATCTGTCTGTCTTTCCTCCCAGGCTGAAACTGAAGCAACAGAGCCAGCCACTGCTGGGTAATTTCAAAACTCCAGACCAATCAGAGTCCAGAACAACATCACTATAGGCACTACCTATTATCAGTGGGCGAATTAAAAGAAAGAGAAGTCAGTCCTCTGTAACAGTTTTAAGCATAAACATGCACCTTCTGCTGGCCAAATAGGAGAAATACACTTCAGAACATAATCGATGCAGGAAAATATCCAATATATTTTACAGGCTTAAAACACACTGTTTCTTCACACATACATAAATGAAACACAATGTGGACCAAATGGAAGAAGCCAGTGAAGGAATTGGACCATGAAGTAAAAAGGAAAGGGGGGGGGGGGGAATAACCCAT
Organism: Microcaecilia unicolor; assembly: GCF_901765095.1. Lineage (NCBI taxonomy): Eukaryota > Metazoa > Chordata > Amphibia > Gymnophiona > Siphonopidae > Microcaecilia > Microcaecilia unicolor. The sequence goes on along the minus strand of NC_044032.1, from coordinate 15,715,145 downwards.
AGCAAATAAGAATATTTATTTATTTGTTACATTTGTATCCCACATTTTCCCACTTATTTGCAGGCTCAATGTGGCTTACATAGAGGCATATTTTCAAAGCACTTTGGGAGGCTAAGTTCCATAGGTTTCTATGGAACTTTGGGAGGCTAAGTGCTTTGAAAATGAGCCTGTATCTAGTATCGTAAAAGCGATCGCCGGTTCCGATATGATCAAATACAGAGTGGTGTTGTGGAAGAGTAAAAGTTCCTGTGTAACAGACCCATAACACTTACAGAGTATGGTTATGAAATAATAATTTCATGATAACAAGTACAGTGCTTAATGTTTGAAGATTAGGTAAGGGAAGATCAACAGAATCATTTCATGATGTTTGAAGGTTAGGTAAGGGAAGATAGACGGAAGGTGTTAGGTAGGATAGAGGTGAACTGTGATAACTGTGTGGATTGTTGAGGTAGTTTTGTAGGCTTTTTGGAAGAGATGTGTCTTCAGAGATTTGTGGAAGTTAGTTATTTCATCAGTAGCTTTCAGGTCTGTAGGTAGAGCGTTCCACAGCTGCGTGCTCAAGTAGGAGAAGGTGGTGGCGTGTATCAGCTTGTATTTTAGTCCTTTACAGCTGGGGAAGTGCAGATTGAGAAATTTGCGGGATGATCTTACAGCGTTTCTGGGAGGCAAGTCCACAAGGTTTAGCATGTAGATTGGGGTGTCTGCGTGAATGATTTTGTGTACAATCGTGCAAATGTTGAACGCAATGCGTTCTTTGAGTGGGAGCCAATGAAGTTTCTCTCTTAAGGGTTTTGCACTTTCACATTTAGTTTTTCCAAATATGAGTCTAGCGGCGGTATTCTGGGCTGTTTGGAGTTTTTTGATAGTTTGTTCTTTGCAGCCGGCGTATAGTGCATTACAGTAGTCCAGGTGACTTATTACCATTAACTGTACCAGGGTGCGGATGATATATCTCGGGAAGAAAGGTTTTACTCTTTTGAGTTTCCACAAGGAGTAGAACATCTTCTTCGTTGTATTCTTCACATGAGTATCGAGTGTGAGGTTTCGGTCGATTGTCACTCCAAGAATTTTTAGGCTTTGTGTGACGGGAAGAGAACAGTATGGTGTGGTTGTTTTGGAGTAGTTGTTTTTGTTGTGTTGTGAGGTTAGTACAAGACATTGTGTTTTCTCTGCGTTGAGTTTCAGTTTGAACGCATCCGCCCAGGAGTGCATGATTTGGAGGCTTTGGTTGATCTCGTTGGTGATTTCATTTAAATCATGTTTGAATGGGATGTAGATCGTGATATCGTCTGCATACATATACTACTAATACTACAAATAATAAGAAATTAATTCTTTGGTTTGGTCTTTGAATGTTGGGGGTATACCCATGCCTGGAAAACTCTTTCAATGGGATGAGTCAGAGAAATTGAAACAAACCATTGTGAAATTAGATGTATTAGCAGCAAATCACCAGGTCCTGATAGTATTCATCTGAAGATCTGATGCTAGTAATTTGTAACCTATCATTAAAATCTTTCTCTTTATCAGAAAGTAGCAAATATCATTAAAAAAAAAGGACTCTAGAAAATTACAGACCAATGAATTTGATGCAGGTGTTGGGCAAAATAGTAGAAGCTATCGTAAGCTAGGGTTATGGAGTAGCAGGGCTGGTGTTTTGGAATTGCTGCAAGAACAACCTGGGATTATCTCACTCAAAGGGATGGATATGAGGCTAGAGGAGCTGTAAATACGTAAATACCATATACAGAAGCCTGATTAAGAGAATGGGACTTTAACCTATAGAAACCTCATGAACCAATATTGACTCTGTATGGAGTAGAAAGGTCTGTATGTTTCAGCATCAAGTAAAGTTGCTGTTCTTTCATAAAACCCCTTGAGTTGTTTATTGGTGTGAGTGGAGTACATCTGCTCAAGAGACCTTGGAGAATAAAAGAACAAAGAATGAAGTGGCTTAAAACCCTATGGTCTACCCTGGACTGCACCCAGCTCAAGAGGAAATTTTTAAAAACTCTTTGTGGCCTGGGTCAAGGTTGCCTGACCCTGAGAGCTAGTCAGTGTTGAGGACGCTGGTGTGGGAGTGAGACCCGGGTTACATCTGCAATAAGACACAGGCAGGCACAAACAGCAAAGGTGATCCAGGGAATGAGGAACAGGCAAGAGTTCATCAAAATGGATTTCATTGAAGAGGAACCCAACTTGGTGAAGTTTCAGCTTTGCCTTCATCAGTGGTCAACAGATTCCTTCAAATAAATCAAGAATGGACAACGATCAGCACTATGCACGGGAAATATTCCGCAACCTGGTACAATCAATGGTGTTAAGCCACTTGGATTACTGTAATGCCATTTACACCGGATGCAAAGAACAAATCATTAAGAAACTCCAAACTGCCCAAAACACTGCAGCCAGACTCATATTTGGAAAAGCAAAATGTGAAAGCGCCAAACCCCTAAGAGAAAAACTACACTGGCTCCCACTAAAAGAACGAATTACATTCAAAATCTGTACTCTGGTTCATAAAATTATTTATGGCGAGGCCCCGGTATATATGTCGGACCTCATAGACTTACCAAGCAGGAACTAAAAAAGATCATCACGCACATTCTTGAACCTCCATTACCCTAGTTGCAAAGGTCTTAAATATAAATCAATATATGCATGAAGCTTCTCCTACATCAGCACGCAACTTTGGAATGCACTACCAAATGCCATAAAAACAACGCACGACCTGACAGCCTTTCGGAAATTACTAAAGACCAACCTGTTCAAAAAGACATACCATAATGATCTTTCATAAATGACCTGACATCAAAACTCTACCAGAACCAGACAAAATCGAACTCTCTATACCTGTTTGCTTCAATCAATTTGTCACTAATGAACGTTAATGCATTACCCCCTTATTTCTCACGCCTGATATGTACTATTTATCTAATTTACTTTATAATTTATTCTGACATTTATGAACTTTAAATGTAATACAACTTTGTATTTCTCTTTCCAGAAATGGCGATCGCCATTACGGCATAATGTAAGCCACATTGAGCCTGCGAAAAGGTGGGAAAATGTGGGATACAAATGCAACAAATAAATAAATTCTATAAAGGGCTTGTTTATAGAATTACACTTAGTGCCGATTCCTGCTCCTGAACTTTGGTTGTCAGACTTATGCCTGCTGAAACCTGTTGTAAATGCTGGCACCCGTGTTGGGCGCATTGACCCATTATTCAGTAACAAAGCATGCAACTTTTTGGAATGCCTCTGACATGCCCTTGCCACTCTCATATCCACGTCCCCTTTTAGGTTTTGCAGTATGCGATTTGGATGCCTGGCGTTACAGAATAGTGCTCAGGCAGATGCGCATGCAAATTCCAATTGAGGCCAATTAACGTCAATAATTGGTTAGCATCCAGTGATTGCTCGTTAATGGCTCATTAGCCAGTGAAGTTGCAATTACATCTCAGGAGCGGAACCAAATTTGGGCACCATATATAGAATCCAGGGGTAAGTGCTCCTATGTTAACAGCATGTTGAGCAGTACGTTAATGGCACGTTAATGGAAACTCAAACGCGTGAAACCATTCTTCCCGAGGGAAACATTTCGCAACCTGATACAATCAATGGTACTAAGCCAAGCTGACTACTGCAATAGAATCTATGTGGGATGCAAAGAGCAACTCATTAAAAAAAACTTCAGACCGCTCAAAACACAGCAGCCAGACTTATATTCGGAAAAACGCGATTCGAAAGCGCCAAACCCCTCCGAGAAAAACTGCAGTGGCTCCCAATCAAAGAACGTATTGCTTTCAAAATTTGCACCCTGGTCCATAAAATTATCTATGGCGAAGCACCGGGATACATGACCGACCTCATACACCTACCAACCAGAAACACAGTCGGATCAACACAAACATACTTAAATCTCCACTACCCAAGCTGTAAAGGACTCAAATACAAGTCAACTTATGCATCCAGCTTCTCCTACATAAGCACACAATTATGGAATGCATTACCAAAAGCTGTGAAAACAACGTACAACCACCTTAACTTCCGGATTACTAAAGACCTTCCTTTTCGGAAAGGCTTACCCTACCGACCCAACTTAAGTGCCTGCACCCTGCAACACAACAAAACCAAAGCTCGTAATGAACACTATATAACTCTTTTTCTCTACGATTCCCAATGCGATTGTAACATATGAACCGTATCCGACTATAACATCACTTTGTCTTTGTTCTCTACCGGAGTTGGCGATCGCCTTTACGGTATTATGTAAGCCATATTGAGCCTGCAAATAGGTGGGAAAATGTGGGGTACAAAAGTAACAAATAAATAAACATTAACACATGGCCTAATTGTGAAAATACTGGGAATGCACCTTCTAAATGCAATGTCAGTTTTGGGCTTCTTATGCATTAAAATCCTGCGTTATAACACATTAAACCCCAAACTTTAAGTACTTTAGTAAAAGGGTCCCTAATAAGACTTGAGGAGAATGATACTCACACTCTCTCTCTCTCTCCCCCCCCCCCCCCCTCCTTCCTAGGTGGTTTGTCCTCCATTACTCAAGGGGACCTTTCCATAGCATCAAAGCTGGCACCTGCAGACAGTCTGTGGACCACAGAGAAGGACGGTGCAGTGAGATTTCGCATGGAACAGACGGGACCTGGGTCACAACCTCCCATCACCGTACACCAGCTGTTCCAGCAGACCCTGCAGCGTTACAGCAACAAGCCTGCACTGGCGGTAAAGAGAGACGGACAATGGAAAACCATCACATTCCTCCAGTATTACCAGAACTGCCGGGCAGCCGCCAAAGGATTCCTAAAGGTGAATCCCCGTTTTTCCTGTTTATAACTGGGAAGGTGAGTCCATTTCCTGCTCGTATCTGAAGGGGAGAGGTAGAAAGTTACCTGAGGGTGTCCATCATCTTATTCTTCCCTTTTTCAGCCAGTGTTACCCTGAAAAGGGAGGTGATTTTAAGGTACAGGGAGAAGGGAGATGCAGCATGACATACACCCTGTGTTCAAAATCCCTGGCTGTACCACCATTATTTAAAGAAAGGCCTAACACAACAGGAAAAGTCATCAGAGGTGGGCAGGGAAGAGGGAAGCAGCAGGGGAAAGGCTAAAGCGGCTAGGGCTCTTCAGCTTGGAGAAAAGGCGGCTGAGGGGAGATATGATAGAGGTCTATAAAATAATGAGTGGAGTTGAACGGGTAGATGTGAAGCGTCTGTTCACGCTTTCCAAAATTACTAGGACTAGGGGGCATGAGATGAAGCTACAATGTAGTAAATTTAAAACGAAGTGGAGAAAAGTTTTCTTCACTCAACGTGCAATTAAACTCTGGAATTCGTTGCCAGAAAATGTGGTAAAGGCGGTTAGCTTAGCGGAGTTTAAAAAAGGTTTGGCCGGCTTCCTAAAGAAAAAGTCCATAGACCATTATTAAATGGAGTTGGGGAAAATCCACTATTTCTGGGATAAGCAGTATAAAATGTTTTGTACATTTTTGGGATCTTGCTGGGTATTTGTGACCTGGATTGGCCACTGTTGGAAATAGGATGCTAGGCTCGATGGACCTTTGGTCTTTTCCAGTATGGCAATACTTATGTACTTATGTAATGATTGGAGTGGAGTTGCTGGTACCTGTAGACACGCTTCCCGTCATTTGCAATTGAAACAGGGTGCTTCATATTGTCCTCAGAATCAGCTTTCCATTCCATTCAGAAGAGTAGCCAGGTTGACAGCACTGGCACATGCTTTAAATGCGACAGATCACGTGAAAAATAGCTGCCATCGGAAGTCCATTTGGGGGAGCGGCCGCTCCCCTGGCAACCCACCTATCTACACCTCTGCTAAGAATCAGTTACGTGGTAATCTCCGCACTGAATCCCCCTGGCCTGGGTTCAGCAACGGTGAGGACCCTGCTCTGTCCCCTCTTGGTTTAAGATCTGAGCCACTACTGCAGGGGTCCCAGTCAAAAGAACCGTCTAAGCCCAATGTTATTCACTGAATTTGTTCTCTGACACATCCTAAACAGGATTCCCCCTCGGTACCATGGGTCATCTGGCAAAAGTGGGCTACCAAAGACCCAGAACTCCCTACACCCAAAACTTTTATCACCTCTCCTGCCCAAACTCCTTGGGCTGACCCTTTCATGATTTTACCAAGGGGCTGTCAATAACAACTCCTAACATCAGTGACCGCTCTGAAAATCTTAGGCATTTTGGGGGGGAGGGGGAGTCGCATATGCATTAGGCCTGCCCACACACTAGCACTGCTCTTCACATCCCCTCTGCAATCTGGCGTCTCTCTCTTTTCTATTCTTCTACCTCCCCCCCCCCCCCCCCCCTCACACACACATTTCTCCTTTCACTCCCTTTCCTCTCTGTCCATGGTCCAGTATCATTCCCTTCATTGTCAACTCTCTGCTACAGTCAGCTATCCCCCTCTCAACCTCCCCAATTTACCTTAAAACATGTCTTTCCCTCTAGAGAGATGGTAGGGAAGAGAGCAGAAGTGATCTTGAACCTGGCAGAAGAAACATAGAAACATGATGGCCGATAAAGGTCAAATGGCCCATCCAGTCAGCCCCTCCTCAGTAACCACAAACTCCTCCTTTTCCTAAGGGATCCCACATGCCTGTCCCACGCTTTCTTAAATTCTGACACAGTCCTCGTCTGCACAACCTCCACCGGTAGGCCATTCCACTCATCTGCCACCCTTTCCCCCTTCACATTCTGCCCAACAGCTTCCCCCATCTCGCTCTCTCTCTCTGCCTCTCACCTCTTTATAGGTACTCTGCTCTGTCTGCCCCTGCTGTTTCTACCCTGTTTCTTCCCATCTTGCCCCCAAACTCCCCTCTCAACCCCCTACTCCCTCACCTTCACCCACAGCCCCCTCTTCTGCACCTAGAAACATAGAAGCATGACGGCAGATAAGGGCTGAATGGCCCATCCAGTCTGCCCCTCCTCAATAACCACTAACTCCTCCTTTTCCTAAGGGATCCCACCCACATGCCTGTCCCACGCTTCCTTAAATTCTGACATAGTCTTTGTCTCTGTTACCTCCACCGGGAGGCCATTCCGTGCATCCACCACCCTTTCCATGAAGGAGTATTTTCATAGATTCCTCCTAAGCGTATTTCCTCTCAACTTCTTCCTATGCCCTCTCATTTCAGGGTTTTTCTTCATTTGAAAAAGGTTCACCTCCTGTACATTGATGCCACTGAGGTTTTTAAACGTCTCTATCATATCCCCTGTCTCTCTCTCTCTCTCTCCTCTCTTCCAGCGTATACAGCTTATAAACCTGTCCCCATATGTTTTATGACAGAGACTGCTTACCAATTTTGTAACCGCCCTCTAGACAGACTCCATCCTGTGTATATCTTTCCGTAGGTGCGGTCTCTAAATGGGGCCTCACCAGATACAAGGGCACTATTACCTCTATTTTTCCTGCTGCTCATCCCTCTCCTTATGCAGTCAAGCATCCTTCTGGCTTTGACCGTTGTCTTTTCCACCTATTTGGCTATCTTAAGGTCATCAGACACAATCACCCCCCCCCCCCCCCCCCCCCCGAGTCCCACTCTTCTTTTGTACACAGAAGCACTTCACCCCCTATACTGTACCGTTCCCTTGGATTCTTGTAACCCAAGTGCATGACCCTGCATTTCTTAGTTGCAAATTAGTGTATCATTCTTCAAGCTTCCCTAGATCCTACCTCATGCTATCCACACCCTACGGGGTGTCTATCCTATTACAGAGTTTGGTATCATCTGCAAAGAGACAAACCTTACCAGACAGTCCTTCTGCAATATCACTCATGAAGATGTTAAATAGAGCCGGCCCTGCAGTACACTGCTGATAACATCCTTTTCCTTGGAGCAAGCTCCATTTACCACTACCCTCTGTCTCCTTCCATTTAACCAATTTTTAACCCAGTCAGTCACTTTAGGTTCCATACCAAGGGCATTTAGTTTATTAACCAGTTACCTGTGCGGAACCGTGTCGAAGGCTTTGCTAAAATCCATCAAGCGCCCCTCCCACATCCAATTGTTTGGTCACCCAGTCAAAGAATCCAATCAGATTTGTCTGACACAACCTCCCTCTAGTGAAGCCATGCTGCCTCAGGTTCTGCAGTCCATGCGATTTGAGAAACTTCACAATCCTCCGCTTTGGAAGCCTTTCCATTAGTTTACTCACCACTGAGGTCAGACTGAGAGGTCTGTAGTTCCCAACCTCCTCCTTACTACCATACTTGTGCAGAGGGACCACATCTACCCTTCTCACAACATTCTGCACAAACCAATAAGCCATACCTCCACTCCTTGAGAGAGATGTAGGACCATGGGAGGGCAAGGATGGTTGGAGGAAGAGAGATGCTGGACCATGGGGGTGCGGAGAGAAATAGAGATGCTGCATCAAGGGTAGGGAAGAGAGGGAAATGTCAGGCTACAAGGAGTAGAGAGAAAGAGAGGAGATGCTGGGAATGGTAGAACTTCATGGGAGAGGCCACTGGGGTTTGTCAAAGAGATGAGTGAGAGAGGAATAGTGAACACAGAGAGTAGAAATGTGCTAATGGGAGTATATAAAAGATGGAAGTAGGGAACTGGGTAAGGAGTGAAACAGGATTGGGAGAAGTAGGGGGTGAGAGAAGGATATGGAAAGTTGGTAGGTGAAAGGAGATAGAGGATCACTACTGATCATTTCTAGACATTATATGCAGGTACTTTCTCTGTCCCAACGGGCTCATAATCTAAGTTTTTATATTTGGGGCAATGGAGGGTTAAGTGTCTTGCCCAGGGTCACAAGGAGCTGCAGTGGGAATCCAACCCAGTTCCCCAGGTTCTCAGGCTGCTGCACCAACCATTAGGTTACTCCTCCACTGGAGAGTGAGAAAGAGGGTGAAATTTGAGTGGACAGAGAGGCAGAAAGTGAATCTAAAAGGCAAAGATCGATATGTCAGAGACAGATATAGTGAGGGAAATGGAACAAGACAGGAGAAGAGAAATAACCAATGGACAACAGCCACTGGAAAGAGTGTTAGCAGAGGCCAAACAGGAAAAGAGAAAGTAGAACCAACATGACAGAAAAATAAATGTGTAGACAATAACGATAAAAACATGTAGTAACTGGAATATGTTGGCTTTAGGAAATACATTTCTGTTTTTATTTCTCCACTGTTGTAGTACAGGCCATGTTTAACTCCTTGGGGTTCCCAGTTCAATTCTTGTCTTCATATTTCTAATTTGTGATCCCTTGTTCTGTATTTTTGACGAGGGTCTGTCTCTATTTTGCATGTGACTGAGGTGTGGTATGTTGTTTGCATGTAGTTTCTGTGCAGAGCTATGTAGCAGTTCCATTTGTTCAGTTTTACCTGTAGTAGGTGTATTGGTATTCTAGGCCTCGGTGTAATATTTGTAGTTCTGCTTATTCATAGGTGGGGTTCATTCTGTTTGAATCATAGGAATTGATTCCACTGTTGATGGTAGGTTTGACTTGTAAACACACTTCACCCAAGATATAAATTTAGTACTCAATAGAGGCTTTACCCTAGACATTTATTTATTTATTTATTTATTAGGATTTATTTAAAGCCTTTTTGAAGGAATTCACTCAAGGCAGTGTACAGTAAGACTAGATTAAACATAAGCAATAGGCAATTACAGCATTAAAAATATTCAAATAACAATACCAAGGGATCTGGGTGTCGTCGTCTATAATACACTGAAACCTTCTGCTCAGTGTGCTGCTGCGGCTCGGAAAGTGAATAGAATGTTGGGTATTATTAGGAAAGGTATGGAAAACAGGTGTGAGGATGTTATAATGCCGTTGTATCGCTCCATGGTGCGACCGCACCTTGAGTATTGTGTTCAATTCTGGTCGCCGCATCACAAGAAGGATATAGTGGAATTGGAAAAGGTGCAGCGAAGGGCGACTAAAATGATAGCGGGGATGGGACGACTTCCCTATGAAGAAAGACTAAGGAGGCTAGGGCTATTCAGCTTGGAGAAGAGACGGCTGAGGGGAGAAATGATAGAGGTATATAAAATAATGAGTGGAGTGGAACAGGTGGATGTGAAGCGTCTGTTCACGCTTTCCAAAAATACTAGGACTAGGGGGCATGCGATGAAACTACAGTGTAGTAAATTTAAAACAAATCGGAGAAAATGTTTCTTCACCCAACATGTAATTAAACTCTGGAATTCGTTGCCGGAGAACGTGGTGAAGGCGGTTAGCTTGGCAGAGTTTAAAAAGGGGTTAGACGGTTTCCTAAAGGACAAGTCCATAAACCACTACTAAATGGACTTGGGAAAAATCCACAATTCCAGGAATAACATGTATAGAATGTTTGTACGTTTGGGAAGCTCGCCAGGTGCCCTTGGCCTGGATTGGCCGCTGTCGTGGACAGGATGCTGGGCTCGATGGACCCTTGGTCTTTTCCCAGTGTGGCATTACTTATGTACTTGGTTTACACCTCCGGCCTGTACTAAATAGGTATGGTCCTGAATGGAGGAGTATTTAATGGTATAGACCTCCTGTCTGCACTAAATTGGTACGGTCCTGAAAGCGGGAGTATTATAAGTACATAAGTACATAACTAATGCCACACTGGGAAGACACCAAGGGTCCATCGAGCCCAGCATCCTGTCTACCACAGCAGCCAATCCAGGCCAAGGGCACCTGGCAAGCTTCCCAAACGTACAAACATTCTATACATGTTATTCCTGGAATTGTGGATTTTTCCCAAGTCCATTTAGTAGCGGTTTATGGACTTGTCCTTTAGGAAACCGTCTACTACTACTACTTAACATTTCTAGAGCGCTACTAGGGTTACGCAGCTCAAGGAGCTTACAATCTAAAGGACGAAATGTCAAGTTGGAGCAGTCTAGATTTCCTGAGTAGAGTTGTAGTGGTTAGGTGCCGAAGGCGACATTGAAGAGGTGGGCTTTGAGCAATGATTTGAAGATGGGCAGGGAGGGGGCCTGGCGTATGGGCTCAGGGAGTTTATTCCAAGCATGGGGTGAGGTGAGGCAGAAAGGGCGGAGCCTGGAGTTGGCGGTGGTGGAGAAGGGTACTGAAAGGAGGGATTTGTCTTGAGAGTGGAGGTTACGGGTAGGGACGTAAGGGGAGATGAGGGTAGAGAGGTAAGGAGGGGCTGCAGATTGAGTGCATTTGTAGGTTAGTAGGAGAAGCTTGAACTGTATGCGGTATCTGATTGGAAGCCAGTGAAGTGACTTGAGTCCAGTGGTGTGCTGGAGCAGGCTCTCACAGGCTCGCAAGAGTCGGTTGTTAAGTTTTTGAGAATTTTGGGAGCCAGTTGTTAAAGTAGGGCCCTCCATGGCTACTTTAACAACTGGCTCCCAAAATGTGGGCTTGGGCCCCCTGCTGAATTATCTTTTACTTTGCTGGTGGGGATGCTGAGCCCTGCCAAGTAAATAAACTACTGCTGCTCCCCGCTCCTTGTTTCCAGCCCTGGGCAGCAGGCCGGGACCTCTCGAGCATGTGAGAGAAGTTCCAGCATGCTGCTCAGAGCAAGACGTTGGGAGTGGTGGCAGTCCATTTATTGGCTGCCAGCAAAGGCATGCCTAGCGTGCCTGCACGAAGGGAGGGAGAAGAGAGAGGCAAGTGTTGCTTCCCCCACTGGCCACCCGGCCACCCCTGGCCCTTCCAACTGCAGAGCTGGCTACGTCCAGAGAAAGAGCCTGTTGTTAAAAATTTACCAGCACACCCCTGCTTGAGTCCCTTTTTAAACTCTGCCAAGCTAACCTCCTTCACCACGTTCTCCGGCAACGAATTCCAGAGTTTAATTATGTGTTGGGTGAAGAAAACTTTTCTCCAATTTGTTTTAAATTTACTACACTGTAGTTTCATCGCATGCCCCCTAGTCCTAGTATTTTTGGAAAGCGTGAATAGACGCTTCACATCCACCTGTTCAACTCCACTCATTATTTTATATATCTCTATCATATCTCCCCTCAGCCGTCTCTTCTCCAAGCTGAAAAGCCCTAGCCTCCTTAGTCTACCTTCTTCTGAAAGAGACCTTGTCCCAGTAGAGGGGTAGGATTGAGGGGTAGGGTCTTTCCCCTCAGTTTATATGTACACCAGGCCATGTGGGGATAATTTGGATCATCTATTCCCAACTGAGACCCACGGCACCATGAAGTGGGAGTCTCCTTTGTCCCCCTGGGGTGTTACAAGAAGGTGGTATCTTTACATTGAATTAACAATACATTTCTTCATCAGCTTTCAGGAACTGACATTCTCTGAAGTCACATATCATCCAATAAAAAAATCATCTTATATTATTTATCTTGTCTGTTATTTCTTACTTCTGGTTGAAAGGATGTTCTGTCATGCTTCCGTCTCTTTTACCTCCCGTAGCTCGGCCTGGAGCGTTTCAATGGTGTTGCGATCCTTGGCTTCAACTGCCCAGAATGGTTCTTTGCGGATATTGGTGCCATTATGGCAGGGTAAGACTGTTTCTCTGTCTCCTTTTCTACACAGGCAGAACATAAGAACATGGAACATATGAACATCCATACTGGGTCAGACCAATGGTCCATCTAGCCCAGTATCCTGCTTCTAGCAGTGGCCAACCCAGATCATAAGAGCCTCACAGAAACCCAAAGAGTAGCAACATTCCATGTAGAACCCCCCAAAAACAAGATTCCGGAATCCCAAAGAGTAACAAGATTCCATGCTACCAATCTCAGGACAAGCAGTGGCTTCCCCATGTCTGTCTCAATACAGACTATGGACTTTTCCTCCAGGAACTTCTCCAAACCTTTTTTAAACCGAAATACACTAACCGCAGTTACCACATCCTCTGGCAGTTAGTGCAATGAGCCAGGATCACATGTTTCTGCCAGGTTGGGTGGGCATAAATTTTGGGTGCACTCTGTTGCAGATCCTGGTGTCATCAGCCAAAAGGCCATCTTTTCCTCCTAACGCTTCCACAATATCACTCAAAGAGACATTAAACAGAACCGCTTTGATTTTTACTTGAAAGGCGATATATCAGACTTTAATAAATATAAACTGACCACAGAATGGATCCCTCAGGCATTCACCACTCTTCCCTCAGTGTGACCTCCATTTTTGACTACTCTCTGTCTATCGCTTAACCAGTTTCTAATCCAGTCCACCAACTGAGATCCGTCCCAAGGATATTAATAATCAACTTGTGCGGAGGAGTATCAAGAGCTTTGTCTAAATCTAAGAAACCATATCTAGTGTATGCCCTTGATCTAATTCTCTGGTCATTCAATCAAAGAAATTATGATCTACCATATTGCCTCAAACCAGTAGACAAGCAGTTGTCAACCAGTTTGTCACGATACACTAGTGTGTCGTGAGGATCTATGAGGTGTATTGTGGTGCCCGTGTGAACAGGGTAGCAGCTCCATGGAGAGACTTGCAGGAATCTGGTGACTTTGCACACCAGAAATGACAACCTGGTAAGTGTGGATTGTTACTGAGAACCTGGGGAAGGAGTGTGGCTGCATTTCCTGCTGCCACTCAGCTGCTGCATGTACAGTAAGAGGGTCAGAAGCTGCATTTTGGGGAAGGGGAGGAGAGAGGACAGGGGAATGCTGGACCATAAGGTTGGAGGGGAAGAGAGACGGGATAGGATGTTGCTAGACAGTAAGAGTGGAGGGAAAAGGGATAAGGAAGTGCTGGACCATAGAGGTGGAGGGGAAGAGAGAGGGAGAAAGAGGAGAAGGAGATGCTGGAACATAGGGGTGGAAAAGAACTAGAACAAGTGAGTGGATAGGGCGATGCTGGACCACAGAGCTTGAAAAAAGAGAAGGGAGCAGGAAAATACTAGGCTACAAATGAGGGAGGAGGGGAAAAGGGATGTTGGTCTATCAGTGTGGGAGAAGGGGGACAGGGAGATTCTGGGCTACACATATGTGGGAAGACAGAGGAAAGCTGTGACACCTCACCGATGTGCATTCACCACTTTTATGTGAACTGCAACTGCTGTAGCCAGCTGTTTTCCACGGCCGGTGGCTGAGTTTCTGTTTGCCTTTATCACATTATGCTCCAATATTTTTATTGTGCTGTTGACAGTAAAGACCCTGAAGAAGGCTTTTTAGCTGAAACACAGCCTGTGTTGGGTCAAAATTGTCCATGCACCCTACACACTTTGGAGAGTAAAGTTGTTTACTTGTTTGGAGCATTTATATCTTAAACAGGATGGAGTCGGTCCAGAGGGCGGCTAAGAAATTAGTAAGCGGTCTTGAATGCAAAAATGCTGTTGAATATCTTTCCGGACCAGAGACGCTTTCCGTGCCCGTCCTGAGATTTGACAGCGTTATACCTCTGAGTATCACAGTTCAAATCACAATGGCAGTTTCTTTCATCAACCAGCAAGACCCACTACCGGCATTGACTGATTTCAACTTAACTATCCTGAGCTGAGATATAGGTAACACTTACAGTTTCCTTGGACTTCTAAGAACATAAGAGTAGCCATACTGGGTCAGACCAATGGTCCATCTAGCCCACTAAACAGTGGCCAAGCCAGGTCATAAGTACATGGCAGAAACCCAATTCATGGCAACACTCCAGAACGCCAAAGAGTAACAAGATTCTAGAATTATAACGAATAGCAAGATTCCATGAATCTTACCCTACGCCTGGAATAAACTTCCTGAGCCCCTACGTCTTGCCCCATCCTTGGCCACCTTTAAATCTAGACTGAAAGCCCACCTCTTTAACATTGCTTTTGACTCGTAACCACTCGCCTCCACCTACCCTCCTCTCCTCCTTCCTGTACACATTAATTGATTTGATTTGCTTACTTTATTTTTTGTCTATTAGATTGTAAGCTCTTTGAGCGGGGACCATCTTTCTTCTATGTTTGTGCAGCGCTGTGTATGCCTTGTAGCGCTATAGAAATGCTAAATAGTAGTAGTAGTAGTAGGTCCATCAAGCCCAGCACTCTCTCCGACAGCGGCCAATTCAGGCCCCAAGAACCTGGCAAAACCCCAAAATTTAATAACAATCAATGGACTTTTCCTTCAGGAATCTGTCCAGACCCCCTTTAAACTCAGCAAGGCCAGCTGCCGTCACTACCTTCTCCGGCAATGAGTTCCAGAGTCTAACTACGAGCTGAGTAAAGAAAAACTTTCTCCGATTTGTTTTAAACCTACTACATTCTAATTTCATCTTGTGTCCCCTGGTTCTATTATTGTTAGAAAGCGTAAACAAACGCTTCACATCTGTCCGCTCTACCCCACTCATTATTTTGTAGACCTCTATCATATCACCCCTCATCCACCTTTTCTCCAGGCTAAAGAGTCCTAGCCTTCTTAACCTCTCCTCATGTAGAACCCCAAAGAATAGCAAGATTCTGGAATCCTAAAGAGTGACAAGATTCCATGCAGAATCTCAAAGAGTAGCAACATTCCATGTAGAACCCCAAAGAATAGCAAGATTCTGGAATCCTAAAGAGCGACAAGATTCCATGCGGAATCTCAAAGAGTAGCAACATTCCATGTAGAACCCCAAAGAATAGCAAGATTCTGGAATCCTAAAGAGCGACAAGATTCCATGCAGAATCTCAGAGTAGCAACATTCCATGCTACAAATCTCAGGGCAAGCAGTTGCTTCCCATGTCTGTCTCAATAGCAGACTATGGACTTTTCCTCCAGGAATTTGTCCAAACCTTTTTAAAACCAAGCTACACTAACTGCTGTTACCACATCCTCCAGCAAAGAGTTCCAGAGCTTAACTATTCTTTAAGTGAAAAAATATTTTCTCCTATTTGTTTTAAAAGTATTTCCATGTAACTTCCTCGTCTGTCCCCTAGTCTTTTGGAACGAGTAAAAGTATCGATTCACTTCTACTCATTCTACACCACTCAGGAGTTTGTAGACCTCAGTCCTATCTCTCCTCATCCATCTCTTTTCCAAGCTGAAGAGCCGTAACCTCTTTAGCCTTTCCTCATACGAGAGGAGTTCCATCCCCTTTATCATTTTAGTCGCTATTCTTTGAACCTTTTCTAATTCCGCTAGATCTTTTTTGAGATACCATGACCAGAACTGAATGCAATACTCAAGGTGCAGACGCACCATGGAGCAATACAAAGGCATTATAGTATTTTCAGTCTTATTCACCATCCCTTTCCTAATAATTCCTAGTATCTTGTTTGCTCTTTTGGCTGCCGCCGCACACTGTGCAGACGATTTCAGTGTATTATCTACAACGACACCCAGATCTTTTTCTTGAAAATCATAACCAGTTAAGTAGGTGCTACACCCCCAGCCTCCCCCTAACCTAAGGAGATGGCCAGTTAGTGGCAATATTCAGTGGCACTCACCAGTTAAGTATCACTGAATAGTGTGTGCCGGGACACTCAGCGGAGTTTAACCGCAAAGGGTTATTCCATCTTCTAACCCATAAATATTCTGATTTATCTGGGTTCAGCTTCAATTTCACCTTCTGAAACCATTCAAATACCATCTAGAGGCATTGATTCCAATTTCGTAACCTTTGATCATTACCAAACTCTATCTCCAATTGGATGTGGTCAATGAATAAATAATATAACACCCAAATTGCTCCACCACTTGAACCAAGGGGCTGCAATAAAGATTGAACAATAGGGGAGCCAGGTCTAAACCCTGTGGTGAATCACAGCTGACTGATGTTGGTTGTGACACCAACACAACAAAAGAAAACACTTGCACAGGTGATCACCAAACCAGCAAAGAGAGAGTGGAAGGCACCAAGAACAGACCGTGTTTCAGCAACATATGCCTTCATCAGGGGATCTTAACTAGTGGCAACAATGACGATACTGCAAGCCGCTGAGGACTGTCAAATGCTAGTCGTAAATGTATGAAGCAGTAAATTTACCAGTTGGAAACTTGGCAGCATCTTCTAAAAAAGGCGTGAAGAAACCCATCCAAAACTACCCTGTGTCCTTACAGTTTAAAACAAGGAAAGCCATGAATACACGGTACCTTGCAAACCTAGCAGTAGAAAGCACTGGCCCTTCCCCATGACCTCTCTTCCCTGGGCCTCAATTCTCAGCATTATATTTTTGCTCTCTCTGTCTCTGTCTCTCTCTCTCTCAGTGGCATTCCCGCTGGAATTTACACCACAAGTTCCCCAGAGGCATGTCAATATGTGGCTGAGAACTGTACCGCAAACATCCTCGTGGTGGAGAATCACCAGCAGCTCACCAAAATCCTACAGGTAAGCCTGTGCCAATTTACCCTCTCCTCACCTCCCTCCTCTGCTGCTAATGGATCCATGTTCCCATAGACTCAGGAAAATGCAAAATTCTATAGTCCCCTAGGTCTGTTGCCCCTTATTGGGTAGCTCCTTCTGAAGGGAGGTCAGAGGTACATCCTTCAGGGGAGGCAGCACCCTTATCACTTGAGGCTCTTTTACGTGCCAAACAGGATTATTATATCCAACTGACCAACTCTCTTGGCTCTAATCCTCGACTTCTCTTCACCACATTGAACTCTCTCCTCAAGGTGCCCCCTCCCCCAACTCCCCATTCATTATCTCCTCAGACCCTTGCTGAATTCTTTCACAACAAGGTTGAAAAGATAAACCTTGCTTTCTCTACCTCACCACCTCTCCCTCCACTAGTCCGTTCCCCTCTCTCTCCTTCCCCTCATTCCCTTTCCTCCTTTCCTGAAGTTACTATTGAGGAAACTACACTTCTCCTTTCTTCCTCAAAATGTACCACCTGTTCCTCTGATCCCATTCCCACCCACCTTCTTAATGCCATCTCTCCTGCTCTTATTCCTTTTATCTGTCACATTCTCAACCTCTCACTTTCCACTGCGACTGTCCCTGCTGCCTTTAAACATGCTGTGGTCACACCTCTCCTTAAGAAGCCTTCACTTGACCCTACTTGTCCCTCTAATTACCGACCCATCTCCCTCCTTCCTTTTCTCTCCAAATTACTTGAGCGTGCTGTTCACCGCCGCTGCCTTGATTTTCTCTCCTCACATGCTATTCTTGACCCACTACAATCTGGTTTTGCCCTCTCCACTCAACCGAAACTGCGCTTACTAAAGTCTCCAATGACCTATTACTGGCTAAATCCAGAGGTCAATATTCCATCCTCATTCTTCTTGATCTTTCCGCTGCTTTTGACACTGTCGATCACAGCATACTTCTCGATACCCTATCCTCACTTGGATTCCAGGGCTCTGTCCTTTCCTGGTTCTCTTCCTACCTCTCCCTCCGCACCTTTAGTGGTCATTCTGGTGGATCCTCTTCTACTTCTATCCCTCTGCCTGTCGGCGTACCTCAGGGTTCTGTTCTTGGTCCCCTCCTCTTTTCTATCTATACTTCTTCCCTTGGTTCATTAATCTCATCCCATGGCTTTTCCTACCATCTCTATGCTGATGACTCCCAAATCTATCTTTCTACCCCTGATATCTCACCTTGCATCCAAACCAAAGTTTCAGCGTGCTTGTCTGACATTGCTGTCTGGAAATTAAATATGACCAAAACCGAGCTTCTCATTTTCCCCCCCAAACCCACCTCCCCGCTCCCCCCGTTTTCTATTTCTGTTGATGGCTCTCTCATTCTCCCTGTCTCCTCAGCTCGAAATCTTGGGGTCATCTTTGACTCTTCTCTCTCCTTCTCTGCTCATATCCAGCAGATTGCCAAGACCTGTCGTTTCTTTCTTTACAACATCCGTAAAATCCGCCCCTTTCTTTCCGAGCACTCTACCAAAACCCTCATCCACACCCTTGTCACCTCTCGTTTAGACTACTGCAATCTGCTTTTTGCTGGCCTCCCACTTAGTCACCTCTCCCCTCTCCAGTCGGTTCAAAACTCTGCTGCCCGTCTCATCTTCCGCCAGGGTCGCTTTACTCATACTACCCCTCTCCTCAAGACCCTTCACTGGCTCCCTATCCGTTTTCGCATCCTGTTCAAACTTCTTCTACTAACCTATAAATGTACTCACTCTGCTGCTCCCCAGTATCTCTCCACACTCATCCTTCCCTACACCCCTTCCCGTGCACTCCGCTCCATGGATAAATCCTTCTTATCTGTTCCCTTCTCCACTACTGCCAACTCCAGACTTCGCGCCTTCTGTCTCGCTGCACCCTACGCCTGGAATAAACTTCCTGAGCCCCTACGTCTTGCCCCATCCTTGGCCACCTTTAAATCTAGACTGAAAGCCCACCTCTTTAACATTGCTTTTGACTCGTAACCACTTGTAACCACTCGCCTCCACCTACCCTCCTCTCTTCCTTCCCGTCCACATTAATTGATTTGATTTGCTTACTTTATTTATTTTTTGTCTATTAGATTGTAAGCTCTTTGAGCAGGGACTGTCTTTCTTCTATGTTTGTGCAGCGCTGCGTATGCCTTGTAGCACTATAGAAATGCTAAATAGTAGTAGTAGTAGGCATAAGCCCTGAGATAAGGGGTTCCTTGGACAGGATCAGCAAGAAGTGAGAGGTTCCTCCCTCCACTAATCAGCTAGCACTTCCGTATAATTTGGCGCTAAGATGTAGGTGGCACAATGAGGCGTGGTTAGTGTCAATTGTGTACCTGCTTCAGGGTGCTCCTACGCTATTGTAGAACAGTAGGATAAGTTGGGATCTACAGCATAGCCAACTATGAGAGGTCAACGCCTGGTGTAAGTTGGTGAACCCCTACCATGCAATTCACGTATCTGATAGTATCCCAGAAGTTGCTCGCCTCACTTGGTGCAGCAAGAACATCCCAAGGCACCACAAAAGGGATAAAGGAGGAAGAGGGGGATGACCAGCATCAACCCTCAAAGACAACCAGTGCAGTGAAGTTCCTCAGGAGACCTTGGAGAACTGATGCCACTTAGATGCGGCCTTGCCCAATGACCCCCAGTGCCAAATTTTTGGAGAACCTCCCACCCCCACCCACTGAACACTAATGCACCTCAATGCCTTGGGGGCTGTCTGCCAAAGTTGGTGCTACTTTGCCCCACTCCTAAAACATAGTTTTTTTTGGTCCAGTGCCTTGAGGTGTCCCTGCTTTGCCCCATTCTGATGCTTTGGAGTGCTCGTGTCACTGTTGATGCTGCTTTCCCCTTCCTGTGTCATTATGAAATTGAAGGACGCTTAAAACAATCATCAGTTTTACATATTCCATGTACAATATGAGCAGAGAGAGTGTCTCAGGTTTACATTCAATCCAACTGAGAACTGCTCAAAACACTTGGACTAAGGGGAACAAACGAGCAAGAAAGAGTTGTCTGGTGGTGGAGGATTCAAATTCTACACCTTGTGTTTCCTTCTCAGGTTCAATCCAAGCTGCCTCATCTCAAGGCCATTATCCAATATTCTGGAGACCTAAAGGAGAAGAGACCCAACCTCTACACGGTGAGTGGAAGCCACTGATTCTGACCTTATTCCTCTTGGATTTCATTGCTCTCCATATAACCTTTTCTTCCAGACCTGGTCCTCCACAAATCCCACCCAAATTAAGGGGGCCAATATTCAAAGAGACTTAACCAGGTGGGAGAGGCTGCTGCCTGGTTAAATCACTTTGTCTGGGCTTTACTTGATACTAATGTCCACCTTAGGAGTCAGCACCCAAGAAAGAGATCTAGGTGTCATTCTAGACAATACGCTGGAATCTTCTACCCAGTGTGTGGCAGCGGCCAAAAAAGCAAACAGCAACGGGATGGTAAATAAGACCAAGAATATTATAATGCTTCTATATCTCTCCATGGTGCGTCCGCACCTCGAGTATTGCGTTCAGTTCTGGTCATTGTATCTCAAAAAAGATATAGTGGAATTAGAAAAGTTTCAAAGAAGAGCGACCAAAATGATAAAGGGGCTGTAACTCCTCTCATATGAGGAAAGGCTAAAGAGGTTAGGGCTCTTCAGCTTGGAAAAGAGACAGATGAGGGGAGATACAATTGAGGTCTACAAAATCCTGAGGGGTGTAGAATGAGTAGAAGTGAACCAATTTTTCGCTGCTTCAAAAAGTACAAAGACTAGGGACATTTGAGAAAGTTACATGGAAATACTTTGAAAACAAATAGGAGGAAATATTTTTTCACTCAATGAATAGTTAAGCTCTGGAATTTGTTGCTGGAGGACATAGTAACAGTGCTTAGTGTATCTGGGTTTAAAAAAGGTTTGGAGAAGTTCCTGGAGGAAAAGTTCATAGTCTGTTATTGAGACAGACATGGGGAAGCCACTGCTTGCCATGGGATTGGTAGCATGGAACGCTGCTACTATTTGGGTTTCTGGCAGGTACTTGTGACCTGGATTGGCCACTGTTAGAAACAGGATACTGGGCTAGATGGACCATTGGTCTGACCCTGTATGGCTGTTCCTATGCACTTGTGTTCTAAGGGGTGTGTAAATATGGGGGCCTAGATTGGAGAATTGCTCTTATACTCCCTCATTCTAAATGTAAGTGGCCTTAGATTACAGGATACCTAACAGTTATGCTTGTAATGTTATATTCACGCGTGCAAATGTTGGTTGGGTTCTAAGTGGTATTCTGCAAACTTAGAATGGAACCCACATAGCATTCAACTGCATGGAGGGCAGAGATATGGGTGGGGCATGGGAGGGGTTTTTAATGGGTGCCACACTTAACTTACGTAACTTATAAAATGCTGTACGTTCTGCGCTAAAGCGTAACATTTACACGCTCTCATTTACGCCCTGCCTTTTACATAGCATAAGTGACAGAACCTAAATTCCGACTTACTCTCTATTCCAAAGTGGAAAGTGGGTCCGAGGTGCTGCCATAGAATTCACGCTACCAGTTCTGCATTTTTGTGTCGAAATTTGAGCAACCTTTACAGACTTCCTCCTTTATGTTTACATGTAGGACAGCTGATTTGGCTTTTTCATTGCATAATTCATTCTCTTTTAAGTAGTCTTTGATACCAGACCCTAAATATCTTATATTAAGCAACTTAAATAATGTACTTTTACGATCGAGATTAACATAATATTTATTCTTAGGAGATTATGATTTTATGGTAGAAAATTGCCCTGGGGAGGATGTGCCCCACCCCTTCGGACTCAACCGAGGTATCCCAGATTTGCAAACCAAAAATCCAGTAACCTTACTCTTTTATTCTCCTTTAGAAAAATGTGTCCCCTACCAGTATGTGGGAAGATATAAGAACGCATGGAAAAAGGTATGGTCAATCATACCCAGCATAGGCGGTCAGTGGCCCAATTGTCTGGGGAGGCTAAAGGGGCGGGGGGTGGGGGCGGGGCTTACATCCATAATTGTCTGCAACACACAGAAAAAAAATAAGTAAAAATAAAATAATCACAATTAATACCTTTTATTAAATTTAGATATTAGATATATATCATATGTCAAAGAATAAAGTGGTTGCTCAAAGCATATTCTAAGCACAATCGCTCAACTGCAAAACACTATGCACAACTTTGTGCAAAAACACACTCAGAACCTTACTGCACCATACATATTACACTGGGCAGAACCTAATACACCAATATACCACCCATTGGAAAATGCAGACCGTCAACAATATGAAACAAGGGATCATATCATCACAATTCTCATGTAGAGCCATTGAACATCCTTTTAGGGTGGATAGTGTTCACAATGAGCTCCTTTTATTAACGACCATATGTAGATCCTTCAAAAGGTAGTGTGTCATGATTTAGGCTCTAAAACCCTTTCTGATGTTTTGGTGCCACCTCAGTAAGGCCAACACACAATCTCTCCACTGCAAAACACTACACAGAAAACACACTCATAACCGTAACAAACCATAACAGCACTAATTCCAAGGACAGGATGAGCTACAACCTTATGCATGGAAAGGCAGAACTGCAATTACACCGGGCTCTAAAACACCAGTACACAACCTAGTGAAACAAAACAAAAACAAAACAAAAAGGGCTGCAAATACTCAGGGCTTTTTTTAGAGGGGGTACTTGGGGGTACTGAGTACCGGCACCTTTTCCATTATCTGCTAAAATTGACCCATGGACCTCAAGTTTTAATGAAAGAGCTCAGGCTCTACACACCAATTCTGCCTTGTCATACATTTTGTGACTGGTTGCAGGGAGCTTGGCTATTGTGGGGTGGATTCCCCAGTGATCTCCCCACCCCTGAAGGGTGGCCAAGCATTTGAGTACCGGCACCTTTTTTGCTAGAAAAAATGCACTGCAAATACTACACGCTAGCAGAATACTGCATCTTGATCACACATGAAAAACACATGACACAACAGATATGAAAGCAAAATACTGAACTTGAAAGTTACCTCAAGAAGTCAGACTCATCGCAGACAGTTCCATGGTCCCCCTCCCTCCCCAACAGGTCCAGGGTCCCCCTTCCCTCCCTCACAGACAGTTCCAGGGTCCCCCCCCTCCCTCCAACACAGACAGTTCCAGGGTCCCCCCCCCCCCTCGCTCCCTTCGAGTTCCAGGCTTCCTCCAAATTTTAAACGTCATCTATCATATCTCGTGGTGTTAGAGCAGCAGTGAAAAGCATTGCAGGCAGCTGGGCTCCGTGCTTTGTTTTGCCTTCTCTCTCTCTCTCAGCTCTGGCCCGCCCTCAGGAAATGAGGGCAGCCAAAGCTGAGAGAGAGAGAGAAGGCAAAACAAAGCACGGAGCCCAGCAGCCTGCAATGCTTTTCACTGCTGCTCTAACACCACGAGATATGATAGATGACTGAGTGAGAGAGAGAGAGAGACGCTTGGGGCTTGTGGCTGGGGAGGCTAAGCCTCCCCAAGCCTCTTATACCGGGCGCCTATGATACCCAGGTCCATGAAGCCCAGATTCACTTTATGTGACTCAATCAATAAATTTGCAAAATGTGTTTATTTTAAACATTTCCACTATTATAAGGAGTAATCCAGCTATTTCCAATCTGAATCAGTTATAAGATAGGTAAAAACAACTGTCCCTCATATTTCCTCTTACCTCACTTCTACCCCTATCCCTCTTCAAGCCGATTCTATGTAATTCAGATCACCTGTCTTATTGTATTGCATGCAAGCCACATTGAAACAACACTGGGGTGGAGAAAGTGGGATAGAAGTGCTGTAAATAAATAAATAAACCATCCTATTTTCATCCACAAAAATCCACATAAAAATCTTTATCCAACTGCAATGTTCCCTTTAGCCACTAGATGGCAGTGTTGGATTGGTAATGTAATAATGATGAGCAACCAGACACAGCAGGCAAAAACAGACAGAAATATACAAATAGAAAAGAAAAACCTGTGGTTATAGATCAGCATAATGTAATCACCAACACTTAGAAATTCCTTAACATTAGGCAACTCCAAAAAGCATAAGTACATAAGTATTGCCACACTGGGACAGACCAAAGGTCCATCGAGCCCAGCATCCTGTTTCCAACAGTGGCCAATCCAGGTCACAAATACCTGGCAAGATCCCAGAAAAGCTCAATACATTTTATGCTGCTTATCCCAGAATTAGTGGATTTTCCCCAAGTCCATTTAATAACGGTCTCTGGACTTTTCCTTTAGGAAGCCGTCCAAACCTTTTTTAAGCTCCGCTAAGCTAACCGCCTTTACCACATTCATGAGTACAATAAGTATCACCATACTGGGAAAGACCAAAGGTCCATCAAGCCCAACATCCTGTTTCCAACAGTGGCCAATCCAAGTCACAAATACCCGGCAAGATCCCCAAAATGTACAAAACATTTTATACTGGATTTTCCCCAAGTCCATTTAATAACGGTCTATGGACCATTCCATGAGCCTGGGAGCAGCTACGCTGAGAGATAGCGCTTTGCTTACAAAACCAAGGGAGAACATCGCCTTAGCCTGTACTTCTATCGCCAGCTCTTACTCAGGTTGCTGGTCGGTGCGGCTTGGTCCCATCAGCTGTGGAGATGAGATTTCCACACACAGGACACCAAATTAAAGATCAGCAGCTTAGACTTAGTAAAAGCCAGTCTTTTATTCAGAGCTGTATAAGGAGAGGAATTGGGAGACGTGAAGAAACCCTTTCCCACCCGAATTCCTCCGAGGTCAGGCAGCACAAATCCTTTATTTATAGCCCTAACAGTCACAGATCAGTATAACCAAGCTAGGGCACCCCGACATAATAGCCTGGACAAAATAGCCTTGTAACAAACTGGACCTTGACAAAATGACGCCTATCAAAATAGCCCCTAGCCCTTCACAAAAATAAGAAGTAAAAACTCTGTCTCTCTCCCTCTTCTCCTCCACTCCCTCATCTGAGCTCTCTCTTCCTTCAACTCCCAACATAGTCCATCATATCTCCCTCTTCCTCCTGCCGACCCTCCGCGGTCTGGTATCTCCCTTGACCTTCCCCCCCTCCGGCAATCTTCCAACATTCCTGTGGGCCACTGGCAGCGGCAACAAGCTGCTTCGGCTGGCCCCAGACGCGTTCTCTCTGTTGTGTCCCTCCCGCCTACTTTGACATAGGAAGTTGTTTCAGATGAGGTGGGACACAACAGAGGGAGTGCTTCCTGGGGTGGCCAAAGCAGCTTATTTTCCTTGTTGACGATGCTGCTGACCCATAGGAATGTTGGAGGATCGCTGAGGGAGGGGGAAGGGCGAGAGAGATAACCGACCACGCAGGGCAGACAGGAGGAAGAGGGAGGCATTCTGGACAGTGAGCACTGAAACTGAGGTGGCAAAGGGGAGACATCAAAGTAGCAGTGGGACTCAGACGCACAGCAGGAGCAGAACAGGTAAAATATTCAGGGCAGGCTCTTTTGTCAGGGGGCTCATTTATCTGGGGCCAAATTGTGGGCAGGCCCTTTTGTTAGGGGCTGATTTGCCGGGGGCTAATTTGTCAGGGGCCTTTTTTTGTTTCTTTTTGTTGGGGCTGTTTTGTGTTTGGGATTTTTTATCTGGGCTATTTTGACTAGGTACCCCAACCTAGACATGAGCTAATCGATCAATAGAGTGTGGGGTAGGGTTACCATATGGCTCCAGAAAAAGGAGAACGGATTGAGCCAGCCGGGTTTTACTTCCATTGCTTTCCATTGAAAGCAATGGAAGTAAAACCCGGCTGGCGCAATTGCTTTCCATTGAAAGCAATGGAAGTAAAACCCGGCTGGCTCAATCCGTCCTCCTTTTTCTGGAGCCATATGGTAACCCTATGTGGGGGGGTCACAGGGAGGGGAGCAGACCGGAAAGAAGAAGCAGGGCAGCAGTAGCCGGCAGTTCCTTAGGGCTCACAAGTCCCAGGATCCACCAGGCAGACCGGTTAGGATCCCAGGGAGGAGGAGTCAGGCCAGGTCTGTGGGGATAAGGGAGGACTACAATTCCCAAGTGCCCCGGCGGAAAGGGGGGATCTGGAGAAGGAGGAGTCCAAGAACTACAAGTCCCAAAGGGCCGAGGGGGGGGGGGGGGGAGGATTGGTGCATGGAAATTATTCAGGGGAAAGAGGAACAGGTGGAAAACAAAGGTGATGAGGAGTTAATGGACTGGGAGACAGGAAAAAGGGAGGAGGAAGAGCAGAGGGGGCAGAAGGGGAAGGAGAGTTAATGGACCTTTCTGCCCTAACACAAGGAGGAGGTAAAATAGAAGATTTTTGGACTGCACTCTTAGGCCATCTCAGGGAGCCCTGGAGTAAATTGGTGCCTGTTGCCAGCAGCACTAAGGAGGGAAGGAGGGGTAGAGGGGGGTCTCCTGGGAAAAATGAGAGAGTGAGTTCTAACCTGGGCCTTGTTGTTTACTCCCCTGTGGATAAGGAGAAATGAATTCTAGTTACCTTTTTCTCTCAGGAGGAAAAGGGGCAGCGGACTGAATCAGAACCTTGTGGGGGAAGGGGAGTTTGTTTTTGCATTGCTCTACGCGGAAGGGTGCCTGTGAGATGTAAGCAGGAGCCTGGATGCTTTTGTTCTCTTAAATAAGGAATAAAGAGGTCAAACATGCATCCAGCTTCTCCTACATAAGCGCGCAACTGTGGAACGCACTACCAAAGGCCATAAAAACAACGCATGACCTAGCAATCTTCCGAAAACTACTGAAAACCAAAAGGGCATACCACAATGATCCATCCTAAATACTAGACTTTACATGAACTAGACAAAACCGAAATCTCCACACTAGACTGATAACCTAAAGTTATGCAATACGCACTACCACTTTATTTCACATACTGGAAATGAACTTTTGTCTAACTTATTCTATAACTAGCCGTTGAGCCCATGAAAACGGGCTACTTTTGGAATGGGGGGTTTCCGAGCCCCCCCCCCTGGAGTCGCTGCCACCGCCACCCCCCCTCCACCTGGCCCGAGCAGCACTGTAAACTTACATCACCACGTAGCAGCAGGCACATCAGCAAAGCTGCCGTCGGGGCGGGCTTCCTTCTCTGCCTGTGTCCCGCCCTCATGTGACGTAACGTCGGCGAGGGCGGGACAAAGGCAGAGAAGGAAGCCCGACGGCAGCTTTGCTGATGTGCCTGCTGCTATGTGGTGATGTAAGTTCACAGTGCTCGGGCCAGATGGAGGGGCGACGGCAACTCCGGGGGAGGGGGAGCGGTTCCGACGTCTGCAGCATGCCGGTAGAGACTTCCCTCTCTGTCTCGCCCCCATCATCACGTATTGAAGCGGGGGCGGGGCAGAGAGGGAAGTCTCTACTGCGCATTCGCGAGTGAGTACGGTCACTCGCCGTTTATATGTTTGATTCAGTTTATCATTTAGGAACTTCAATGCAATACCACTGTGTATTTTACTTTACCATTTATGCACCTTAACGCAATACCACTTGTATTTCTCTATCCGGAAATGGCGATCGCCATTACGGCATAATGTAAGCCACATTAAGCCTGCAAATTGGTGGGAAAATGTGGGATACAAATGCAACAAATAAATAAATAAACTTTATCTGGGCTGGGTAGTGATTTTTCTTTTACAAAAGGAGGAGGAAAAGACAGCCAGGGCTGTGACTGTTAGACCAGGGTTCCTGGGAGCAACCTCTCTTTGGGGGGGGGGGGGGGGGGGGCGCAGAGAGGAGTGACAAGAGTCAGCCACATTATATCTTCACAATGAGGAAGCTGCAATCTTGACTGATAATGCTGACATCTGGATTAATTCTCAGCTGTCTTTGTAAGAGGAACAATCGGGCTTTCAAATTCTGCTAAGCACAGCCTTTGTGGTTTAGTTCTGTTAAAGAGTCAGCTAGTAACTATTACAACCTTCAGCTTCTGTTAGTTTCACTCTATTGGCTTCCTTATTCTGGGTCCATTATTTTTTGCAAGCATTGCTTAATCTGTTTACAAGTACTATGGTCTCTTTAGCCATTTTCACTGTGTCTGGTGGAATCTGCTAGGCTTGCATTTCTCAATGACTCATTTTTCAGTCCAAGATGTTTTAACTGTTTCTTCTTCAGTTCCACCCTTCCCTTTATTTCTCTCTTCTCCTCCTTTCCAAAGAGTATTCCCTCCCTCTCCCCTCCACCTCCTGCCCAGCAACATCTGCTCCCTCCCTCTCTGCCAGGCAGCATCCTGTCCTGCCTCCCCCCTACCCCCACTTGCCAGCAGCATCTGCCTCCACCTTTTAAATCCCCTCCCCCCCATCTTTTTAAAAATTGAATTCTCACGATACACAATCATAGCAATACTTAATTATACTGTCAATATTTTGGTATGATGATTTTGTAGGTTTAGGATACCTAATTGGATTTTTTTGTATTTTCACTCCAATTTAATGGATTAGTTTTCCTGATAGTCGGAATGTTATTAGTAGAATTACACATTTTGGGGGCTTGAACTTACTACTACTTATCATTTCTATAGTGCTACTAGACGTACGCAGCGCTGTACACTTGAACATGAAGAGACAGTCCCTGCTCGACAGAGCTTACAATCTAATTAGGACAGACTAGGGTTACTATATGGCTCCAGAAAAAGGAGGACGGATTGAGCCAGCTGGGTTTTACTTCCATTGCTTTCAATGGAAGTAATAGAGCCAGCCAGGTTTTACTTCCATTGCTTTCAAGCAATGGAAGTAAAACCCGGCTGGCTCAATCCGTCCTCCTTTTTCTGGAGCCATATGGTAACCCTAGGACAGACAAACAGAACAAATAAGGGATAAGGGAATTACTAAGGTGAGGATGATAAAATAAGGGTTCTGAACAAAGTGAGTAAGGGTTAGGAGTTAAAAGCAGCATCAAAAAGGTAGGCTTTTAGCTTAGATTTGAAGACGGCCAGAGATGGGGCTTAGGTACCGGCTCAGGAAGTCTATTCCAGGCATATGGTGCAGCAAGATAAAAGGAACTTCCCCCCTTCTCCGTTCACTTGGATGACTCAGGACTGGCAATGCATTGAATCTCAGGCTCAGAGGGTTTTCTTGATCTGTGCTTTGCTCCCTCTCTGGTTTGAAGAACGAGACATCACCATTCCCAAAACAGACCGGTTGAATGAACTTGACATGCTAGGGATGATCTGCAGGCCTAACATCTGACACCTTAGCCCTGTAGCCCGCTCAGAACGTTCTCTGTGGTGCTTCCTCGAAGGTTCAAAACACAGAGATGCACACTTCTGTAAAGGAGACTAGATGACACAGGCACTCCATCCAGCTTATTTTTGAAAGAGAAAGACGCCCATATTTCGACCCAAATCGGGAGATGGGTGCCTTTCTCTCATGGGCGCCCAAATCGGTATAATCGAAAGCCGATTTTGGGCGCCTCCAACTGCAATCTGTCGCGGGAACGGACAAAGTTGACGGGGGTGTGTCAGAGGCGTGGTGAAGGCGGGACTGGGGCGTGTTTATCGGCCGAGGAGAGATGAGCGCACTCGGCCGATAATGGAAAAAAGAAGGTCGCCAGAAGCGAGAATTTGGGTCACTTTTTTTGGACCATTTTTTTTCACGAACAAGTCCCCAAAAAGTGCCCCAACTGCCCAGATGATCACCGGAGGGAATCGGGGATGACCTCCCCTGACTCCCCCAGTGGTCACTAACCCCCTCCCACTCAAAAAAAAAAAAACTTTAAAAACTTTTTTTTCCAGCCTGTACGCCAGCCTCAAATGTCATACCCAGCTCCATCACAGCAGTATGCAGGTCCCTGGAGCAGTTGTTAGTGGGTGCAGTGGACTTCAGGCAGGTGGACCCAGGCCCATCCCCCCTACCTGTTACACTTGTGGTGGTAAATGGGAGCGCTGCAAACCGCCCCCAAAATCCACTGTACCCACATCTAGGTGCCCCCCTTCAGCCATAAGTGCTATGGTACTGGTGTAGAGTTGTGGGGAGTGGGTTTTGGGGGGGGGTGATTTGGGGGGCTCAGCACCCAAGGGAAGGGAGCTATGGACTTGAGAGGTATTTCATTTTTTTTTTAATTGTTACAAGTGCCCCCTAGGGTGCCCGGTTGGTGTCCTGGCATGTGAGGGGGACCAGTGCACTACGAATCCTGGCCCCTCCCATGACCAAATGCCTTGGATTTGTTTGTTTTTGAACTGGGCGCCTTCAGTTTCCATTATCGCTGAAAACCGATACCACCCAGCTCAAATCCGCCCAAATGCGATGCATTTGCCCGGCACAAACCGTATTATCGAAACAAAAGATGGACGCCCATCTTTTTCGAAAATATGGTCTGGCCCGCCCCTTCGCGGACCCATCCTCGGAGATAAACGCCCATGGAGATGGGCGTTCGCGTTCGATTATGCCCCTCCATGTGTATTAACCCTTGTCTCTCTGTGACAGTCTTTGTTTATTCTCTTCATGCAGTGGGATGACTGGTTTGTATTCTGTGTACGGACTTCTATTATCTGTCTGTGATGGCTTCCTAAAGGAAAAGTCCATAGACCATTATTAAATGGACATGGGGAAAATCCACTATTTCTGGGATAAGCAATATAAAATGTTTTGTACTTTTTTGGGATCTTGCCAGGTACTTGTGACTTGGATTGGCCACTGTTGGAAACAGGATGCTGGGCTTGATGGACCTTTGGTCTGTCCCAGTATGGTAATACTTGTATGCTTTCTCTGTGTTCAGTGGAAGGAGTTTATGGAGTGGAATGGGTAGATGTGAATCGTTTGTTACTCTTTCAAAAAATACTAGGACTAGGGGGTATGCGATGAAGCTACAAAGTAGTAAATTTAAAACGAATCAGAGAAAATTTTTCTTCACCCAATGTGTAATTAAATTCTGAAATTTCTTTGCCAGAGAATGTGTAAAGGCGGTTATCTTAGTAGGGTTTAAAAAAGGTTTGGACGGTTTCCTAAAGGAAAAGTCCATAGACCATTATTAAAATGGACTTGGGGAAAATCCACTTCGTATTTCTAGAATAAGTAGCATAAAATGTATAGTACTGTCTTGGGATCTTGCCAGGTACTTGTGACCTGGATTGGCCACTGTTGGAAACAGGATGCTGGGCTTGATGTACCTTTGGTCTGTCCCAGTGTGGCAATACTTATGTACTTATGGGTTGACTGGTTTGTATTCTGTGTATGGACTTCTGATTATCTGTCTGTGATGGTCTCTTTTTCTCTGTGTTCAGTGGGAGGAGTTCATTCAGCTGGGCTCAGATGTTCTGGATTCATGGCTAGATGAAATAATCGTCTCCCAGAAAGCCAACCAGTGCTGTACCTTGATCTACACATCAGGGACCACGGGGAACCCAAAAGGGGTGATGCTCAGTCATGACAATGTGAGTATAAGCATGAGTTTGAATCTTCCAGCACCTCCTACAACTCAGTTCTATATTTCTTGAGGGTGTGTGAAGAACCCAGAATGATCACTCTCTTCAGAAGGACACACTGAGGCTGCTTCACGCAAGGCTCCCCGCAGTTACAGTGTAATAAGCCACTAGCGTCTCAGGCATGTTAGCATGTGAGCACTGAATCACACCCTCTAGGTGTCCTGCTAGAAAACACGTCAAAGTCTGCAACAGTTTTCCGTTTGTGGGGGAAACACAGGGCTTATTTTACAAAGCCATGCTAGCGATTCCTGCCTGGCAAATGAGGAAAACCCATTCGGTTCCTCTGGGCTTCCTCTCAGTTGCCATGTGGGAATCGCTAGTGCAGCTTTGCAAAAGAAGCCCATAGTTATGTGATAGTAAATGTAGGTAAAATTTAACTAATAACCATTTAATGAAAAGAAACAGAGAAAAATGTAGGCAAAGACTATATGGCCTCTCCAGTCTGCCCATCCATGCCATCTGTTCTCCCTGTCACTCCTTAAGTGATCCTATGTACTTGTCCCAAGCTCTCTTGAATTAAGATACTATTTTCGTCTTCACCACCTCCATCGGGAGGCCGTTCCATGAGAAGTATTTCCTCAGGATACTTACTACTACTACTACTTAACATTTCTAAAGCGCTACTAGAGTTACGCAGTGCTGTACAATTTAACATAGAGGGAAGGTCCCTGCTCAAAGAGCTTACAATCTAAGAGACAAATGAACGGTCAGTCCGATAGGGGCGGTCAAAATGGGGCAGTCTGGATTTACTGAACGGTAAGAGTTAGGTGCCGAATGCAGCATTGAAGAGGTGGACTTTGAGCAAGGATTTGAAGATGGGCAGGGAGGGGGCTTGGCGTAAGGGCTCAGGAAGGTTGTTCCAAGCATAGGGTGAGGCGAGGCAGAATGAGCGGAGCCTGGAGTTGGCGGTGGTGAAGAAGGGTACAGAGAGGAGGGATTTGTCCTGAGAACGGAGGTTTTGGGCGGGAACGTAAGGGGAGATGAGGGTAGAGAGGTAGTGAGGGGCAGCAGACTGAGTGCATTTGTAGGTAAGAAGGAGAAGCTTGAACTGAATGCGGTATCTGATTGGAAACCAGTGAAGTGACCTGAGGAGAGGGGTGATATGAGTATATCGGTTCTGGCGGAATATGAGACGTGCAGCAGAGTTCTGAACAGATTGAAGGGGGGATAGATGGCTAAGTGGGAGGCCGGTGAGGAGTAAGTTGCAGTAGTCAAGGCGAGAGGTAATGAGAGCGTGGACGAGAGTTCGGGTGGTGTGTTCAGAGAGGAAAGGGCGAATTTTGCTGATGTTAAAGAGGAAGAAGTGACAGGTCTTGGCTATCTGCTGGATATGCGCAGAGAAGGAGAGGGAGGTTGCGGGCAGATGAGACGGGGAGGATGAGGGTGTTATCAACTGAGATAAGGAAGAGGAGAAGTGGGTTTTGGTGGAAAGACGAGGAGCCTGAGTCTGTCCCCTTTCACCTTCATCCCACACCCCCTCGTTCCAGAGCTTCCTATCAATTGAAAGAGACTTGCCTCCTGTCCATTTATGCCATGTAGGTATTTAAATGTCTCTAAAATATATCTTCTCTCCTTATTGAGATCTTTAAGTCTGTCCCCATACACTTTATGATGAAGACTACTGACCATTTTAGTAGCTGTCCTCTAGACCGACTCCATCCTGTTTATTTTTTGAAGGTTTGGTCTCCAGAATTATACACAATAATCTAAATGAGGTCTCACCAGAGTCTTATGTAGGGGCATAGGGGCCGACTCCGTGGGTGCTGTGGGTGCTCGAGCACCCCTAATATTTTGGGACCCATCACCCACCCAGAACGCATTGGAAGTTCTAGCTCCAACCCTACCCTCCCATCCATGTCCAGTGATGCTCCTCTGCTCTCCCCTCCCATCCATGTCTAGTGACTCGCCCCATCTGCCTCCCCTTTTCAGTCCCCGAGTTCCAGTTCCAACCCCAGCCTGACCTGCCCACCCTCTTCTCACACAACAGCCCTCCTTCCTGCCGCCCAGCGTTTAAAATTTATTTTACCTCAAGTCGCAACGGCAGTGAAAGCAGCAGCCTCACCTCCAGCCTTCCCTTCCTTCTCAGTGTCCCGCCCTCCTCTGATTTAATTTCCTTTCCTTCCTCTCTGTGTAAGTAATACTGAAACATCACCTCCCCACTCCAATTCTATTTGATACAGGACCACATACTTTAAATGCAATTCGGTATGTTTGCAGTTTGCCCAATGATCAACCAATGGCGCATCTCGGTTTGACATCCTTAAGTTGATGAGGTTTTCTGCTATCCTTTGTTTTACTTTTCTCTTAGTTTGACCAGTATACCACTTTGGGCAAGGGCATTGTATTGCGTAAATAACTTGAGCAGAATTACAATCTGCTTGTGAACTTAATTGCAACTCCTTCCCCGCTCTGGGGTTGATTACTGCTCTGGTGGTTATAGCATGCTTGCAAAAAAAATGCAGGGTCATGCACTTGAATCGCATAAATCCGAGGGAACGGTACAGTATAGGGGGTGTAGTGCTTCAGTGTGCAAAGGAAGAGCGGGACTTGGGGGTGATTGTGTCTGACGACCTTAAAGCTTTGAAACAGGTAGAAAAAGCGACGGCCAAAGCCAGAAGGATGCTTGGGTGCATAAAGAGAGGCATGACCAGCAGGAAAAAGGAGGCGATAGTGCAATTGTATAAGTCTCTGGTGAGGCCTCATTTGGAGTACTGCGTGCAGTTCTGGAGACCGCACCTACGGAAACATATGAACAGGATGGAGTCAGTCCAGAGGGCGGCTACGAAATTAGTAAGCGGTCTTGAATGCAAAAATTATAGGGACAGACTTATGAACCTCAACATGTATAGGCTGGAAGAAAGGAGGGAGAAAGGAGACATGATAGAAACGTTTAAATATCTCAAGGGCATTTATGTACAGGAAGAGAGCCTTTTTCAAATGAAGGAGAGCTCTGGAATGAGGGGGCATATGACAAAGTTAAGGGGGAACAGGCTTAGGAGTAGCCTAAGGAAGTATTATTTCACAGAAAGGGTGGTGGAGGTGTGGAATGGCCTCCCGGTGGAGGTGGTGGAGTCGAGGACTGTTCATGGGATAAGCATGTGGGATCGCTTAGGAACAGGAAGAATTAGGGGTTACAGAGGATGGACAGACTGGATGGGTCATATGGCCTTTATCTGCCATCATGTTTTTATGTTTCTATATACACATTTTTGGAAACTAGTATGCCCCCCCTTTTTTTTGGGTACAACTTGTTGAATGAAAAATGGATAGCATCTCTCCCAGGCTTTTTGATCTGGTATAAACTATCCGAAGTCTATCTTTCAATCGGGAGTGTAATGATAAAATTGGCCAATGCCGGGTAATAATCTGACCAATACTTCTCCCATGCACTGAATAAGGCAATACACATTGTATTCTGTTCTCCTGCTGTCCTGTAGTCGACTTACTTTTTTTTCTATTTTAATATCTTTATTAAATATTTATATTATACACTTCAAAAGAGATAATATTGAAATTTGCAATAAACATTAGTAAAGAAACAAATTTATCCTTATTTCCATAAGTTGAAATAAATATTCTTCTATCGACCTTAATATGGAGCTAGAAATAAAGATCCAAGAAAAAGGAAATCAAATTATACATAATAATTAAATTAAGGGATACGCTCTTAACCCAATCGCTTTTCCCAAGTTATCTTAAACAGTGTGCATTTGATACTCATACTACTACATTTACATTCACTGATTCCTTTGCAATCAGAAATTCCTCCAATTGTTTGGGTTCAAAGAATTGAAAAGTCTTAGATTGGTATAGTATTCTACATAGGCAAGGAAATCTAAGTACAAAATTAGCACCTAGAGCCAAAGTTCTATGACGCAAAGTCAAAAAAGCCTTGCGTCGTTTCTGTGTCTCTCTCGACAGATCCGGATACATTCTAACTTTTGAGCCCAAAAATTCTGAATCTAAAGAAAAGTCTCAAAACAACATCTCTGTCCATTTCCAGAGCAAATGTTACCACCGCAGTTGTTCGCTGAGTAATTACATCCAGAGACGATTCAAGGAAAGATGTTAAATTCATATTATCTCCCTTTTGTGCATTAGGCACATCATTGGTAACACTAGTATTAATCTGAAAATATTGTACTCTCACCATGTAGTTGACTTATTAAGCAACAACCATTCTCGTTGTGCATTACAAGCTCTTTTGTATGCTTTTCGAATAATTTTCATGGGGTAGCCTCGTTGTTTGAATTTCTGTATCATAAACACTACGCACCAAAAAATGTAAATAGAATTCTTTAAAAAAACATTTTTTTAATTTAACTACTGGTATAATTGAGAGATAATAGTTAAAATTTAATGCCAAGAAGTGCAGAGTGATGCACTTGGGGTACATAAACCCAAAAGAGATATACCAGATAGGAGGGGAGAGATTAGTAAGCTCGACTCAGGAGAGAGACCTCGGGGTGTTTTTTTTGTTTTTTTTTGTTACATTTGTACCCTGCGCTTTCCCACTCATGGCAGGCTCAATGCGGCAGGCAATGGAGGGTTAAGTGACTTGCCCAGAGTCACAAGGAGCTGCCTGTGCCGGGAATCGAACTCAGTTCCTCAGGACCAAAGTCCATCACCCTAAGTGTCCAAGGATCTGAAGGTTAAGAAAAAAATGCAACAAGGCAGTGGCTGTGGCCAGAAGGTTGTTAGGCTGTATAGAGAGGGGCAGAAGAAAGGAGGTGTTGATGCCCCTCTACAAGTCGTTGGTGAGGCCCCACTTGAGTATTGTGTTCAGTTTTGGAGGCCGTATCTTGGTAAAGATGTAAAAAGACTGGAAGCGGTGCAAAGTAAAGCTACGAGGATGGTATGGGATTTGCGTTACAAACCGTAGGAGGAGAGACTTGCTCACCTGAACATGTATACCTTAAAGGAAAGGAGAAATAGGGGTGACATGATGCAGACGTTCAAATATTTGAAAGGTATTAATCTACAAATGAACCTTTTTTGGAGACGGGAAGGTGGTAGAACTAGAGGACATGAATTGAGGTTGAAGGGGGGCAGACTCAGGAGTAATGTCAGGAGGTATTTTTCCACAGAAAGGGTGGTGGATACGTGGAATGCCCTCCTGCGGTAGGTGGTGGAGATGAAAACGGTAATTAACGGATATTAAGAAGGTGACAGTCAAAAGTGCTCTGCGCTGGTGGGACTTTGTGGGGACGCTGGCAGTTTTGCTTCTGGGTTTCCTATGTAAAAGTTACCTGCAGAGATTTTCAGCTGCTTTTTCTGCTCGTGATGCCCAGAAGAAAACAATGCTTGGAATTTTGTATAATCAAAGTTGTTCTGTTCTGCGCTCTCCCCTCACCCTCAAATCCCCTCTGTAGTATATGGATAAAAGTATCTTTAATTATCGCTCTTGTTTAATAAAAAGTATTTTTGTGTTAAATTTATTGTTCATTAATGCTTTTTATGTTGTATCTGTGCTGACTGTGACATAAATAGTCATTTTAAAAAGATTCAGAATGTCTTCTCCTGTTTTAATTGACCTTTCC
Source organism: Microcaecilia unicolor (assembly GCF_901765095.1). NCBI lineage: Eukaryota > Metazoa > Chordata > Amphibia > Gymnophiona > Siphonopidae > Microcaecilia > Microcaecilia unicolor. Next base: position 15,677,961 of record NC_044032.1, on the reverse strand, counting down.
ACCATTCCTCGTTTGGCCCTTCACTCCTCCTCCTCCTCCAGGGGTGGTGAACGTTGCCTCCACAGCATGCCGAACTCTGGCTCATCCCAGGGATGGAGGACCTGATCTGAGAATGAAACTGGAGACTTTCCATGTGGAAATACATTGTACTACTTGCCACTGGTCCACATGGACAGCCACCAGTACTTGGTCTTGGTGGTGTGATGGTACCATCATTGCTCTGGATGGGTTTCATTCTGGAAAACGTTCATCTATATTCTGTAATGAGGGTCTCTGTAACTGCTCGATGAGAAGTGACCTCTTTCTTCTTTTTTTTCTTTTTTTTTTTTTGGGGGGGGGGGGGGGTCCAGGTGACCTGGACAATGAGGACAGCTGGAAACATGGTGGATTTAGAAGAAGATGAGGTGGTGGTCAGTTATCTGCCATTAAGTCACATTGCAGCCCAAGCCTATGATATCTGGCTAACCATGGCTTTTGGAGGAACCACTTACTTTGCAGAGCCGGATGCCCTTAAGGTATGACATGTTTTTCTTCTTTCTACAACTGGTCTATCCTTGTCGGTAGAAAGTTTTATACATTGTGAGTTCCCAAACACAGACAGAACCAATGCAAACTTTTGTATCAAGAACTACAGGTGTAGCCCTGCTGTACTTTAAAGCAGAGTGTGCCGTCAGAAGCGGAGCCAGGTTGACGGCACGGGGGGAGCGAAAGCGGTACGAGAGCGGTCTTCCGCCAGCGCACATTTTCAATGCAACACGTTGAGAAAAAAATAAGCACCGGCAGAACTTCGTTTGGGGGAGCGGCCGCTCCCCTGGCGCCCTCCCTAGCTACCAGCGAACAAAGCAGGGGATCCCTCTACAACAAACGTAGAGGCTGACCAAAGGCGAATCACCACTGGCGATATAGTCCAACAGTCTTTATCGATGCAAATAAGGAAAGGACCCGACAGGGTCCGTGTTTCGGCACATGTAAGCGCCTACATCAGGGGTCAAGTAATAAACTCTATGAATCGAGATAAATAATTAAAACATATATAATACTGTTCAAAAATACAATATGATTAAAAACATGTGACAAAACCAATTGGCAACATATACATAAATAAAAAAATATATTCAAAATTATATGTAAAATGTATATAAACATGTGCATGTATTGTTAAAGAACAATAGTAAAATCTGTATTAGTACCCATGTCTGTTGTATCATTTCCACCTTAAGCATTTCCCTTATCCCTTATTTGTCCTGTTTGTCTATTTTAATTAGATTGTAAGCTCTGTTGAGCAGGGATTGTCTCTTCATGTTCAAGTGTACAGCGCAGCATACGTCTAGTAGTGCTATAGAAATGATAAGTACATAAGTAGTAGTAATAGTGTTTGGGATTCCAAAATCTTGCTACTATTGGGATTCTAGAATCTTGCCACTCTTTGGGATTCTAGAATCTTGCTACTCTTTGGGATTCCGGAATCTTGCTACCCTTTGTCCTTATCCTTTATTTGTTCTGTTTGTTTGTCCTAATTAGATTGTAAGCTCTGTCGAGCAGGGACTGTCTCTTCATGTTCAAGTGTACAGCGCAGCATACGTCTAGTAGTGCTATAGAAATGATAAGTAGTAGTTGTAGCTGTCGCCTTCCAAGCATCGCACCTACTGCCCGTTGCAGCCAAAGTTAGAGTTCAACTTGAATTTTTGAACAATTTGTAAATCAAGCAAGTATTTCTAGTAAGCTGTTCATATATATATACATCCCAGAACTCAATATACTTAGCTTTGCAATGACCACGATGAATTCTCAAACTCTGATTCCTCTTGGGGTGCAACAGGGATGAATAAAGTCCACCAGTCAGAGCTAATCCCAACAACAACAACAAAAATGAACTGCAGCGTCAAAAACCCAAATCAAAGAACCATGCTGTGTAATCGTGAATTCCAGTTCCAAACAGTTCCATCCCAGGCAATGTGAAAAAAAATATTTTAGGTTTAGCTTCTTTTAAAAATGCAACAATTGAATCCTCACTCATGATTATTCACAGTATTAGCTTCTCTCAGAAGTTCAACTTGTGTCAGGTTTTCAAGGCAGAAACTAGGTTCATGAGCCCTTGGGCCACTGCCGAGGAGCGGCAGTGGCAGGCAAAACCACCCCACACCAGAGACAAGGCAGAACTCTGACAGAAACAGCTAGACTTCACCTGCGCTTGACCGCCCTTCCCCAGGAGTTGAGCCCCTGGGTGCAGGTGGCCGGCAGGACTTACTGGACTGGGCAAGAACTGGATACCAACAGGAAACACACAACAGAGTCAGGACTAAAAGCTGCCAAGCAGCCACTAAAAAGGAACACAGACACAAGACAAGGAACTAAGCAATAAAACCAAAGCTAACTACACACAAACAAACTAGAACCAGGCAAGAACTCAGACTAAAACTCGACTAGGCAGAAGTGCACAGAGCACACCCACATACCAGGGACCTTATACGATGCAAAGGCAAACACAGAAGCTTCCAGGTGGCTAATAAAGCCCATCAGCTGCTGAAGTTCAGCTGCAGGAATCACAAGGCAGCTACGGGTGGTGTTCAGGCACAAACAAGAGAAGCAAGTCTGGCAGCCCAGAAGATCCGGACTGGACTGGGCTGAAGTCTGGAATGGGTGACAGTCCATAGCAGCCACCAGTTCTGGCCACCAGAGGGCAAGGTGAGCACAGACAAGGAAACATTCACATACGTGACAACTTGCTATAAGTTTTATAAAATGGTGGAATGTCATTCATACATTTTTGCTGAACTCATAGGGAAAAGGCAAAGAGGTCATGTTCACATGGTGAAAGCCCAGATTAAACAGACATATAACAGTTTCTTTCCCTCCATTGCTGTACTATATGTAAACATATAGATATGAAGCATCTGTTTGCACATCTTCCAAGATGTGGGCAAGGGAGCATGCAGAACAGAGAGTATAGTCTAGGCACTGTCTATTCCTGCTGGTTGGTACCAGATGGGTGACTACTGCGAGACAACACACTTCTCTACCCACTTAGGTTTGCAGGACTTCAGATTTCATCCTATCGGCGTCTCCTGTTAATCAAACCGGGAGCCACGCTTGCATTGTGTTATAAGCGGATTTGTGTTATAAAGGAGTTGAATTGTAAATTATTTAAACTTAAACATAAAAACATACACAAAAATAGTTTTCAGAATTAAAAACAAGGGATTGATTGATTGCCATGGACGGTTGGCCCATGTGAAACGAGTCACCACTGAAGTCAAGAGTAAAGGTTATCAGGACCTATCAGCGTTGAGCATATGTCTTTAGATGCATAAATATATAGACACTGCCACTGCTGAATTGACCTGTCAAACTTTAAATTATCTTTTTTTTTTTTCATATTACTCTTCATTACTACTACTACTACTTAACATTTCTAGAGCGCTACTAGGGTTACGCAGCGCTGTACAGTTTAACAAAGAAGGACAGTCCCTGCTCAAAGAGCTTACAATCTAAAGGACAAATGTACAGTCAGTCAAGTAGGGGCAGTCAAAATGGGGCAGTCTAGGTATCCTGAATAGAGGTAAAGTGGTTAGGTGCCGCAGGCGACATTGAAGAGGTGGGCTTTGAGTAAGGATTTGAAGATGGGCAGGGAGGAGGCCTGGCGAATGGGCTCAGGGAGTTTATTCCAAGCATGGGGTGAGGCGAGGCAGAAAGGGCGGAGCCTGGAGTTGGCGGTGGTGGAGAAGGGAGGGATTTGTCTTGAGAGCGGAGGTTACGGGTAGGAACGTAGGGGGAGATGAGGGTAGAGAGGCAGGGAGGGGCTGCAGATCGAGTGCATTTGTAGGTTAGTAGGAGAAGCTTGAACTGTATGCGGTACTTCATTGGAAGCCAGTGAAGTGATTTGAGGAGAGGGGTGATGTGAGTATATCGGTCCAGGCAGAAGATAAGACGTGCAGCAGAGTTCTGAACGGACTGAAGTGGGAGGCCAGTGAGGAGTAGGTTGCAGTAGTTAAGGCGAGAGGTAATGAGAGAGTGGATGAGAGTTCGGGTGGTGTGCTCGGAGAGGAAAGGACGAATTTTGCTAATGTTATAGAGGAAGAAGCGACAGGTCTTGGCTATCTGCTGGATATGGGCAGAGAAGGAGAGGGAGGAGTCAAAGATGACTCCGAGGTTGCGGGCAGATGAGACGGGGAGGATGAGGGTGTTGTCGACTGAAAAAGAGAGTGGAGGGAGAGGAGAAGTGGGTTTGGGTGGAAAGACAATGAGCTTGGTCTTGGCCATATTCAGTTTCAGGTGGCGGCTGGACATCCAGGCAGCAATGTTGGATAAGCAGGCTTATACTTTGGCCTGGGTTTCTGCAGTGATGTCTGGTGTGGAGAGGTAAAGCTGGGTGTCGTCAGCATAAAGATGATATTGGAAACAGTGAGATGAGATCAGGGAGCCCAGGGAAGAGGTGTAGATTGAAAAAAGAAGGGGACCAAGGACAGATCCCTGAGGAACTCCAACAGAGAGCGGGATGGGGGTGGAGGAAGAACCATGAGAATGTACTCTGAAGGTACGGTGGGAGAGATAAGAGGAGAACCAGGAGAGGACAGAGCCCTGGAACCCAAATGAGGACAGTGTGGCAAGAAGTAAATTGTGATTGACAGTGTCAAAAGCCACGGATAGGTCGAGGAGGATGAGGATGGAGTAGTGGCCTTTGGATTTGGCAAGGAACAGGTCATTGCAGACTTTAGATAGTGCCGTTTCTGTCGAGTGTAAGGGGCAAAAGCCGGATTGAAGCGGATCGAGGATGGCATGAGAGGAGAGAAAATCATTACAATGATAAACCCCATGAGAATAAGTAAGTTATTATGGGATCCTTTTACAAAGGTGCACTAGTGTTTTTAGTGTGTGCTACAGTGGCGTAGCCACAGGTGGGCCGGGGCCCACCCACTTAGGGCTCAGGCCTACCCAACAGTAGCACATGTTTAGCAGTAGCTGATGGGGATTCCAGGCTCTACCAGCTGAAGACCTTCCTCCTGATGGTAATGAAAATGGTTTGCTCCACGATACTGGCACCTGCGAATGCTCTGTTTTCAGCGTATGCCTGCTGCAGACTGCCAAGGTGGAGAGAAGCGTTTTCCCAGCAGCTTAGATATTTTTTGTGGGGAGGGGGAGAACACTTAGTGCCCACCTACTTCTTGATAGAAATTAACTAAAGGGAAGGACAATTGTTTAGTACTATTCTTCAGAAATTATATAGCAGAAAAATAAGATTAGATTTATATTTTTATATCTGAAATTTCTATTTATTATTATAGTGCTACTATCTTGCTCATATAGATGTAACCAAACATGTCCTTATATACATACAAATTATTTTCCACAATACAATGGTTAATGGTAGGCGACTAAGTATTATAAATGATAATAATAAGTTTTTTGTCCTTTATAGCCTACATAGTCCATATCCTCTTCAAATAGTATAAACCATTGTCTCATATTCAAGAGTTCATGTGGTAAAAAGTAGTTACAAGTCCCGTTATACCGTGTTCTTTCAATCCATGTATATCCTTCATTAACCAAATTCGATAAGAGATTTTGGTGAAACTGTAAATAATATCCTCAAACTTTTTCCAATCTGTATACAAAACTGTTCTTGCAGCTCTACACAGTGCCCTGTTTCGCCATTGGTGTCCTCAGGAGCTGTTTACAAATCGCTGTACTTCAGCAACATACCAACTTCTTCTTGCCTAGGCCCACCCAAAATCTGCTGTCTGTGTACGCCTCTGGTGTGCTAAAAATAAGTGTGTGCTAAATGCTAGAGATGCCCATATATTCCTACGGGCGTCTCTAACGTTTAGTACACACTAAAAACGCTACAGTACCTTTGTAAAAGACCCCCTAAATATTTTCTAAACTCAAGATATAGTAGAATTAGAAAAGGTGCAGAGAAGGGCAACAAACATGATACAGGGGATGGGACGACTTCCCTATGAGGAAAGGCTAAAGTGGCTAGGGCTCTTCAGCTTGGAGAAAAGGCGGCTGAGGGGAGATATGATAGAGGTCTATAAGATAATGAGTGGAATGGAAAGGGTCGATGTGAAGCGTCTGTTTACGCTTTCCAAAAATACTAGGACAAGGGGGCATGCGATGAAGCTGCAGTGCAGTAAATTTAGAACGAATCGGAGGAAAATTTTCTTTACTCAACGCTTAGCTGGACTCTGGAATTCGTTGCCGGAAAAAGTGGTTAAGGCGATTGACTTAGCAGAATTTTAAAAAGGGTTGGACAGCTTCCTGGAGGAAAAGGCCATAGAATGTTATTGAATGGACGTGGAAAAAATCCACTATTTCTGGGATGGGCGGGACAAATTGTTTGTTCTTTTGGCCGCTGTCAGAGACAGGGTGCTGGGCTCGATGGACCCTTGGTCTGTCCCGGCATGGCGATGCTTATGTACTTATGTACTTAAGAATAGATCTTAACCTCAACAGCAATGCATTCCTTAATATTAGTGCTGCAATAGAGAATATTCTTTTCTAGTATCACGTGGAGGGGCATTTTTGAAAGGACGTCCATGTCAGAGCATCCCAAATAGGCATCCATCTCACATATATTTTCGAACAGGAAAATATGTTGAGATTTCCTGTTCAAGAACACATGAGATAGACGTCCGTGTGCTGGAGATGTCAAGCATGAACAACCATATTACAAACTAGAACATCCAAATTATGAACTGGAGAAAACAAGGGACGTGGATGTCATATGGCAGCATTCTTAGAAAATGGCCACACAGATGTCCATGCAGAGCAGAGGGCAACCTAGTGGTTAATGCAGTGGAACATAAACCAAGGGATCCAAGTTCAAATTCAACTTTAACTCTTTTAGGGGCCCGTTTTCTAACCTGTGGTAAATCCATATGCCATGAAATTAAGCGTCATGGTGTGGCATATTTCAAATTAGATACATCCATCAAACACTAACTTGCAGCTCTTAGAGATTGAGGAGCTCGATGGAACCTTAACAATGAGGCTAAAGTAACAGGAACCTCATTACGCAATACCGTTTGTATCAACTGGAGGATTTTGTATCTGATTAGATATTCAGGGCTCCTTCGGCCGGCAGTGGCTTTGGCACATGTTTTACCTCAGCTGGTAAAAAGGAAGCCTTGATTTCCTACAGGAAATGGGGGGCATGTAAAGCACTTGCCGTGCGGCCATTTCAGGAGGAGCCATTACTGCCACTCATTGAGGTCTAGACCTGATTCAACCATGACTAGGTCACAAAAAGGTGCCCTGATCAAATGACCACTGGAGGGATTAAGGCATGACTCTCCCTTGCTCCCCTAGCGGTCACTGACCCCCTCCCACCCCACAAAGATGTGAAAGAATTTAACAGTACATACCAGTCTCTATGACAGCTTTGGATGTTATGGTCGGTCCTAGAAGAGCAGTAAGCAGGTCCCAGGAGTAGCCTAGTGGTCAGGGTAGTGCAATGTAGAGAAGGGGACTCAGGCCTCTATTCTACTCTAACTGTTGTACCTGTGGTGGAAACTGTGAAACCTCCAAAACCCTCCAAAAACCTACTGTCCCCACAAATAGATGACACTTGCAGACCTAAGGACTAGTATAGTGGTATACAGTTGAGTACAGTAGGTTTTTGGCGGATTTTGGAGGCTCACTAAGGGGGTAATGGTGAGATGTGTACCTGGGATCTTTTATGTGAAGTCCACTGTAGTGACCCTAGGGTGTCCCACTGCTCTGCTGGGATGTCTGTGTGGCCAGTCTACTATGAATGCTGCCCCTCCCCCCCCCCCCCCCCCCCCCCCCCCCCATACATCCCAATGGCTTGTCTTTGTGCATTTTTCCCTTGGATGTTTATTCTTCAAAAATGGTCCAAAATGATAGATGCACTGAGCACAAAAACGACTAGCAAATGGCCATTATTGAAACAAAAAGTTGGACTTTTTCTGGTTTGATAATGGCCATGTTTTGATCAAGAATATAATATCACACTCATTGTTGATTTAAATCTTGAATTGATAATGAATGTGACTGTTGGGCAGACTGGATGGACCATTCAGGTCTTTATCTGCCGTCACTTACTATGTCACTATGTTCGCTACTGGATTTTTGGATGTATCAAAACACATGAAGTCCATACACACTAACAGAAATGCACCAATACACTTTCTTCTAAATTCTCTTACCCCGAACACTCCACCCACATATAAAATTGCTATACCTTAAGGTTTTCGTGCTATTGTTCTATCGCCCTATCTTTTCCCCATTGTAACATTCCATAGTTTCTACGCTCCAAATGTTATTTTGACTTGACTTTGTCTTCCCATAACTCCTCATAATGTAACCCATAATTGTACTGTAACACATTGTATTTCCATCATTTACAATGTATTGTAAGCCACACTGAGCCCGCAAATAGGTGGGAAAATGTGGGATACAAATGCAATAAAATAAATAAAGATAAATAAATATATTGAGAATGCTCCTCTGAACGTTTTTTTTCCCCAAACCTGTGGAAAAATGTTAGAAAGTATATTAAGACACAAAAGATGGGAAAGAGAGTTAAGAAGTACATAAGTACATAAGTAGTGCCATACTGGGAAAGACCAAAGGTCCATCTAGCCCAGCATCCTGTCACCGACAGTGGCCAATCCAGGTCAAGGGCACCTGGCACGCTCCCCAAACGTAAAAACATTCCAGACAAGTTATACCTAAAAATGCGGAATTTTTCCAAGTCCATTTAATAGCGGTCTATGGACTTGTCCTTTAGGAATCTATCTAACCCCTTTTTAAACTCCGTCAAGCTAACCGCCCGTACCACGTTCTCCGGCAACGAATTCCAGAGTCTAATTACACGTTGGGTGAAGAAAAATTTTCTCCGATTCATTTTAAATTTACCACACTGTAGCTTCAACTCATGCCCTCTAGTCCTAGTATTTTTGGATAGCGTGAACAGTCGCTTCACATCCACCCGATCCATTCCACTCATTATTTTATACACTTCTATCATATCTCCCCTCAGCCGTCTCTTCTCCAAGCTGAAAAGCCCTAGCCTTCTCAGCCTCTCTTCATAGGAAAGTCGTCCCATCCCCACTATCATTTTCGTCGCCCTTCGCTGTACCTTTTCCAATTCTACTATATCTTTTTTGAGATACGGAGACCAGTACTGAACACAATACTCCAGGTGCGGTCGCACCATGGAGCGATACAACGGCATTATAACATCCGCACACCTGGACTCCATACCCTTCCTAATAACACCCAACATTCTATTCGCTTTCCTAGCCGCAGCAGCACACTGAGCAGAAGGTTTCAGCGTATCATCGACGACGACACCCAGATCCCTTTCTTGATCCGTAACTCCTAACGCGGAACCTTGCAAGACGTAGCTATAATTCGGGTTCCTCTTACCCACATGCATCACTTTGCACTTGTCAACATTGAACTTCATCTGCCACTTGCACGCCCATTCTCCGAGTCTCGCAAGGTCCTCCTGTAATCGTTCACATTCCTCGTGCGACTTGACGACCCTGAATAATTTTGTGTCATCGGCGAATTTAATTACCTCACTAGTTATTCCCATCTCTAGGTCATTTATAAATACATTAAAAAGCAACGGACCCAGCACAGACCCCTGCGGGACCCCACTAACTACCCTCCTCCACTGAGAATACTGGCCACGCAATCCTACTCTCTGCTTCCTATCTTTCAACCAGTTCTTAATCCATAATAATACCCTACCTCCGATTCCATGACTCTGCAATTTCTTCAGGAGTCTTTCGTGCGGCACTTTGTCAAACGCCTTCTGAAAATCCAGATATACAATGTCAACCGGCTCCCCATTGTCCACATGTTTGCTTACCCCCTCAAAAAAATGCATTAGATTGGTGAGGCAAGACTTCCCTTCACTAAATCCGTGCTGACTTTGTCTCATCAGTCCATGTTTTTGTATATGCTCTGCAATTTTATTCTTAATAATAGCCTCCACCATCTTGCCCGGCACCGACGTCAGACTCACCGGTCTATAATTTCCCGGATCTCCTCTGGAACCCTTCTTAAAAATCGGAGTAACATTGGCTATTTGGATAATACCATAATACCATTGTTTTTTAAAGGAAATGAATATGTATCAGTTGAGGCACACGTGAGGAAGATGATGTAATACAAGTACAGATAACTAAATGATATTTTGACACTGAAGAACTTCCTTTGGTGCTTTTTACCCCTATCAATCATTTCTCTCTTGGTCTAGGGCTCTCTGATTACCACTCTGCAGGAAGTGCGTCCCACAGTATTCCTTGGGGTGCCGCGAGTCTGGGAGAAGATTCAGGAGAAGTTGAAGATCCTGGATGCTACATCATCCATCATCAAGAGGAAGACAACTGCTCGGGCTAGAGACATTGGCCTGCGGGTCAACTACAACCGTATGAATGGGTAAAGGACTCAGAGCTGCTAATTACATCATTAATGTGGCAGGTGGTGTGTGGTTAGAGCAGAATTTCCCATGAGAGATAAAATGGGACATTCTGTAGGCAGGAAGGGGGAAGAGGAATCACTACTACTACTACTACTACTATTCAGCATTTCTATAGCGCTACAAGGCGTACGCAGCGCTGCACAAACATAAAAGAAAGACAGTCCCTGCTCAAAGAGCTTACAATCTAATAGACAAAAAATAAAGTAAGCAAATCAAATCAATTAATGTGTACAGGTAGGTGGAGGCGAGTGGTTACAAGTGGTTACGAGTCAAAAGCAATGTTAAAGAGGTGGGCTTTCAGTCTAGATTTAAAGGTGGCCAAGGATGGGGCAAGACATAGGGGCTCAGGAACTTTATTCCAGGTGTAGGGTGCAGTGAGACAGAAGGTGTGAAGTCTGGAGTTGGCAGTAGTGGAGAAGGGAACAGATAAGAAGGATTTATCCATGGAGCGGAGTGCATGGGAAGGGGTGTAGGGAAGGACGAGTGTGGAGAGATATTGGGGAGCAGCAGAGTGAGTACATTTATAGGTTAGTAGAAGAAGTTTGAACAGAATGCGAAAACGGATAGGGAGCCAGTGAAGTGACTTGAGGAGAGGGGTAGTATGAGTAAAGCGACCCTGGCGGAAGACAAGACGGGCAGCAGAGTTTTGAACTGATTGGAGAGGGGAGAGGTGACTAAATGGGAGGCCAGCAAGAAGCAGATTGCAGTAGTCTAAGCGAGAGGTGACAAGGGTGTGGATGAGGGTTTTGGTAGAGTGCTCGGAAAGAAAGGGGCGGATTTTACGGATGTTGTAAAGAAAGAAACGACAGGTCTTGGCAATCTGCTGGATATGAGCAGAGAAGGAGAGAGAAGAGTCAAAGATGACCCCAAGGTTTCGAGCTGAGGAGACAGGGAGAATGAGAGAGCCATCAACAGAAATAGAAAACGGGGGGAGCGGGGAGGTGGGTTTTGAGGGTGAAAATGAGAAGCTCGGTTTTGGTCATGTTTAATTTCAGGTGGCATTGAGACATCCAGACAGCAATGTCAGACAAGCACGCTGAAACTTTGGTTTGGATGCAAGGTGAGATATCAGGGGTAGAAAGATAGATTTGGGAGTCATCAGCATAGAGATGGTAGGAAAAGCCATGGGATGAGATTAATGAACCAAGGGAAGAAGTGTAGATAGAAAAGAGGAGGGGACCAAGAACAGAACCCTGAGGTATGCCGACAGGCAGAGGGATAGAAGTAGAAGAGGATCCACCAGAGTGAACACTGAAGGTGCGGAGGGAGAGGTAGGAAGAGAACCAGGAAAGGACAGAGCCCTGGAATCCAAGTGAGGACAGGGTATCGAGGAGTATGCTGTGATCGACAGTGTCAAAAGCAGCGGAAAGATCAAGAAGAATGAGGATGGAATAGAGACCTCTGGATTTAGCCAGTAATAGGTCATTGGAGACTTTAGTAAGCGCAGTTTCGGTTGAGTGGAGAGGGCGAAAACCAGATTGTAGTGAGTCAAGAATAGCATGTGAGGAGAGAAAATCAAGGCAGCGGTGGTGAACAGCACGCTCAAGTAATTTGGAGAGAAAAGGGAGGAGGGAGATGGGTCGGTAATTAGAGGGACAAGTAGGGTCGAGTGAAGGCTTCTTAAGGAGAGGTGTGACCACAGCATGTTTAAAGGCAGCAGGGACAGTCGCAGTGGAAAGTGAGAGGTTGAGAATGTGACAGATAAAAGGAATAAGAGTAGGAGAGATGGCATTAAGAAGGTGGGTGGGAATGGGATCAGAGGAACAGGTGGTACATTTTGAGGAAGAAAGGAGAAGTGTAGTTTCCTCTATAGTAACTTCAGGAAAGGAGGAAAAGGAATGAGGGGAAGGGGAAGGAGAGAGAGGAGAATGGACTAGTGGAGGGAGAGGTGACGAGGTAGAGAATTCAAGGTTTATCTTTTGAACCTTGTTGTGAAAGAATTCAGCAAGGGTCTGAGGAGATAATGAAGGGGGAGTTGGGGGAGGGGGCACCTTGAGGAGAGAGTTCAATGTGGTGAAGAGAAGTCGAGGGTTAGAGCCAAGAGAGTTGGTCAGTTGGATATAATAATCCTGTTTGGCACGTAAAAGAGCAGATTGGAAGGAGGTCAGCATGAACTTAAAGTGTAAGAAATCAGCAAGGGCCCGAGATTTCCGCCAGAGGTGTTCGGCGGAGTGGGTACAGGAACGTAGGTAGTGGATATTAGAAGTCAGCCAAGGTTGGGGTTTTGTACGCCTTATAGGGCGGGTCATCAAAGGTGCAAGAGTGTATAAGGCAGAGGATAGAATATTGTTGTAAGAAGAAACAGCCTCGTTGACAGACGTGGATTGTGCCACAGTAGAGAAGAGGTTTGAAACATGGGAGGATAGAGATGAAGGGTCAATATCCTGAAGATTCCTAGATAAATTAGATAAGATAGGACGGGACTGGGAGGGAGGAGATTTAAGTGTGAAGGTTATAAGATGGTGATCAGAGAGGGGAAGATCAGAGGCAAGGAAACTAGAGGGTGAATAGTTGGAGGAGAAGATGAGATCAAGACAGTGACCATTTTGATGAGTGGGGGAGGTGGAGCATAGTTGGAGATTAAAGGAGGATGTTAAAGCGAGTAACTTGGAAATATAAGAGTTGGAAGGATCATTAGCAGGAATATTAAAGTAACAAAGGATGAGAGAGGGGGAGGAAGGATCATGGAAGAAGGCAAGCCAGGCATCAAAGTCACTGAGAAAGGATGAAAGGGACTTATCAGGGGGACGATAAATGACCGCTATTCGAAGAGGCAGAGGAGAGAAAAGGCGGATAGAGTGGACTTCAAAGGAGGAAAAACAGTAAGATTGAGGTGGAAGAAGGGGATTGAAATCTGGAGGAGGGAGAGAGAAGTAGTCCAACACCACCCCCGCGACCAGCAGGGTGAGGAGTAGGTGAAAAAAGATAACCGCCATGGCAGAGGGCTGCGACTGAAGCAGAGTCATCAGGGCAGAGCCAGGTTTCTGTTATGGCGAGCAGATGGAGGTGACGCGAGATAAAGAGGTCCTGGATATAGGGGAGTTTGTTACAGATAGAGCGGGCATTCCATAGGGCGCAAGAGAAGAGGAGGGGAGTAGAGGAATAGAGATGAGGTTAGAGAGGTCACAGTGAGATCTGTAGAGTTGGGATAATAGTTGGTGGGCCAGGATTGGGCCAGGATTGGGATTGATGTCACCGGCTGAGAGTAAGAGAAGGAGTAAAAGAGAGCGGAGGAGAGTAGGAGAGGTGTGGCCACGAAGGCGTCGAAGGCAAGAGGTATTTAGGTGGAATGGGGAAGGCAAAATGGAGGGAAGAAAGAGACGGAGATTAGAAGCCAAGAGGGAGGAAGAGGGTAGGAGAGAAGGTGAGGTGATGAAGTCAATGGATGGACAGTGAGTTCCTGTAGCGGAGAGAGGTAGGGGGTGAGGGAAAAGATTAGGAAGGGACAGGGCTAGGAAGAGAATGTGAATAGGGGCCATGAACGACTGAAGTACTTTAGCAACTGGGAAAGATTAGCTGTAAAAAGAAAAAGAGCGGAGGCATTATTGAGACAGTAGAGAGCTGAGTTGGGGGAATGCTAAGCAATATTCCGACACATATTATACTGTTATTTATCTGCTTTCTCTCAGGAATAACTCTGTACCCTGCGGCTACACACTGGCTCATTACCTGGTATTGAAGAAGATCCAGGCAGTTGTGGGTCTTGATCGCTGTCATACGTGTAGTACTGGAGCTGCTCCTATCTCTAAGGACACGCTCGAGTACTTCATGAGTATCAACTTGCCGCTGTATGAGCTCTATGGGATGAGTGAGAGCTCAGGTCCACACACATTATCAACAAGGAATTCCTTTTCCATCTCAAGGTCAGTGAGACATTGGAGAAAATATGTTAGAGTCCCCCCCCCCCCCCACACACACACACAATAAATGGCCTAACGCTCATCCTCAGTTTTGCAAATTTGTTTTAAAAAACTCTATTCTTACAATCTATTACTGGGAGACATTAATGTTCATTAAAAAAACTTGTCAGATAATAATAGGATTGATCTCTGAACTATGCGATACCTTCCTCCTCGCCAACCCATAGTAAGGGTCACCAGTGATAATGGAATCATGAAGTTTACTATTAGATGGTCAGATGTTTGTTGGGAAGAATCATTATGGTCTGATCACTACAGATTTAGATTTTATTATTTACTAGTAAAAAAAAGCCCGTTTCTCATGGAAATGAAACGGGCGCTAGCAAGGTAATGACCTTCTGCCATTAATGTTCTCCCCCCTCCTCTAACCCGTCCCCCCTCCTCCCTCATCTCAGGACCCCCTGTCCCCCCTCCCCCCCTGTCGTTGCAGCACCCCCTCTCCCTCGTCTCAGGACTCCCCCTTTATCCAGGCCCCCTTCTCCTCCGATGTCTGCAACCCCCTCCTCCCATTTCCGTCGGCCAGCGCCTTCCTCCCTCTGTCTCTCTGGCCTCCGACAGCAAGGAGGACGTGTACAGGTGCCCCTTCGTACGTGGCAGCTGCTGTTTAAAAAATTTTACCTCCTGCTCATCCGGCAACACTGAAGTGGAGCAAGTACAGACACCACTTGTTTCAGCTGTTCCTCTGGTCCCGCCCTCATTTCCTGTTTGCAGAAGGGTGGGACCAGAGGAACAGCTGAAACAGAAGCGAAACCACAGAGTTCCCTCTAGGGTGGGGCAGTGATCGGGAGTGTGATTACGAACCCTACGAACACTACACGGCTTCACTGCCATGCTGCCACGGAGTCAGCTTCAGAACGTTGGAGGTGCGAATTATTATATTAGATAACCCGCCGTTATGCAGGGCGAGGTACAAAATAAACATCCGACATTGCTGCCTGGATGTCCAACCGCCACCTGAAACTGAACATGTCCAAGACCGAGCTTATCGTCTTTCCACCAAAACCCACTTCTCCTCTTTCTATCTCAGTTGATAACACCCTCATCCTCCCAGTCTCATCTGCCCGCAACCTCGGAGTCATCTTTGACTCCTCTCTCTCCTTCTCTGCGCATATCCAGCAGATAGCCAAGACCTGTCGCTTCTTCCTCTTTAACATCAGCAAAATTCGCCCTTTCCTCTCTGAACACACCACCCGAACTCTCGTCCACGCTCTCATTACCTCTCGCCTGGACTACTGCAACTTACTCCTCACCGGCCTCCCACTTAGCCATCTATCCCCCCTTCAATCTGTTCAGAACTCTGCTGCACATCTCATATTCCACCAGAACCGATATACTCATATCACCCCTCTCCTCAGGTCACTTCACTGGCTTCCGATCAGATACCACATTCAATTCAAGCTTCTCCTTCTTACCTACAAATGACAGTCTGACAGGGTGGGAGGAGGGGGGTGGGTAGGAAGTATGCATGGGGACATCAAAGCATATCATTGATATTCTAACAGGATGGGTGTGGATAGGTGAGGGGTGGGGTGATCAACAGAGAAATACAGCTTTATGGTTTATAATGGGCTAGGAACCCCAGATCCGACCCACCCCCATCCTCCCACCCTGTCAGACTGTCATAGTAATGTTTGAATGTTTTCACTTATATACACTGTCAGCTAGCACATTTGCTTATTTCCGATCTGAGGAAGAAGGGCAACCTTCGAAAGCTAATCAAGAAATGTATTAAGTTATGTCCAATAAAAAAGGTATCATCTTATTTTCTTTTCCATGTTTTATTTTGTTTGATTTCTATTGATAACCTTAAGAGTGGACTAACACGGCTACCACACTCCTTTACAAGAACAGAAATCCCCAGCTTGTTCCTTCACAGAGCGGAGGTATAGAATAGGAAAACCCCGGTGGGTTTGGCAAACAGAAGTAATCCGGCGCTGGTGGTAGTCTCAAACACAGTCCTCAGCTGCAGGGTTACCACACCCCAGCACAGGTTTCAGTTGGTACCTTACTTGTCAGGTCTGGCTCAGCCAGACCTCCAATAACCCACAAAGTTTAAACAGTAACAAGTGCCTGCCTCAGCTCAATCATAGCACTGGGATAGCTTCAGTCAGGGCATATACTGGGGCCTCCCCTCTTTTAACTATCTTTTGGGCATTGTGGGGCCACACACCCCCTGTTCAGGTAGTCTACCCTACCCACAATGCACTATTTTCTGTCTAGCTCTGCAGTTCAGCCTCTGACCAGCAGGGTTAGCACCCTCTGCTGTCAGGTGGCTGAACTGCAATTTCCAGCCAGGGAATATGTAGGGACGACTGTGTTGTCACTCACTGCCTCACAGACAGAAATGGCTTTCCTACATCTACGCTGATGACATCTCAGTGTTAATCCCCATCCAATTTTCAAAACTGACGTATCTAGGTTCCAACAATATAGGCATGTTTATGTTTGAACTCAGTGCAGAACAAATCCCTAAGATGATTACCATCAATCTTTCCAACCATTAAACTACTAGACGCTCAAATGCTCTTTCCTTGGAGGCACAAGTTAATGCCTTGTCCCAAAAATATTTCTTCCTAATGAGAAAGCTCTGTACGATCCGGACGTACTTTGAAATCAGTCAATATGAACAGTTGGTGGATGCAGTGGCGTAGCGAGGGCGGCTGCCACCCGGGGCGGTTCACCGCTGTGCACCCCCCCCCCCCCCGGCTGCAGCATGACACCCCCCCTCGGCGCATCACTAAGCCCCCCCAAGCGCATTCTTGCCTGCTGTGTGCATGCCACTGGGAGGGGTGTCGGTTCCGCTGGTTCCCTGCTCCCTCTGCCTCGGAACAGGAAGTAACCTGTTCCGGGGCAGAGGGAGCAGGGAACCAATGGAGCCGACACCCCCCCCCCCCCCCCCAGCGGCGTGCACCCGGGGCGGACCACCGCCCCGCCCTTGCTACGCCACTGGGTGGATGCACTGTTACTATTATCTCTTCATTACTGTAACTTAATATACTTGGGCTGTACAAAGACCTTACTTAAGAGACTTCAAACCATTCAAAATACGGCAATCAGACTAATCTTTGGGCTATCAAAATTTGACAGGGTCTCCCCTTTTTATATCAAACTATATTGGCTACCCAATGAGGCGAGAGAGTATTTCAAATTGGCATGCTTCCTTTTTAAAACACTGCAAGGACTGATCCCTAGCTATTTGCTAGTTCATTTAAGCTTCACAACCTCTACCGGAACTAGGAGAAAGGAAGCTGCTAATTGTTTCACTTTCCCCTCATCTGAGGGTAAGAAGAGACTAACACTCTTTGACAAATCTCTTGCCGTTCAAGCAGCCAGACTTTGGAAAGATATTGCCGGAATGTTTTCTCCTTCACAATCATATCTCATCAGATTTCTGCTTGCCTCAAAAGCAACCATTGTAATTCTCAGAGGAATATTCTGATCTCTATATCCCTTTAAGATGTCTATAAACTACTTAGAACTGAAAAGGTGTTAGTGGGATATAAGCCCAAATGTAATGTAATAAACTTGGTCCAGAGGGCGGTTACATAATTGGTAAGTGGTCTCTATCATAAAATATATGGGGACAGGCTTATGAACCTTAACATGTATACACTGGAAGAGAGGTGGGAGGGGATAAATACCTCAATGGCCTCAATGTACAGGAGGTGAGACTTTTTCAAATGAAGGAAAACTCTGGAATGAGAGGGCATAGGATGAAATTAAGAGGAAACAGGCTTCAGAGCAATCTTAAGAAAATATTCCTTCACGGAAAGGTTGGTGGATGCGTAGAACGGCCTCCTGGTGGAGGTAGTGGAGACGAGGACCGTATCAGAATTTAAGGAAGCATGGGACAGGCACGTGGGATACCTTAGGAAAACGAGGAGTTAGTGGTTACTGAGGAAGGGCAGACTGGATGGGCCATTAGCCCTTATCTGCCGTCATGCTTCTATATCCCCTATCATCATAAGGTCAAAGAGCCATCAGGAGAACTTATACAGGCTCAGTCCTCCCTATCATGATAAGATCAGTCATAAAGCAGGATATTTACTTATACAAACTCATCCCTTCCTTCTTTCCTATCACCAGGTGGTCATAAAGTCATTGGGAAAACACCCTTCTTCATCACTGTGGAGAGTCAAGAATAATCTTGTATCCAGTTATCTCTCCTTCCTTATCATCACCATGACGGTGAAAGTGCTGAAAAATTCACTTTCCTATCCAAATTCTTCTTTCCCTTATTCTTTTTATTGGGAGAATGAAAAAGCAGGAATATACTCTATTGTGTAGACTCAGTCTCCCTAAGTTTTCATCAAGTCAATGAACCAAGGGGGACAGAAAGGACAGAGGCCAGCAGGAATCTCAAAATGAAGGAGTGTTATTAAGGTATAGGGCTTAAATATAGGAGAGGCAGAAGAGTGAAGGATCCTGACTGAATGCTTGTGTACAACCAGTTGAGAGACTGAAAATGCAGTTTTCAAATTTTAGGATTCTTTGCTTTCTCTTTCCATAGCTGTGGTAAGAAGCTCCTGGGCTGCAGGATTCGAATTGATAAGTCAGACAAAGATGGTAATGGGGAGATTTGCTACTGGGGTCGAAATGTTTTCATGGGATACTTGAGCATGAAGGAAAAGACTCTTGAGGCTTTGGATGAGGAAGGCTGGCTGCACTCAGGGGATATTGGGAAACTAGACCAACATGGCTTCCTCTACATCACTGGAAGAATTAAAGGTAAGAAGCGCCTGGTTCAGGCAAAAATGGAGAGTTAATCAGAGACATATGGCAACTGGAACAGTCTTTGTTGATTTGACTTGGGTTGAGTTGGGCAGTTCTTCAATTACCCATCAGTTTCTTCAGTGAACATAGCTTATGATGAATTATCGCTAGTTAACTAACAAGTTTTCTTAGGTACTGCTGTGGATTTGTGTATTCCTGATTAAGATGTCCAATTTTCATTTAAAAAATTGAAGGGGTCGATTTTCAGCATGGTTTAAACAGGCAGGAAAGGCTCCTGCCGGCTTAAACCACGCTGAGCAGGCCGGCTGGTGAAATTCAGTGACGCTTAACCAGGCAAAGACCTTATATTGGCTCTAACCAATCAGGCAATGGATGGGCAGTCTGGGGGCAGAGTCATGAAAGTGTCAGCTCTTATATGAGCACAGGCTGTATTCAGTGTATTCATGTAGAATCTCAAATAGGAAAAGGGGAGTGGCCTAGTGGTTAGTGTGGTGGACTTTGGTCCTGGGGAACTGGGTTCAATTCCCACTGCAGGCACAGGCAGCTCCTTGTGACTCTGGGCAAGTCACTTAACCCTCCATTGCCCCATGTAAGCCGCATTGAGCCTGCCATGAGTGGGAAAGCGCGGGGTACAAATGTAACAAAAAAAAAAAACATACTGCCTTTCTGAGGTTTTTTCCAACTACATTGAAAGCGGTTTACATATATTCAGGTACTTATTTTGTACCAGAGGCAATAGAGGGTTAAGTGACTTGCTCACAGTCACAAGGAGCTGTAGTGGGAATTGAACCCAGTTCTCCAGGATCAAAGTCTGCTGCACTAACCACTAGGCTAGTAAAGCCCCAATCTATACTATTGAGAGACAGTCCAGCTAAGAGAGGGAAAGTTAAGAGAAATATTTAAAATTATTTTTAATTAGGCAGGAGAGGAGACTCCTTGGTTAAACTGCAGTGAGCAGTAGCACTGCAAATCCAGTGTGGCCACCATGGCATTATTCAGTTAGATCAAGGGGAGTTTGGGGGCAGAGTCAGAGATGCTAAGATTTACCTGGTTAGTTGAGATATTTGGTGTGCTAAACAGCTGTCAATATATGGGCTGTTATTTACAGACTGGTCTGAATATCGGGCTGCACACGGATAACTTCTGGTGGCCGGCCAGACCTAGATCTTCACTGTTCGTGCTTGAATTAGGCCCAGGCCTTCAATATCTGGGCGATTTACTACTTACAGCAGTTGACCACCATGGGGTGAAGATCAGGCTCTCATGTCTTTTGGAAATATAGCCTAAATTCAATTGGGCAGGAGGATGTGTGCATGGGCTGATTAAAAGCCACGGTAAAGCATCAACCTAGTAGACTAAAATACCAGGGCAGGAAATCTGGACTACAGAAATTCAGACAAGTTGTGCTGTTTTTTGCTTCTGGGAAATGTTCTTTAGGTGATGTTATGCAAAGGCATTGTATGTTTGCTGTGAAAGTTACTGACCCAGAATCCATCATGAAGTATCCTAAGAGATTAACATGAAGCCTGAAGTACAGAGTTAGACCTGCTAAGAGCTGTACATCAAACACCCATAGGCTGTAGGTCTATACTAAGTAGGGTCAAACCACTTGAGAATGAGAATTTTATTGCTTAGTTAAGTAAATAGTAGTCAGCACCTGGGAAGCTGATGCCACTGTAAAAGCCATAGACTGTGGTCTGTCTTATGGAAGGTCAGAATAGCTCAGAGTGGGAACTTTATTGCCTGTTGGAAGTGCATTATGGATTAAGTTGTGCAAGGGGGGGGGCTGTATGTTAGCAGTGAAAACTATTGATTAGAAGCCTATAGTGAAGCATCCACCCAACTGTGTAACTAAAGCCCATAAATAGTTCACCAGCATCCTAGAAAGGAGAAGACCTTTGACTTGAAAGTCTACCTAGTGGAACCAAGCTGTGACCACCAGCATCGTCATCGGTGGAAAGGGGAAGACGTTGCTGGGTACTTGATCAAGAGAACTTGATTTCCAGTTTAATGATCCTAATTGTTCAAGCTATTTTTTTTTTGTCATGACTGAAGTTTAACCTGTTACCTTTAGCTCTTATCATAGGACGAACGTTCCTCTTGTAACCTAACCTAATCTGTCCTTTGCCCCAACTATGAGTCTGCAAATAGGTGGGAAAATAAACTTACCTAGAAGGATCAGCCTTTGACACATTTCAATTATATCCTTAATATGCCAAAGTCAAATTGCTGGGAGAAAAATCTGTTGATGATTTTCCAGGTTGGGAGGTTTTGTGTGGCAATGAAATCTGTACCATCAGGAGCCTTCTGATCGCCGTTTTTTCCTACTGCAGAAATAGATTGAATTCTAACACTTACCTCTATGGGATAATCTTGATCTGATGATGGGTGAGAATATATATGACAGTCAGAAGGGTGAAAGGTTTGTGGAAATAACTAGAAGGGGGTGTGAAGCATCCAACTGTGCAAACAACATTAATACCTATTTCTGATTGGTTGCAGAGCTAATTATTACATCAGGAGGTGAGAACATTCCACCAATCCCAATTGAGAACAGTGTAAAGGAGGAAGTGCCAATCATCAGCAACGCCATGCTGATTGGAGATCAAAGACGTTTTCTATCTATGCTGATCACTCTGAAGGTGAGGGGAGAAAGTGCAACAACATGACCCTGGCGTGCATAGACAATGGCCAGTCTTTTTCTTCTGTATAGTCTAGTGCGGAGGTTTTCAATCCAGTCTTCAGGGCACACCCAACTGGTCAGGATTCTCAGAATATCCTCACTGAATTCAATGGGAATATCCTGAAAACCCCGACTGGCTGGGTTGAAAACCTCTGGTCTACTACATCAAAATTGTGCCTTCCTCATTTTTCCTGTTTTCTGCTAACTCAAGGCATTTCTGAGTAGGAGATGACCTTCTAATAACCAAGGACTGTTGAAAACCCCAGCCTTATACAAAAGAAAGCATCCTTTCACTCGAGATACTAAAAAGTGAGTTCCCCTCCCCACCTTTAGTATGTGATCTGTACAACTCACGTCAGCGTTATACTTGCAGCTCTGGCACAAGGTCAACATGGAGTATGAGGCAGGGGTTACAACTGGCATTTGAAGAAAATATTTGTTTCAGGATACACAGAGGGGCATAATCGAACGGGGACGACCATCTCTAAGGACGCCCATCTCTAAGGACGTCCCGGCGAAGGGGTGGGGAAACCGCTATTATCGAAACAAGATGGGCGTCCATCTTTCATTTCAATAATACGGTCGGGGACACCCAAATCTCAACATTTAGGTCGACCTTAGAGATGGTCGTCCCTGGTTTTCGGCCATAATGGAAACCGAGGACGCCCATCTCAAAAACGACCAAATCCAAAGCATTTGGTCATGGGAGGAGCCAGAATTCGTAGTGCACTGGTCCCCCTCACATGCCAGGACACCAACCGGGCACCCTAGGGGAGGCACTGCAGTGGACTTCAGAAAAAGCTCCCAGGTGCATAGCTCCCTTACCTTGTGTGCTGAGCCTCCCAAAACCCACTCCCCACAACTGTACACCACTACCATAGCCCTTAGGGATGAAGGGGTGCACCTAGATGTGGGTACAGTGGGTTTCTGGTGGGTTTTGGAGGGCTCACATTTACCACCACAAGTTTAACAGGTAAGGGGGGATGGGCATGGGTCTGCATGCCTGAAGTGCACTGCACCCACTAAAACTGCTCCAGGGACCTGCATACTGCTGCGATGAACCTGAGTATGACATTTGAGGCTGGCATAGAGGCTGGCACAAAATATTTTTAAAGTTTTTTTTTAGGGTGGGAGGGGGTTGGTGACCACTGGGGGAATAAGGGGAGGTCATCCCCAATTCCCTCCGGTGGTCATCTGGTCAGTTTGGGTCCCTTTTTGAGGCTTGGTCGTGAAAAAAAATGGACCAAGTAAAGTCGATCAAATGCTCATCAGGGACGCCCTTCTTTTTTTCAATTATTGGCTGAGGACGCCCATCTCTTAAGTATGCCCCAGTCCCGCCTTCGTTACACCTCCGACATGCCCCCGTGAACTTTGGTCGTCCTCGCAACAGACTACAGCTGAGGACGCCCAAAATCGGCTTTTGATTATGCCGATTTAGGCGACCATAAGAGAAGGACGCCTATCTTCCAATTTGTGTCGAAAGATGGGCACCCTTCTCTTTCAAAAATGCCCCTGATAGACACCTAAAATTTGTGGGCTTCAGAACAATCTCTGGGGGTACAGTTGGTATTATAAGAACATTCACATATTACTCATAGCCAAGTCAACAGTGATACATAGAAATACAGAAGGTGTCTACTACTACTACTACTATTTAGCATTTCTAAGCGCTACAAGGCGTACGCAGCGCTGCACAGGTGTCAGATAAGGTTCACTTCATCCACCCAGTCAACCCTTTTGTGCCGTCTTCTAGATGGTCACAGATCTTTCTTAATCTATCGTCTTCTCTTTCTCTCCCACTAAGGTCTCAATATGTCTGTTGAATGCATGCATGAACTCAGTCCTTGTTTTGGCTCCTGTAACCCTTGCTAGTAGTCAAGATTTTCAAAAAAAAATTTTGCAGCTCCTTATCTTCAAACTCATATAAAGATCACAAGTTTTTCATTTTGTAGAAAATGCTACCTTCCAGTACCTTATTAAAGCTCGCTAGATGTTTGAATGCTTCAGTCCTATATCCCCTTTCCCTTTCTTCTAGCTCCTTCTATCGCTGTGTATTTGACTTGCAAATGCAGACTGTGCACCTGCCATGGCTCTGGCCAGCTCCCCGCGTCCAGATTTGCCTTGCTTTGCCTTCCAGTGGTCAGCCTCAGCAGCAGCTCCGGACTGCCTTCTCCCTGCATTATTGCCACCGTTGCCTGTTTCCTTAGTTCTCAAGCCTCATTCCAAAAATTATCCAAGCCTCACTCTGATGTTTCTGCTTCCAAGCCTCTGGTATTTCAGTGTGCTTCAAACCTCATTCCTAAGGGCCTGACATCATCAGTGAGGGCTCTCTTAAGGATGGGACATTCAAACTTTGCCTTTGCAACAGAGGTCTTCTAATGAGTTCTAGCGTTTGTGTGTCTATTTCATTTCAGCTTGTTCCTGCCTTGTCTTTATCCTTGTGTCCAACCGTGCCTATAGCCTTACCTCAGATTGTTCCTGCCTTGTCTCTTGCTTTGCTTCTGTTGTTCCTGTTGCCTCCAGTCCTGCTTTCATGCTTCTGTTCTGCTTTCGAGTTCCAGCTCTGCTCTCAAGCTCCAGCCTTGCTTCCAGCGTCTCTGCTCCAGGCAAGCCCTGCTCTGTTCCAGCTTTCTTGCTCCAACCAAGCCATGCACTTCCTCCCCTGGCAGCCCCCCCCCCCCAATATCCCCCCAGCAGCAGCCCCATCCCAACCCTACCTCCCTGTCAGGATA
This sequence comes from Microcaecilia unicolor, assembly GCF_901765095.1. Taxonomy (NCBI): domain Eukaryota; kingdom Metazoa; phylum Chordata; class Amphibia; order Gymnophiona; family Siphonopidae; genus Microcaecilia; species Microcaecilia unicolor. The sequence continues at coordinate 15,653,433 of NC_044032.1, read as the reverse complement.
GGACCCTTCTCTGGGGCCTACCTCACCTCCCTTGTGGTCCAGCAGCATGTCAGAGGCAGGAGTGAATCCCCCTCATTCCTGCTTCTAGCGGCAGCTTCTTGAAATTGCGATACTGCAAGTACCACGAGAAGTCACGGCAGCCATTTTTAAGAAGCTGCCACTAGGGGCAGGAGCAAGTGGAATTTGCTCCTGTCCCTGACTCCCACTGGATCATCAGGAAGGTCAAGTAGGCCCCAGGGGAGGGTGCTATCCTGACCGGGAGACGAGATGGGATGGGGCTGCTGCTGGGGGGATGAGGGAGGAAGTTGTTGGGAGGGCTGCTGGGGGGGGGGGGGTAGAGCGCAGCGGAATGTTGTTGGGGATGGGCGTCCCAGGGGTGGGCTTTGTCGGGGGCCGTGGGAGGGGGAAAATAAACTTGTTTTTATGTGGGTCTTGACCCAATATTCAGCTGGGGCCTGCATAAAGATAAGCGGGCCAAGGGGTGGTGCTGGGGAGGAGCCAGGGCTTATGCGGGCGCCGGCAATATTCAGCCAGGCCAGAGGGAGGGGGCATATTTTAGCCCCCCCCCCCCCCCCCCCGTGGTGCGACGACAGACTCAGAATCAACAGCGTACAGCATGGCCACGGACAGAGGAGGACGAACAAGAACTTTGAAGACCTCGGCGGCTGGCGGGGGTTGGGGTCCCCCGCCAGCTGAAGAATTATTTTTAAAAGCAGGCGGAAGCGGACCTCGGCTGGTGGGGGTTGGGGTCCCCCGCCAGCAAAGGTAAACAACGTCAGCGGGGTTGGCGGCGGGAGGGGGGCCAGGGCGAAATCTGCGGGGGCCCCACACAGATACGCCCCTGCTATCAACCTTTAGGCTAATGTGACACACGAAATGCACACTTGTTCCTGATCTGTCCCTATTAACCTTGGGTCAAAGACTGTAGAAGTTGGTCCAGTACTGGTCCTACTTCCCAATTGCTGGAGGTGCTGTCAAAGCTCACGACAGCCATTCATGGCCCTGTTTTGCCATATTTGGGACACGGACCGCACAAGCTCCCCCAATAGTGGCCATACTTCCCTACTACTGGAACTGCAGTCTAAGCATGGACAAGTTTTTGCTTTGACTCCATCCATCATAAGAATCCTTATCCCATGTGTTTTTGTCTTCAGCATCTCCCCCGGGAGGGCATATACAACCCTCTCCATGAGAAAGTACTTCCTGACGTTACTCCTAAGTCTACCATGTCCTCTAGTTCTACTCCTTCCCTGTCTCTGGAAAATATTTGAATGCATATTAATACCTTTCAAGTATTTAAATGTCTCTATCCCTCCTCTCCTCTAAGCTATACCTATTGTGCTCTTCACATACGGCTTTTGTCTATCTGAACTGATTCAAGTCTTTTTATGTCCTTAGCTAGATACAGCCTCCAAAACTGAACACAGTTGTCCAAGTGGGGCCTCACCAACAACTCAGATAGGGACTTCTGCTAGATATACCCCTTACAACACAAATACTGTAACTACCCTACCATAACCACACCATACTGCACACTCCCTATCTCAGAAAATCTGAAAATTCTTGGAGTCACCATTGATCGATACCCACGCGAAGAATACAACGAAAAAAATGTTCTACTCGATGTGGAAACTCAAGAGAATAAAACCTTTTTTCCCAAGAAACATCTTCCGTACCCTAGTACAGTCATTAGTAATAAGTCATCTGGACTACTGTAACACTTTGTACGCAGGCTGTAAAGAACAGACCATTAAAAAACTCCAGACAGCCCAAAACACTGCAGCCAGACTCATCTTTGGCAAAGCTAAATTCGAAAGAGCAAAACCGCTAAGAGAGAAACTACACTGGCTACCACTCAAGGAATGAATTGAGTTCAAGATCTGCACAACCGTCCACAAAATCATCCACGCAGACGCCCCTCTTTATATGTTAAACCTAGTGGACCTACCACCTAGAAACGCCAAAAGATCGGCCCACAAATTCCTCAATTTGAACTTCCCCAGCTGCAAAGGAATTAAATACAAACAGTCATACGCTACTACTTTTGAGTAGACAAGCACACAGATCTGGAACGCACTACCCATGGCCCTGAAAAAAATGGACAACCTAACCAGCTTTCGCAAATCTTTGAAGACACATCTCTTCAAAAAAGCCTACTAAGGACATCCTCACTAACTATTCCCCAAATTACTCAGATGCATCTAAAACACCTCTCACAACACCTTACCTAGCACCTTACTACTATTACTACTACTACTTAACATTTCTAGAGCGCTACTAGGGTTACGCAGCACTGTACAAATTAATAACTAAGGACAGTCCCTGCTCAGAAGAGCTTACAATCTAAAGGACGAAATGTCAAGTTGGGGTAGTCTAGATTTCCTGAGTAGAGGTGTTGTGATTAGGTGCCGAAAGTGACATTGAAAAGGTGGGCTTTGAGCAATGATTTGAAGATGCATCTAAATTACCTACCTTAGCTTATTATCGACTGTATTTAAGATCATTTAATGACTGCATCATAACAACACTCTGTAAGCCACATTGAGCCTGCAAAAAGGTGGGATAATGTGGGATACAAATGCAATAAATAATAATAATAATAATAATATCTATGCAGCCCAGCATCCCTCTACTACCTTCAGATCCTCAGGCACTATCTTTCACCCCCTAACTAGTATGTTTCCTTTGGATTTCAATACCCCAAGTGCATCACTCTACACTTTTCTGTATTCAGTTTTTAACTGTCAAACCTTACACCAAACTTCTCATTTTTGTAGATCATGTCTCATATTTTCTACTCCCTCTGTAGTGTCCACTCTTTTGGATATTTTTCTGTCATCCACAAAAAGACAGAAGAATAGCCATGTTGACTCAGATCAATGGTCCGTCTAGCCCAGTATCCTGCTTCCAACAGTGGCCAATCCAGGTCACAAGAAGATGTATCCTCTCTCTAGTCAACAGAACTCCTTCTTTGAATACCATGATCCAAAACTCTATTATTTATTTATTGCATTTATATCCCACATTTTCCCACCTATTTGCAGGCTCAATGTGGCTTACAATTTTCTGTCATGACTTATGCCATTTCAGAGTAAAGATGCAATTGGTAATAGATATATAACATGGATGATAAAGTGAACAGTCAAGTAACAAAGGGAAGAACATACAATAGGTATCACATATTACATAAGTACATAAGTAATGCCATACTGGGAAAAGACCATCGAGCCCAGCATCCTGTCCACGACAGCGGCCAATCCAGGCCAAGGGCACCTGGCGAGCTTCCCAAACGTACAAACATTCTATACATGTTATTCCTGGAATTGTGGATTTTTCCCAAGTCCATTTAGTAGTGGTTTATGGACTTGTCCTTTAGGAAACCGTCTAACCCCTTTTTAAACTCTGCCAAGCTAACCGCCTTCACCATGTTCTCCGGCAACGAATTCCAGAGTTTAATTATGCATTGGGTGAAGAAACATTTTCTCCGATTTGTTTTAAATTTACTACACTGTAGTTTCATCGCATGCCCCCTAGTCCTAGTATTTTTGGAAAGCGTGAACAGACGCTTCACATGAATGACATAATAAAATTAACCAATAGAGTATAGGGAGAAAATGCTCCGATTGTTAAGTAAATGATGGTGAATTATGGGTCAGTCATGAGTCTTTATGGTATATCATATTAAAGAGATGTGTCTTCAGTGCTTTGCGGAAGTTAATTATGTTATGAATTATTTTCAGGTCAAGTGGTAGAGCATTCCACATTTGCGAACTCAAGTATGAAAAGCTGGACGCATGTATTAATCTATATTTTAGACCTTTACAGCTGGGGAAGTGAAGATTTAGGAATGTGCGTGTTGATCTTTTAGCATTCCTAGGTGGTAAATCAGCACCACTCAGATAAACACACCATAAAAACAGGCATATGTTTATCTCGTGCCCTACTTTCACCTTTTACTGAAAGATAAATGTTTTGGTAATGCCAGTTCTTGGGGAGGGGGGGGGGGGGTGGCGAGGATGCTTCCTTATTGCTACATGATCTACTTGCTTCTTCTGAATGCATTTCAAGAGGATGCTGAGTAATTCAACAGTACTCTTTTCTTTCTTCTCAGTGCAACGTAGATCCAAAAACTGGGGCACCCCAGGATGATTTAACCCTAGAAGCTATCCAGTTCTGCCAGACGTTGGGCAGCGGGGCCACACGTGTGTCTGAGGTGATCAGCTCAAAGGACCCAGCCATCTACAAAGCCATCCAGGAGGGGATAGAGCGAGTGAATGAAACAGCTAGGTCGAATGCCCAGAGGGTACAAAAATGGACCATCTTGGACAAAGATTTCTCCATTCTGGGGGGAGAAATAGGTCTGTACTCGCTGTGCTTCATGGATGGGGGGTTGGTTGAGTGCTCCTTTTGTCCCAGGGACTCTGCTAGGTCACAGGGAAGCCAGGTGGGTTCTGAATTTGCCTCTGACTATATACAGTATGGGTAAGTGTATGTTGCGTTGCCAATGGCCCTCCTTAGCTAGGAGGAGGGAAGGGAGTTTATGTGATTAGAGTCTGTTTCTGCTGTTTCTTCATCTCTTGGGACAGGGATTTGGACTGTGAGGAGAAAGTGATTAGGAAAGACACTAGAAGAATAAGTTGGTATCACTGTGGGAAGAGAGGATCAGAGTAATAAACTGACGTCCTAGAGCTCTTCCCATTTCTGATTTTGTCTCTTCACTTCTCTCCAGGTCCAACTATGAAACTGAGACGTCCTGTTGTGTTACAGATCTACCAGGATAAGATTGATGCCTTCTACAAGTTGTGATACATTATTCGGTGAAGTGAAGTTAGATCTATGAATATGAAGAATTTGAGAGTTTTTTGCAATATGATGGTTCTTGGGCATATTGAAGCCCATTGATCTTCAGTGATGCTCTTCTACTCCAACACTTTAGCTTTCTTATATTATCGATTACCATAAATCATGTTCAGAAAAAGGCAATTGTTGTAAATCTGAAAAGCCAGAATATTCTTGGAATAGATGCATGGTCACTTCATACCTCCATGGCTTGGCCAATGAAGGACACTTGACCTGGCTCTAGAATCTCATGCCAGCATACTAGACCTGGCTCACTAAAGTCAGACTCTATGGTTTAAATTCGATTCTTTGTGGTGTACATATTGTATGCATCCAGGAATAACATGTATAGAATGTTTGTATGTTTGGGAAGCTCGACGGGTGCCCTTGGCCTGGATTGGCCGCTGTTGTGGACAGGATGCTGGGCTCGATGGACCTTTGGTCTTTTCCCAGTGTGGCATTACTTATGTACTTATGTATGTGTGCTCAACGCACACCAAAATGGAATTACCACCCGGCTACCGCATGGCTCTTGCAGTAATTTCATTTTTGGTGCGCACCCAATAATTTCATTTTCGGACACGCGTATTGGGCACGTGCCAAATGGTATTTGATGCACATAGGTCATTACCACTCGGTTACCGCTTGAGACTTTACCACTAGGTCAATGGCTGGCGGTAAGATCTCAGACCCAAAATGGACGCATGGCAATTTTCATTTTGCCGCGTCCACTTTCGGAAAAAAATTTTAAAAGGCATTTTTTTACAGGTGCACTGAAAAATGATTCTGCGTGCGCCCAAGACATGCGTCTACACTACCGCAGGCCATTTCTCAGCATGCCTTTGTAAAAGGGCTCCATAATTAATCATACTTTTTCTAAATTTATGAAAATGCTTGTAAGAAATGTAAACCTTTCCTCACAATAATAAAATGTAATCAAGTGAAAACAAAATACGATTTATCTTATCTTATCTGCAGGTGTGGAAAATGAGCTATTTTCCAAATTTCCACAAAATTCTTCACCAAATCTTCAGAGTCGTTCAAGAATGTAGAAATGGCTCCACAGCTAAAAAGCTTCAGTACTCGATGGCTGCTTAGCTTTGCGGTTTCCCTTCATGGCCTCCACAGCTTCAACTTGGTCAATGATTTTGCCCTTATGGGTTTTTCAAGAAGCCGTTGATGTCATAATTGCAAGAAGCTTTACTAGCACCTCCGCTTGTGCAGACACTTGTTGTAGATCACACACAAAGACAGTCCTTTAACAAGGAAAGCTTCATTTAAACAAATTACGTTAGGCCGTATTCTCAAGTCAGGATGAGGCCTTGAATAGGTTTCATATCACGCCTGCTCCTGGCCTTGATGATTTGTATTTTGTTTTATTACCTATCATCTGCTGGGGATGAGAAAAGCCAAGCAGTGGTTCTACTTTGGAGGTTTGAGGTCCTACGGATCAACACATAGGAACAGATGTCCACTGTTGGGGGGGGGGGGGTTTGTGGACGGTTTCCTAAAGGACAAGTCCATAAACCGCTACTAAACGGACTTGGAAAAATCCAAAATCCCAGGAATAACATGTATAGAATGTTTGTACGTTTGGGAAGCTTGCCAGGTGCCCTTGGCCTGGATTGGCCGCTGTCGTGGACAGGATGCTGGGCTCGATGGACCCTTGGTCTTTTCCCAGTGTGGCATTACTTATGTACTTATGTGTCGATCCCCCATGGACCCTAGTACATCTTTGAGCTAGGCAGCAGGTTCCCACACCTCATCTGACAATACAAAGCACAGCCAATGGCAATTTGGAATTAGTGCAGGGAAATGATGTCAGATCTGTTGAAATGAGGGCTCTAATGACTCCACTAAGACGAGAAGTCGGGGAGAATTCCAAAATGCAAAATAAAACGTGCAATTGAACAGGCTGCTGATTCCAACATCCAGGTTACATTATCTATTTGAGGCGGCTGTCCGTTCCAATAGTGATCACCTCACTGAGGTGGTGGATGGTAGGAATACTGATACATCCTGAGATGAACTCTAAAAGAGGTTGGTATATTAGTCTGAGAAAGAATCTCTTGCAAACATTTGGATGACAGTGATCAGGACAACGAGGTTTCTGTATGATTTTAAGCCCTATTTTGCATGGGACTTTGAGGTAGTTTAGGATTCCTGAGTATTTTATATACAAATATGGGCTGAATGTGAAGTTGTTTTGTAAAATACATACAGGGTCACTGGCAAATAGTTGATACTTTATTAGAATTTGATAAACAGTCACATCTGAGCACAGGTCTAGGCAGTTGACAATTAACAAGATAGAAAAAGAACTACAAACTTTGATATAATGCCCTAAACACTCACTCAAGATCAGTCCAGCTCAACACATGGTGTCATCCTACTACTACTACTACTACTATTTAACATTTCTAGAGCGCTACAAAGTGTACGCAGCGCTGTACAAACACAGAAGAAAGACAGTCCCTGCTCAAAGAGCTTACAATCTAATAGACAAAAAGTAAAGCATTTAAATTTAAAATATTTAAGCAGTCAAGCACAAGAGAACAGTCACAGAAGGACAGAAGATGTTGAAGATCCCTCACTCAATAGTCCCAACTCTGATCCCAAATGTTAAGTTTTCAACAGGATTTTATGGGGCCCTTTTACTAAGCCTCGTAAGCATCTATGTGTGCCCAACGAATGCCAAAATGGAGTTACTGCCCGGCTACCGTGTAGCTCTTGCAGTAATTTAGTTTTGGGCGCACATCCGATACACGCATCCAAGCTTTTGGACACATGTATCAGACACGTGCCAGGTGGCATTTGACGTGTGTAGGTCATTAGCGCATGAGACTTTACCGCTAGGTCAATGGCTGGTGGTAAGGTCTCAGACCCAAAATGGATGCGCGGCAATTTTGATTTTGCCGCATGTCCATTTTTGTCAAAACTTTTAAAAAGGCATTTTTTTTTTGCAGGCGCGCTGAAAAATGGATCTGCACGCACCCAAAACACGCACTTCCACTACCTGCAGGCCATTTTTCAGCGCACTTTAGTAAAGCAGCCCTATATTTTTTAATGGACAATTCTGCGCGTCCAGAAACAAGCAAAACTGTTCCAAAGTAGGGCAGCCTGACAAAAAAAAATGCACCCTCTGTGCTAGACCCCAGATGTGCCCTTGCAGGAGGAAGAATAACCAATCTATCGATCATATAGCATCCGAATTACTTTCCAAGGACATGGGGAACAATCAAAGATAATAGATAATCTGGGATACCCTTGTGGAGTGTCCTATACAGCAGAGCAAGAAATTTAGGAGTCACCGCCCAGGAAAAGGATCTAAGTGTCATCGTTGATGATACATTGAAACCCTCTGCTCAGTGTGTGGTGGCAGCTAAGAAAGGGGATAGGAAAAGGGAAATGGGACTTGATATACTGCCTTTCTGAGGTTTTTGCAACTACATTCAAAGCGGTTTACGTATATTCAGGTACTTATTTTGTACCAGGGGCAATGGAGGGTTAAGTGACTTGCCCAGAGTCACAAGGAGCTGCAGTGGGAATTGACCCCAGTTCCCCAGGATCAAAGTCCACTGTACTAACCACTAGGCTACTCCTCCACTAGCAACATTTCATGTAGAAGCCTGCCCTTGCAGATCAGCAATGCGGCCGCACAGGCTTCTGTTTCTGTGAGTCTGACGTCCTGCACGTATGTCAGACTCACAGAAAGAGAAGCCTGCGCGGCCGCGTTGCTGATCAGCAAGGGCAGGCTTTTACATGGAATGTTGCTAGTGGAATAGCAACATTAACATTCCATGTAGAATCTCAATAGTAGCAACATTCAATGTAGAATCTCAAATAGGGAAAGGGAACTGGGACTTGATATACCGCCTTTCTGAGGTTTTTTTGCAACTACATTTTACATATATTCAGGTACTTATTTTGTACCAGGGGCAACGGAGGGTTAAGTGACTTGCCCACAGTCACGAGCTGCAGTGGGAATCAAACTCAGTTCCCCAGGATCAAAGTCCACTGCACTAACCACTAAACAAAACGGAGAATGTTTCTGTATCGGTCCATGGTGCGACCGCACCTCAAATACTGTGTGCAAGTCTGATCACCAGATCTCAAAAACTATATTCTGGAATTAGAAAAGATACAGAGAAAGGCGATGAAAATGATAAAGGGGATGGGACAACTTCCCTATGAGGAAAGGCTACAGCAGCTAGGGAACTTCTGCTTGGAGAAGAGACAGCAGAGGGGAGATATGATAGAGGTCTATAAGATAATGAGTGCAACGGGTGGACGTGAATCGCTTGTTTACTCTTTCCAAAAATACTAGGACTAGGGGGAACGCAATGAAGCTACTTTGTACTAGTAAATTTAGAACAAAATCAGAGAAAATATTTCTTCACTCAACGTGTAATTAAACTCTGGAATTTGTTGCCAGAGAATGTGGTAAAAGCAGCTAGCTTAGTAGGGTTTAAAAAAGGTTTGCATAATTTCCTAAAAGTCCATAAGCTATTATTAAGATGGACGTGGAAAATCTGCTGCTTATTTCTAGGATAAGGGATAGTTAGAGCTCCTGGAACCGCTCGAGGCATACATACACAGATAAGTGGTTCGAAAGTTTTTCAGATGTAGATGTATACACTTATCCAAGAAGACTTCCACTGATTTGAAGAGGGTCACTCAATTGTTTGGGCTTTTTGTGATTATGTTTTGATGATTTTGAGCACATTAAGGACAAAAAAAGAAAAGAAAAAGTATATATGGATGGTAGGGGGGGTCGTCTATAGTCGCATGAAATTGACAGTTCAGTTTGTCATTTGAAGCGACAGTATGAGACTTCCCTTGAACACATTCATTGAGTGATCATATTTACTTACCTCTACTACTTTGCGTTTTCAGCTGTTTACACACGTAGAGTGTCATTTAGCAGTATTTCTAGGATAAGCAGCAGAAATTCATTTTTACTCTCTTGGGATCTTGCCAGTAGAGAGCTGCACGGGAATGGGGTTCACGGGAATCCCGCAGAACCCCTGGGATTCCTGTGGGGACGGAAGCAGTTCTGCGGGGTTCCCGTGGGGACGGAAGCAGTTCTGCGGGGTTCCCGTGGGGACGGAAGCAGTTCTGCAGGGTTCCCGCGGGGACGGAAGCAGGTCCTGCGGGGTTCCCGTGGGGACGGAAGCAGTTCTGCGGGGTTCCCGTGGGGACGGAAGCAGTTCTGCGGGGTTCCCGTGGAAGTGTAAGCTGCACTGCATCAGCCTCTCATCTACCGAGTACCTTGACTGCTGTCTCCTCCTCCTCCTTTTCCTCCTTGCTTTAAACAGCACAAATGTGGAAAGTCTTCCATTAAGGAGGTGGTAGAGACACAAATGATGATGGAATTCAAAAAGGCATGGGATCAACACAGAGGATCTCTAATTAGAAAATGGAAGTTATAAAAATCCTAACCTTAAATGGCGGCATGTGTGTGGATGTGTCAAGTGACGCTTAGATGGCGACTCTGGCTGTGATTGACTAGGGCCGATACCGGGCAGACTTGTATGGTCTGTGTCTAATATATGGCAGTCTGGTTTAGGATGGGCTAGAAAGGGCTTAAACAGCAACTTCAGTGGCTGGAACATAAGGACAGTGCTGGTCAGATTTTTACGGTCTGTATCCCACAAATGAAAAGACGAATAGACTGGAGTGGGCTTCAACGACAACTCCAGCAGTTGGAACATAAGTATAGGGCCAGATAGACTTCTATGGTCTATGCTCCAGAAACACGAAAGAAAGTATATAATATCACACTTGTTGATTTAATCATGAATTGATAATGAGTGTGACTATTGGGCAGACTGGATGGACCGTTCAGGTGTTTATTTGCTGTCACTTACTATGTTACAATTAATCCTCTTTGCTCCCGGGCTGATGCGCAGACCTCAGCTCTGACACAGGCAAGAGCATCGGATGTCACCTGACCTACTGGCGCGTGCATGTATTGACCTCTCAGCACACAGTGCCAGAAATCAAAGACAAATCTTACATGTGCACACCAGAGTGTTCTAAGTTTCAGCTTCCATTCCTTCCTTGCCTAAAGTGATGTGGCTCAAATCCAGAGAGAGACTGAGGGAGCTGACCAGAATTTTCTTTTATGTACCAACCATTAAATTCTTGCGGGGATGGGTGGGGATGGATTACATTTTTGCGGGGACGGGTGGGGATGGGTAATATTCCAGTGGGGACGGGTGGGGATGGGTGAGATTTCTGTCCCCGTGCAACTCTCTACTTGCCAGGTACTTGTGACCTGGATTGGCCAACAGGATACTAGGCTCGATGGACCTTTGGTCTGACCTAGTATGATAACCTTGCTAAAGGCTATGGGTTATATATTATCACCCCTCTTCCCTACTCATTTTAAGGGTCATCAGCTGGATCCTTTGTACCCATAGATTAAAACTACTAGATCATCTTTCTGCCAATAACTTGTTTATTTATTTATTACATCTGTACCCCGCTCTTCCCCACATACAGCAGGTCCAGTGCGGCTTACATAGTAAAAGAAAGCATCTTACATGGTAAAGAATACAGTAAAAACAAGGCAATGTAGGAACAGTATTATAAATTGTGATGATCATAACTACTTACATTATGAAAGGAAGCAGTAGTTTGGTCTGATTATAAACAATTACAATTTACATTACAGTGGACGGAGGAAGATGTGAAAATGTAAAAAGGTGAATTATTGCAATATGAAACTAGGTAATTTTGACAGACAGGAGGTGAATCCAACATGGCGGCAGAGTAGGTGGACGTCACCTGGGTTCCTTCGCGGCGCTGCACCCAAAAGGTAAAGGGAGAATACTCATGCCTGCCCGATGTGAGGGCTAAGTTCGTTGGGGATTAAGGGCAGCGATAGCGGAAACAAGGAGGAGGAACGGAGGTGACGAAATCGAGGTGTGGAGGAGGGTAGGAGAGAGTGTACTCTGGTCGCCGCACGGCTGGTGCGGTGGACCGGCGGTTTTGGGAATGAGGAGCAGTCACAGCAGACGGGAGACTAAAGCAATATTAGTGAGCGGCAGACCGGAAAGGAGGAGGGAAGCGGCAGAGAAACTTGTGAACCACAGAGGCACCGGAAGGCTGTTGTCAGCGACCTGGTTCGGGTGGAGGCGGGGACCCCATGTGAGTGGCCGGCGGAGAGTGGAGGAAAGTTGGCGATCGCGAGGAGAAGTCAGCTGGAACACTGCTGGTGAGCAGGGCTGTGAATTATAGGCGCTTAGAAGGTAGTGCAGTTTATTATCTGGACTTCAACATTGATATCAAGGAGGCACAAGTAAGGCTGTTTGCAGTTGAGAGTTTGATTGGATGGAGCTGCGCTTGGCTTCTTTACTCTAGAAAGGACTGAGTTTCTGAGGAAGAGCATCTGCAGATAGAGAAAAAGAGAAAAAAGATTTGGAACGGACAGAAATAGACCCGTGGGAATTTGCGGGTTGTGGATTGGAAGGACAGATTAAGTGCAGAAATTTACAGGAGCTTGCACTCGAGTGAGGGAAGCCTAGAGACTTAAGTGGTGTCTTGAAAGATATCTTGAGGGGGAAGAATCCCTGAAGAATGCCACCCAAGAGGGGGTTAGAGAGGTTTCATTATACAACAGAGCAAGGTAAAAAGACCTTGGTGGCGACAGCAGGGACAGAACGGAACGGAACAAAGATGGCGGCGAGCTCTGCGGGGGCCGGAGATGAGCTGGCTGAGGAGGGCTCTGAACCCGGTGAAAATGAGAAACGGGAGATTGGTTCCAGGACCTGAAGGCTGATTTTGCAGGAGTCAGACAGGATATACAAAATGCCTGGAGAGAAATCCGGGATGAAATTCGTGATTTGGGAACGTGTGTTGGAGAGGTGGAGGAGGGGATGGAGACTTGCAAGCAAGATGTGGAAAAACTTCAAAAAGTGGTGAATGAAGACACGCGGGACTTACTACAGCTTAAGGAGCAGGAGGAGGACCTCGAGAATAGGTCGTGCCATAATAATCTGCGATTTAAGGGAATCCCTGACTCTGATATATTTAATAATTGCGAAGTGGTGATTCGAGAACTGTGCGGGTTCATTTTGAATGGAGAAGATGGGGGACCATTGCCAGACCTGGGAATCCAGAGAGCACATAGAGTGAATGGCCTGCAGCGGGGCTCTCGCCAGAGGGACATTGTGGTGTGTTTTGCTGACTTCCCTATGAAGGAGAAGATATTGACCAAAGCAAGTCAGCAGAAAGAAATCATATGAAAGAATTGTAAGATTGCAGTGTTCCAAGACTTGGCCTGGACTACATTACAAAAGTCTATCCTTTAAAGAAGTCACGAAATATATGAGATCCAAAGGGATTAGATATAAGTGGCTATTTCCATTCGGGATGTGGCTAACAGTGGATGGTAAATCGCGCAAGGTCAAGACACCGGAAGTGGCTTGGGCAACACTGCACTCGTTGGGGTGCAGGGATGTTCCAATTCAGGAGGAGCTATGGGAGCCTTCAGGGGAACCCAGAGCGGATTCGGCGTGGCAAAAAGTGGTGGCGCAGGGAAAGACCTCTAATAAACAAGCGTCGTGAGGGACTACAGACTTGTATGTGACAGGTGGTGCATTGCTCTTAGCATTGGGGAGGTTGGGTTGAGGAAGGCGGGTTCCAAGAAGGTAAGGGATGTGGGTGAAGTAGGGCGTCGGGAGGGATAGGGATTAGGGTGGGAGAGGTTTAGGTTTGGGGGAGGTGTGGGATTCCTCGTGGGATGGCTGATTTGTTGTCAGAGAAATCAGCTACAGGGAGGGGGAGGGATGGGGAGGATACGGTTGGGCCCGGCCAAATGTCAGAGCTCGCCAGGTTTGAGATGGCCGACATTGGTTTTCAGCCATAATGGAAAATAATGCCGGCGATCACAAACCCGGCCAAATCCAAGGCATTTGGTCGTGGGAGCAGCCAGCATTTGTAGTGCACTGGCCCCCCTCACATGCCAGGACACCAACCGGGCACCCTAGGAGGCACTTCTAAAAATTTAAAAAAAAAATAGCTCCCAGGTGCATAGCTACCTTCCCTTGGTTGTTTAGCCCCCCAAACCCACTCCCCACAACTCTACACCATTACCATAGCCCTAAGGGGTGAAAGGGGCACCTACATGTGGGTACAGTGGGTTTTGGAGGGCTCCCATTTACCACCACAAGTGTAACAGGTGGGGGGGCATGGGCCTGGGTCCACCTGTCTGAAGTGCACTGCATCCACTAAAAACTGCTCCAGAGACCTGCATACTGCTATCAGGGAGCTGGGTATGACATTTGAAGCTGGCAAAAAAGGTTTTTTTTGGTTTTTTTGGGTGGGAGGGGGTTGGTGACCACTGGGGGAGTAAGGGGAGGTCATCCCTGATTCCCTCCGGTGGTCATTTGGTCAGTTGGGGCTCCTTTGTGAAGCTTGGTCGTGAAAAAAAAGGGACCAAGTAAAGCCGGTGAAATGCTTGTCAAGCCTGGCTTTTTTTTCCCATTATCGGGTGAAGCCGGCCATCTCATGAGCACGCCTCCGTCCCGCCTTCACTACCCTTCTGACACGCCCCCTTGATGTTTCGCCGGCTCCGCAACGGAAAGCAGTTGGCGCCAGCCAAAATCGGCTTTCGATTATACCGATTTGGACGGTTTCAGGAGATCGCCTGCCATCTCCCGATTTGTGTCGGAAGATGGTTGGCGATCACTTTCGAAAATGAGCTGGATAGTAACATAGTAGATGACGGCAGAAAAAGACCTGCACGGTCCATCCAGTCTGCCCAACAAGATAAACTCATACGTGCTACTTTTTGTGTATAACTTACCTTGATTTGTACCTGCCATTTTCAGAGCACAGACCGTAGAAGTCTGCCCAGCACTAGCCCCACCTCCCAACCACCAGCCCCGCTTCCCATCACCGGCTCTGCCACCCTGTTGAGATCAGAGGAGTACATCTAGCAGTGCTCTAGAAAGTATAAGTAGTAGAGTAGAGGATTAATCTAATGGCTAGTGCAGTGGGCTGAGAACCTGGAAGATTGGTTTCAATTCCCACTGCAGCTTCTTAATACCCCCATTGCCCAGGTAGAAAAATGTACATTGTGAGCCCACTAGGGACAGAGAGAGGAACCTCCATATAATAAATGTAAATCACTTTGGTTGTACAACAGAAAGGCAATACATTGACTCCATGATCCTTTAGTAGTAATAGTGATAAAACAACATACATTTTCAAATATACGTGGAGGGGCATAATCGAATGGGGCGCCCAAGTTTTCCTGAGGGTGTCCTCGCAGGACGTCCCCGCGAAGGGGCGGTGAAACCCGTATTATTGAAACAAGATGGGCGTTCATCTTTCGTTTCGATAATACAGTTGGGGACGCCCAAATCTCAACATTTAGGTCGACCTTAGAGATAGTCGTCCCCAGCTTTCAGCGATAATGGAAACCGAGGACGCCCATCTCAAAAACGACCAAATCCAACTCATTTGGTTGTGGGAGGAGCCAGCATTTGCAATGCACTGGTCCCCCTGACATGCCAGGACACCAACCATGTGAAATCTTTATGGACAGAAATTCCATGTGTGAAGGGAAGGAGAATAGGAAAGCTGGCAAATTGGGAACATTATAAAAATGGGTGATTTCAATTATTCTAATAGTGACTGGATACAGGCCCGTGCCAAGGGTCTATGCCGCCCCCCTGCAGACGAAATGTTGGGCCCCCCCCCCCCCCGCAGAAGAACAGTTGGCGCGTGCGCCCCTCTCC
This sequence comes from Microcaecilia unicolor, assembly GCF_901765095.1. Lineage (NCBI taxonomy): Eukaryota > Metazoa > Chordata > Amphibia > Gymnophiona > Siphonopidae > Microcaecilia > Microcaecilia unicolor. The sequence goes on along the minus strand of NC_044032.1, from coordinate 15,637,843 downwards.
CCCCCTTCCCCCCGTGAAGATGATCGCTGCGCGCCCTGGGGGCCTTTAAATCTTTTACTTGCAGTCGCAGCAGCGTCTGTGAAAACAGAGCGCTGCCGACGTCTCCCTTCCCTTGTACTCGTTGGTTCCCTCAGTGTCCCGCCTTCTTCTGACATCAGAAGAAGGCGGGACACTGAGGGAACCAAGAGCGCGAAGGGAAGGGAGACGTCGGCAGCGCTCCGTTTTCACAGACGCTGCTGCAACTGCAAGTAAAAGATTTAAAGGCCTCGGCGTCGCGGGGCGAGGGTAAGCACTGCAGCGGCGCCCTCCAGAGGTGGGCGCCCTCCTGCGGTGCTTACCCCGCTTACCGCATCGGCACGGGCCTGACTGGATAACTGTTATACATCAGGGATTGCTAGAGAGGTAAAATTTCTAGATGTAATTAAGCAAAGATACTTAGCTGTAGCAGGTATTCTCTGAGGACTGCAGGCCTTATATTTTCACAAGTGTGTATAACGCGGTCCCGTGTTGCCGGTCCAGAGCTTATGACACGCTTTACAGGAATTACATGACAACCAATGTGCTAATGTTATAACAACGGCAGTGAAGCTTGTGCATTTGATTTAATCTGACCCATTTTCAGTGGAGTTGTGTGCTTTGGGTCAGTATTCAGTGGAAGTTCCCGTACAGTCCTCTCTGCCTGGTCAGTTATGCAGACACGGGCACTGAAAATTCCTCCCCCACTCTACCCTGGCTTTAAGCGCACAGTGCTGCAGCGGGTCCCAGTGGATCTTTAGTGGCACTGTGTGATTAAATGCTCCCTGTCTCCTCAGCTCGAAACCTTGGGGTCATCTTTGACTCTTCTCTCTCCTTCTCTGCTCATATCCAGCAGACCGCCAAGACCTGTCGTTTCTTTCTTTACAACATCCGTAAAATCCGCCCCTTTCTTTCCGAGCACTCTACCAAAACCCTCATCCACACCCTTGTCACCTCTCGTTTAGACTACTGCAATCTGCTTCTTGCTGGCCTCCCACTTAGTCACCTCTCCCCTCTCCAGTTGGTTCAAAACTCTGCTGCCCGTCTCATCTTCCGCCAGGGTCGCTTTACTCGTACTACCCCTCTCCTCAAGACCCTTCACTGGCTCCCTATCCGTTTTCGCATCCTGTTCAAACTACTTCTACTAACCTATAAATGTATTCACTCTGCTGCTCCCCAGTATCTCTCCACACTCGTCCTTCCCTACACCCCTTCCCGTGCACTCCGCTCCATGGATAAATCCTTCTTATCTGTTCTCTTCTCCACTACTGCCAACTCCAGACTTCGCGCCTTCTGTCTCGCTGCACCCTACGCCTGGAATAAACTTCCTGAGCCCCTACGTCTTGCCCCATCCTTGGCCACCTTTAAATCTAGACTGAAAGCCCACCTCTTTAACATTGCTTTTGACTCGTAACCACTCGCCTCCACCTACCCTCCTCTCTTCCTTCCACGTTCACATTAATTGATTTGATTACTTTATTAATTTTTTGTCTATTAGATTGTAAGGTCTTTGAGCAGGGACTGTCTTTCTTCTATGTTTGTGCAGCACTGCGTACGCCTTGTAGCGCTATAGAAATGCTAAATAGTAGTAGTAGTAGTAACTGAGGACAACCTGCTGAGCAGCATAGCAGATTGCTGGAGTCTTTCGCAGAGTCGCAGGCTGTTGGAGCCTTAAGTACTTACTGTAGACTCTCAGCAGGTACATCTCATTTCATCTGTCCAAACTTACCCTTGGTGTCTCTCTTGCAAGCATGCCTTAATTCTGACGTCATCTACTATGTTAATCCCTTTATTAGGCTGGTCCTTGGAGAGAAGTAAAAAAAGGAACCAACCATGCCTAGAACTGCAGGTTTCTCTGAAATTCTTTGCATTTCTGTGTAAGAATTAGGACTTGAAGTATTAATTTATCTGACTTGATTTCCCACTCACCCATCTTAATGATTCTTTTACTTGCACAGACTCTTAAGAGGCTTCGTTCCTTTTTGGCTTTCCAAAATTAAACTTGCTCTTCCTCAGCTATAATCAGAACACCCAATTCCTTGGGCAGATGTTTCAAGATTATTTTACAATTGTGCGGTGCATTTGCATAATTTTGAATTAGTGTGTATATTAAATAATGCAGAATTATTTTTCATCACAAAGAGTTTGCAAGCCTTGTTTTGTGTCTGAACAATTAATTTCGTCCTTTTGGGAGTTTTTTTGGGGGCAGGATGGAGGAGGAGAGAAAGAGTAGCAATCAGAGATGCAAGGAAGAATAGGAGACAGGGAGGCAAGGAAAGGGAGGAATGGGGTTGGGGGAGGAAGAAAGAAGAGGTGATCGGTTTTGCATCTCTTTTGTGCTTAATGTTATTTTTGTTTTTATGTACTAATAGTATTTTGCATTTTATGTAATCTATCTTTGTGTCTTACCTTTACCAGAAATGGACTATCAAATACTACTAAACATTTCGATAATTCTACTAGATGTATGCAGTGCTGTACACATTATATGCAGGTACTTTGTCCATCTCTAAAGAGCTCACAGTCTAAGTTTTGGTACCTGAGGTAATGGAGGGTTAAGTGACTTGCCCAAGGTCACAAGGAGCTGCAGTGGGAATTGAACCCACTTCCCCAGGATCAAACTCTGCTGCACTAACCACTAGGCTTCTCCTCCACTAGCAACATTCCATGTAGAATATACTCATATCACCCCTCTCCTCAGGTCACTTCACTGGCTTCCGATCAGATACCGCATTCAATTCAAGCTTCTCCTTCTTACCTACAAATGCACTCAGTCTGCTGCCCCTCACTACCTCTCTACCCTCATCTCCCCTTACGTTCCCGCCCGTAACCTCCGTTCACAGGATAAATCCCTCCTCTCAGTACCCTTCTCCACCACCGCCAACTCCAGGCTCCGCTCATTCTGCCTCGCCTCACCCTATGCTTGGAACAACCTTCCTGAACCCTTACGCCAAGCCCCCTCCCTGCCCGTCTTCAAGTCTTTGCTTAAAGCCCACCTCTTCAATGCTGCGTTCGGCACCTAACCCTTACCGTTCAGTGAATCCAGAATGCCCCAATTTGACTGCCCCTATCGGACCGACCGTTCACTTGTCTATTAGATTGTAAGCTCTTTGAGCAGGGACTGTCTCTCTTTGTTAAATTGTACAGCGCTGCGTAACCCTAGTAGCGCTCTAGAAATGTTAAGTAGTAGTAGTAGTAGAATCTCAAATAGAGAAAGGGAAATGGGACTTGATTTACTGCCTTTCTGTGGTTTTTGTAACTACATTTCAGAGTGGTTTACATAGTATATACAGGTACTTATTTGTACCTGGGGCAATGGAGGGTTGAGTGACTTGCACAAGGGACTACAGTGGGAATCAAACCCAGTTCCCCAGGATCAAAGTCCGCTGCACTAACCACTAGGCTACTCCTCCACTGTAACGCTCACTGTAGAATCTCAAATAGGGAAAGGGAAGTGAGACTTGATATACTATAACTACATTCAAAGCAGTTTACATAGTATATACAGGTACTTATTTTATACCAGGGGCAATGGAGGGTTAAGTGACTTATACAGAGTCACAAGGAGCTGCAATGGCAAATCAAACCCACTTCCCCAGGATCAAAGTCCACTACGCTGACCACTAGGCTAATCCTCAACTCAATGAATATAAATAACAGAATGAGGGAAGATCAAGGACAGGCAAAACAGGAAGAGGACGGAAGATCGAGGGGATGAAAAGGAGGGATGATTGGGATGGTGTGGAAAAGGAGGAAAGGTTTTGGGATCTTGGAAGGATCCAGAAAGAGTAGGTGGTGTCATCCTTTTTGCTCTGCTTAATATTCTCTCCCTCCTTTCCACCCTGGACCTCATTCTCTCTCCATTCCAGACTTTCTGTAGCTTCTTGTCCCCGTTTCAGATGCTCCAACACACACGTGCACATGTCTACAACCCCTCAACTCCTCTTTCACAGAAACTTGCTTCATCTACTCACACAGCCCCAGCCCCTCTTTCCTCAACCCCTCATCATTCACAACTCCTTATGAACCGGTTTCTCAAATCTCCCCCCCCCCACGGACAAAGCTCCAATTTCTGAACTGCTCTCCTCTCATTCACAATCATCCTTCTAGCCCACTATGTTAATTAGGCAGCAGGAAGAGAGCAGCTGGGTTACTTCCTCTTCATCTGTGAACTGCAGGATTCAAAGCAGCAGTCATCCTGGGCAGGAGCGGAAGACGACGTGGCTCGATGTGCTGGCTTGGTCCCAGGGGCGTAGCCAGACAACAGATTTTGGGTGGGCCTAGGCAAGAAGTGGGTGGGCATCAAGTGTTCTCCCCTTCGCTCACCACCAAAAAAAAAATCTCAGCTGGTGGGAAATGCTTCTTTCCACCTTAGTAGTCTGCAGCAGGCATGCGCTGAAAACTGAGCTTGCGCAGGTGCCAGTATCATGGAGAGTAGCGTTTTCATTACCATCAAAGGGGAAGTCTTCAGCTGGCAGAGCTTGGGATCCCCACCAGCTACTGCTAAACGTGTGCTACTGTTGGGTGGGCCTGAGCCTTAATTGGGTGGGCCCCGGCCTACCTGCGGCTGCGCCGCTGCTTGGTCCAACTCCTTTTTCTGCGGCCAGTTCAGGAAAGAAGGGGGCATCTCCGCTTCCCAGCTGTGCCCATGGTGGTTCCATAGGAAACGAGTAATTCCATATGAGGTGGGAGTTACAGCCCTTCCCTGCTTCTAATCCCACCTGTTTAGTTCTTCCCAATCAAGCCCTTCTGTTTTAACTCAAAGTTTTTTATTGTTTTTTTTTTGCCAGCATCTTCTCTCTCTGTCTTGACTGGATTATCAGCTTCAAGGCGCAGGGGCAATCTTTTATGTGCTTTTAGTTGTGCTATGAAAATTATTAGCCTGGTTGAATGGGGGGGAGTGGGGGAGCCACTGCCCATCCGAGGAAAGAAATGATGAGAAAATATTTTTTGGGATCTGTTGGGTACATGTTGGAAACAGGACGATAGGCTCTGGTCTGATTCAGTACGGCTTTTCTTTGCTTTTAAGTACACACACAGCAGTCTCATGAACGCTCCCTCTCCCCATTCATCATAAGCAAAAAGGAAACTCACAATCTGAATAATAAATTATAATTTATGTTAAATTAAAATGACTCAATAACTAAAATAGATCAAATGAAAACAATATATAATACAGATAACATCGTAATACTGTGCAAATTCTGGTGTGCATTGAGAATCACAGACCAGTCTGGACTATTTGAAAGATCTCAGATGACCACAGGGGCCCTTCACAGTTCTCCGAGGAATCCAGAACAAGGCAAGGAGACCTCAGAGCAGGAAGGACTGTGCCTCCAGGACCTCAAGACTTGACTGTCCTTTTCAGTGCCCTTGAGGATTCCCAGGGCACGAAACAAAGCCCCTGAGTCTGGCTGGAAACCCTGTGAGATGTCTGCAGGGGCTCCCATGAGCTGCCAGGGCAAAATCTGTGAACACAATGGGACTCAGACGATGCAGTACAACCTTGATTATTGGTCATAAATCACAAGCAGAAAAAAATGGCAATGATTAGTGATTGTCCTTTAGCTTTAGATAAAATTACCTATTCCTTGATTATCACATTGAAGTGGACGAAGGATAAAACAGAAGATGAACCAGTCGGAAAAGAACTCAGCTTTGGGAAATGTTCTCCCCTCTTTCCATGGTCCACCTGTACAAGGTTAGGGAGCCTGTATACACGTGAATGTGGATTGTTTGTGACTTGTGCACAGAAATTACACACATGAACCATATAGAAATGACAACACGAGGAAGGCCTTGATTTCTAATACAGTGCAAAAATGCTGCATTTTCACTGATTAAGGACGGTGCCTGAACCGTGACATCAGCCGGACAACCGGCCTCCGCACAGAATTTCTTGGGACATGATTAAGGCAGGATCTCACAGCCCTCATATGGGTGGCTGGGAGTAAGAAAGACACCGTTACAAAAATGGAAGGAAAGAAAACCCCTCTACAGTGGCAATTTACTGGGGAGGCAATTTGATTTTTCTTTATAGTCTGCATTAGTGCATTAACAGAAGTGATAATGTACAGTTTTCACAGTGAAATCTCAGCGTCAGCTGGTTCCAGTAACTTTAGACTGATATGTGTGTGTGTTTGGGGGGGGGGGGGGGGGGCTGAAAAGAATCAGGAAGTACATCTGGGATTTAGCCTCCCAAGTTCAGTCACCTTCATGTCATTATCCTTGCTCAAGAAACAAAACAGCAAAGATAACCATCAAAAGCAAAAAACAAAAAATATAAAAATAAAAAAAATATATATAAAAAACGTCAAAATTTAAAATTAATCATAAAATATGTATTTAAAAGATGAATCCATCACAATCAAAAAATTACATAAAAAAGACGACACTTTGGATGTAAAAATGAAGAATCAACTTTATTAGCCAAACTGTAGCAGGGAGAAAGGGACTCGACACAGCTGTGTTTCGGCCGTACTGGCCTGCGTCAGGAGTCTTCTCTGCCGTCTGTTGATTATTAATTCTATCCAAATATAAAAAGAATATGTGTGTCTTACCAATAAACTGAAGCTATAGTGCTCAATTGTACTGGAAACAAAGTTCGGTTTGATTGCATAGATCAGAGACGCTGCTCTGATCTTCTCCGCTCAACAACTTTGTTTCCAGTACAACAGACGGCAGAGAAGACTCCTGACGCAGGCCAGTACGGCCGAAACACAGCTGTGTCGAGTCACTTTCTCCCTGCTACAGTTTGGCTAATAAAGTTGATTCTTCATTTTCACATCCAAAGTGTCGTCTTTTTTATGTAATTTTTTGATTTTGATGGATTCATCTTTTAAATACATATTTTATGATTAATTTTAAATTTTGACGTTTTTTATATATATTTTTTTTATTTTTATTTTTATATTTTTTGTTTTGTTGGTCATCTTTGCTGTTTTGTTTCTTGTTGATTATCCTTCCTCATTCCTGAGTCCAAAAGTGATTGCAGTCACTGAAATTGACCATGAGGTACCTACAAAAAAAAATCACTGACAGAAATGATCAAAAAGCTGCAAACTGCCCACATGAATCAGCAAAGCACCTTCACAGTTCAACAAAAAAGGAGAAGAGATGGCTGAGGGGAGACATGATAGAGGTATATAAAATAATGAGTGGAGTGGAACAGGTGGATGTGAAGCGTCTGTTCATGCTTTCCAAAAATACTAGGACTAGGGGGCATGCGATTAAACTACAGTGTAGTAAATTTAAAACAAATCGGAGAAAATGTTTCTTCACCCAACGTGTAATTAAACTCTGGAATTCATTGCCGGAGAAAGTGGTGAAGGCGGTTAGCTTAGCAGAGTTTAAAAAGGGGTTGGACGGTTTCCTAAAGGACAAGTCCATAAACTGCTACTAAACGGACTTAGAAAACTCCACAATTCCAGGAATAACATGTATAGAATGTTTGTACGTTTGGGAAGCTTGCCAGGTGCCCTTGGCCTGGATTTGCCGCTGTCGGGGACAGGATGCTGGGTTCGATGGACCTTTGGTCTTTTCCCAGTAAGGCATTACTTGTGTACTTATGAGTCACAGAGAAGGGAACCTCTTTATTTAGCAGTCACAACTCAGTGACTAGAGATGCCACCATCTCTCCCCTTCTTCGCTAGGGTGGTTGATATTGCTCACAGTTATGGATCCTAAATAAAGCCCCATCTTTTGTACTGTGAACAATGTGAGCAGTTTGCTTTTGCAGGGCACCCTGTGCAACAGTTATCGAAGTCCAAGTACATTACAAAGGTACGGAGGGCATTCTGGTTAAATAAAAGAAAAAAAAAAAAAAAAAAAAAAAAAAAGAGAGCGACTGAAGATAGAAAGATTAGCAGAAGGGAAGGAACTTTCGTTTCAATACATCTTTGCTTTTTCATTGGTTAAACTTATTGCAAGCTAGGCTGGGGGAGGGAACAAATCCCCAGGGTTAAGTTACACTGGGAGGATTCCACCATCTTGGTACCTACACACACTGGAGTGGATATCGACTGCTACATGGCCCTCACTGGCCTCTGATAACCCTTATTTCACTGGGAGAACTGCTTCACCCACAGTGAGGAGAAGATGGAGAAAGAAAACAAAAAGTGAAAATTGCATCTTAAAAAGGGCAACTATTCATCAATGATAACCCCGAGGTCTCTGCAGTACTTTGCTACCACCTCTCTGGAGTGCGTGCTGGGCGACACTAAGGGACTGGAGAAATGCTAAAGTTTCAATACACATAAATAAACCTTTAACACTTGAGAGTTCCATCACTCTTTTGTCCGAATATTTTCTTAGATCAATCCAACTCTGAGTCTCAGATGTCTCTCCTGTTCATGAAACTTGATTCTTTGGAGACCTTTCTCATGTCCGAACACGGGGTCTCGAGTGCTCTCCTTTCCGCATTTAGGGTCCGTGAAGCCTACCCACTCCTGGAGCTTCTGCAGATTCTCTTGGTTCTACCTTCAGAGTCTCTGCGTGCCAGGCTGCGGTTTCTGAGACACGTCCTTCTCCCGCCTCCACGGTCCTAGAAGTAGCTTGACGATCCAGTGCAAGTTGCATAGCCCAGATACTGAGGGGACGCATGTATGCCAAGGAACGGTAAATATTTTTCTCACAGTAGGCCTCTGGGGTCTGAAAACCCATACCCAGACGTTCCCACACGGTCCTGTAGCAGCCCTCTGCAGTTTCAAAGCCCTCCTTCACCAAACCCTGTCAGGCAAAGAGAAAGGGATACAAGGTTAGGATTTAAGCAGCAGAACAGGAACCACACATGCGAGCTGCCCAAATCTCTCATCTTAGCTACTGTTACTACCACTAAACTAAACTCATGAATTCTTCCCCCATTTGCCCTCAACACTGGACACCTACTGCTGCTATGATTCTCTCTCTCCTGTGCCACTGTTACATAGTAACATAGTAGATGACGGCAGAAAAAGACCTGCCCGGTCCATCTAGTCTGCCCACGATAAACTCATATGTGTATACCTTACCTTGATTTGTACCTGTCTTTTTCAGGGCACAGACCGTATAAGTCTGTCCAGCAGTATTTCCCGCCTCCCAACCACCAGTCCCGCCTCCCATCACCGGCTCCGGCACAGACCCCGTATAAGTCTGCCCTCCCCCATCCTAGCCTCTCAACCACCAACCCCTCTTCCCCCCGCCACCCAATTTCAGCTAAGCTTCTGTGGATCCATTCCTTCTGCACAGGATTCCTTTATGCCTATCCTGTTGCAAGAATCCACCATCTTGGGTTGCTTCTCCTGCCTACAGACGGACTCCTCAAGCCATGTTATGCGGGACAGTTTCCCTTTTGCCTTATACCCACCTCTTCAGGGCTCCAGAAGGCCCAGGAACTGGAGAAGGGGAGAATGAGATGGCTACAATGTCTGAGGGGCAGAAGCAGCTATCTTAATCTGAAGGAGAACGTTAGGGGGTTTCTCTGTATACGGGCATGTTAGTTTACTGGATTACATTTGTGGCTTGAATTAGAGGAGTAATGGCTTCTTATTTTCTCTTTGAATTGGTGACATCAGTAGGTCTTGGGTGCAAGGAAAATACCTGTAGGGGAATGCTGCGGTTTGGTAACACTATGTTTAGGGTAGATGGAAGGAACTGAGTTCAATTCCCACTTCAGGCACAGGCAGCTCCTTGTGACTCTGGGCAAGTCACTTAACCCTCCATTGCCCCATGTAAGCCGCATTGAGCCTGCCATGAGTGGGAAAGCGCAGGGTACAAATGTAACAAAAATAAAATAGATACTATTGGAGATTCTACATGGAATGTTGCTACTATTGGAGATTCTGTTGCTACTATTGGAGATTCTACATGGAATGTTGCTACGATTGGAGATTCTACATGGAATGTTGCTACTATTGGAGATTCTGTTGCTACTATTGGAGATTCTACATGGAATGTTGCTACTATTTGAGATTCTACATGGAATGTTGCTATTCCACTAGCAACATTCCATGTAGAAGGCTGCGCAGGCTTCTGTTTCTGTGAGTCTGACATCCTGCACGTACGCAGGGTACAAATGTAACAAAAATAAAATAAAAAATAAAAGAATAACCTCCCACTCTGTAACCCTGGCAGTTCCCACATGTGATACCTGCACCAGAAAACATTGTGATTTACCTGGAAAAAAGAAACTGCCTCCTTTTTGCCAACTTTTATTCATGTAAGATCACTCTATGCACATGATTTTGAGACAAAAGCTTGACTTAGTCATTTAAAAAAAAAAAAAAAAACAACAGAGGCCCAACTAGCTGGAATGTGGAAACTTAAAAGAATCAAACCTTTCTTCCCAAGGGAAATATTCCGCAGCCTGGTACAATCAATGGTGCTCAGTCATCTAGACTACTGCAATGCCATCTATGCAGGATGCAAAGAACAAATCATTAAGAACCTTCAAACCGCTCAAAACACAGCAGCCAGACTCGTATTTGGAAGAATGAAATACGAAAGCGCCAAACCCCTAAGAGAAAAATTACACTGGCTCCCACTAAAAGAACGAATTGCGTTCAAAATCTGCACCCTGGTCCATAAAATCATTCACGGCGAGGCCCCGGTCTATATGTCAGACCTAATAGACCTACCAACCAGGAACACAAAAAGATCAGCACACACATTCCTGAATCTCCACTACCCCAGCTGCAAAGGATTTAAATACAAATCAACATATGCATCCAGCTTCTCCTACATAAGCACGCAATTATGGAATGCACTGCGAAACGTCATAAAAACAATGCATGACCTAACAATCTTCCGAAAATCACTAAAAAACAACCTGTTCAAAAAGGCATACCACCATGATCCATCCTAAATACTAGACAACGAAACTCCACCAAAATCAGACAATAACCGAATTCTTTACACTTGACTGCTTCATTCACTCTGTCACTAATGAACTCTAACGCACCACCACTCTCTCTCTCGTGCCGGAAACGAACTCTCTATACTTGACTGCTTAATTTACTCTATCATGTAGAGAGGTGTGGTAGCCATGTTAGTCCACTCTTAAAGGTAATCAATAGAAATCAAACAAAATAAAACATAGAAAAGAAAATAAGATGATACCTTTTTTATTGGACATAACTTAATACATTTCTTGATTAGCTTTCGAAGGTTGCCCTTCTTCGTCAGATCGTAAATAAGCAAATGTGGTAGCAGATAGTATATATAAGAGAAACATCAAAGCATTACTTTGACAGTCTGACAGAGTATTTCTCTGTTTATTACCCTCCTCTCACCTACCAACACCCATTCTGTTAGAATATCAATGAAATGCTTTGATGTCCCCATGCATACCCCCACCCTCCCACTCTGTCAGACTGTCAAAGTAATGCTTTGATGTTTCTCTTATATATACTATCTGCTAACACATTTGCTTATTTCCCATCTGACCAAGAAGGGCAACCTTCGAAAGCTAATCAAGAAATGTATTAAGTTACGTCCAATAAAAAAGGTATCATCTTATTTTCTTTTCCATGTTTTATTTTGTTTGATTTCTATTGATAACCTCTATCATGTATGAACTTTAATGCAATACCACTTTGTATTTCTCATCCCGGAAACGGCGATCGCCACTACGGCATAATGTAAGCCACATTGAGCCTGCAAATAGGTGGGAAAATGTGGGATACAAATGCTACAAATAAATAAAGAAAGAAATGGTGGAGCAACATGGTGGTTACAGATGTTCTGCAGTTGCAGAGCCAGATAACTCCAGAGGAAGGTGACTTTGTATTCTTAGAAGAACCAGCGTTATTATTAGCCTTTCTAGGTAAGAATTATTATTAGCCTGAGTACTAACCAAGTTATTATAATACTAGCCATTGAGCCCGTAAAAACGGGCTAGTATAGGAAGGGGGGGGGGGGGGTGAAAGGCTCCCCCCCCCCCCCGCCGCCGAGTTCGCCGCTGCCGCTCCCCCTCCGTGTTCGCCCCCCCCCCTGGAGCTGTCGCCACCCACCTTCCACCTGGTCGGGACCTCGCTCCGCTATTGAAACAGCGAGGGCACGCAGCACACAGCTCTGCTGAGCTGCCGTCGGCCTTCCTTCTTCTCTGCCTGTCCCGCCCTCTTGTGACGTAATGTCGTCGAGGGCGGGACACAGGCAGAGAAGAAGGAAGGAAGGCCGACTGCAGCTCAGCAGAGCTGTGTGCTGCGTGCCCTCGCTGTTTCAATAGCGGAGCGAGGGCCCGACCGGGTGGAAGGCGGGTGGCGGCGGCGACTCCGGGTGGGGGGGAGCGTTAGCGATGGCGGTGTCCCTTGCAAATGCGCAGTAGAGACCCTCTCTGTTCCGCCCCCGTTATCACGTATTGACGCAGAGGCGGGGCAGAGAGGGTCTCTACTGCGCATTTGCGAGTGAGTACGACACTCGCCATTTATATATATTGATATCCAATAAGTGCTAACCACAATATTATCATAGCCAATAAGTGTGATTATTGTCGTGTTTCCTATGAATAATTTGTTGGCATAATGAAGGTATAAAAATGATTGTATTTCCTACTTCTGCGGAGATCTAGGTAGAAAATACTTTTGTATAGCAACTGCTCTCCCTCCCCAAAGCAATTACCAATTGTACCTGTATTTGGTAAGTTACTAATAAAAAGAAATTGGTTTCTCAATTACACGTGGACTTGGGTCTTTTGTCTCTCCAAATTGGGTTTGGCAGGTAATCTGGGGAGGTGGTGAAAAGACCCAAAAAACAACGGGTGGAGGGCGTATAATTTTTTGGGCAATGTAAAGTAGATGAGAGCGTGGGCCCCTGTATGTTACCCACTTTCGGTAGATGAGTGGAGGGTGTATAATTTTTTGGGTAGTGTAAAGTAGATGAGAGCGTGGGCCCCTGTGTGTTATCCACTTTCGGTAGATGAGTGGAGGGTGTATAATTTTTTGGGTAGTGTGAGGTAGATGACAGTATGGCAGTGTGGGCCCCTGTATGTTACCCACTTTCGGCTGCTGGGTGGAGGGTGTATAATTCTTTGGGAATGTGAGGTAGGTGAGAGTTTGGGTCCTTTTATGTTGCACACTTTCAGCCCCTGGGTGTGTATTTCCTTAGGCAGGTTGAGTTGTAGAACAAGGTAAGCTGCTGTGTGTTGCACCATGAAGCCCTTGAGCTGATGGTTTAAGTGACGATTGCGACAGAACCACTGCACGCACCAGTGTACAGATACTGAAGATAAAGGGGGCTGTGCTGTCACGGGGAGAGGAGGGCTTCTGTGTACCTCATGGATCATTGTTGCTGCAAGGCCATACACCACACCGACCCACACTTCATTAGACTGCACGCTGGAGTTGTCTACATGGCCGCTGGGCCTCATGCCATTCACAGCTCCCATTGTCCCGTTCGCAAACCTTTGCACATTCAGCTCAAAGATGGTCTTCAAAGCACTGACAACATGTGACCTGGGGAACACCTGAAAGAGAAAGTGAATCAGATATTTCACCTTTTTTATTTATTATGATTTACCAACCACCTTTTTGAAGGAATTCACTCAAGGTGGTGTACATAAGTATTGCCATACTGGGAAAGACCAAAGGTCCATTGAGCCCAGCATCCTGTTTCCAACAGTGGCCAATCCAGGTCACAAATACCTGGCAAGATCCCAAAAAAGTACAAAACATTCTATACTGCTTATCCCAGAAATAGTGGATTTTCCCCAAATCCATTTAATAATGGTCTATGGACTTTTCCTTTAGGAAGCCATCCAAACCTTTTTTTAAACTCCGCTAAGCTAACCGCCTTTACCACATTCTCTGGCAACGAATTCCAGAGTTTAATTACACGTTGTGTGAAGAAAACTTTTCTCCAATTCGTTTTAAACATGAGCAACAGACAATTACAGCAGTGAAAATATTCAAATAATGATACAAACTATGGCACACTATACTACTATTACACAATACGTAATAGAACATTTTAATTGACAGCGTAGGTTATAAGTAAAGATGAAACATATAGATAGGTAAGAGAGTAAGAGCTAAGGGGACTAATTTAAAGAAAGTTGCACATGAGGTCAGACAGATGGTTAACATAAAGGCCTGGGTGAACAGCCAAGCTGTCACCTGCTTCCTGAAGCAGAGATAGTCTTGTGTTAAGCGGAGCCTTTCAGGCAGCGCATTCCACCTTTGAACATAACACACAAGTTTCACGACCAGACCATCAAAAAGCAGACAGCAAGTGAAGCTCTGCATCAAAAGGATGACATACAGGCCCCACACATCCCAGTAGGACTATGCAGATCAGCCAATTCTCAAATCCCAAGGGACTGTTCAGGTAGAATCTCAAGAGTGCGTACACAGTAGGGTTACCATATTTTGTTCCCCAAAAAGGAGGAAACATGCCCCGCCCCCTTTCATGCCCACCCCGCCCCCTTTCACAACCCACCCCACCCCCTTTCACGCCCTCCTCCGCCCCCTGTCACATTTTCTCCTCCCCCCTGTCATACACCCCGTCACTCCCCCTCCCCTTACCTTACTACTGCCCTGGTGGTCCAGTGATTCAAAATGGCCGCCGAGAGTTGAAGTCTTGCAGGGTCACTTCAAATCTCGGCGGCCATTTTGAATCGGCGCCGAGATCACGAACAGGAAAGATGCGTGTAGGGCAGCGCTCCGGGCAGGAAAGAGAGGTCTCTTTCCTGCCCCGAAGGCAGAAGAGGTCACTAGACCACCAGGGCTGTAGTAAGTAAGGGGAGGGGAGGCTAGCAATCTGCCCGTTTGTCCGGATTTCTGGACAAACGGGCAGATTGGCAAAACCCGCCCGGTTGCCCGGGCGTGTCCTCAAAAAGAGCACATGTCCGGGTCGCTTTACTCATACTACCCCTCTCCTCAAGACCCTTCACTGGCTCCCTATCCGTTTTCGCATCCTGTTCAAACTTCTTCTACTAACCTATAAATGTACTCACTCTGCTGCTCCCCAGTATCTCTCCACACTCGTCCTTCCCTACACCCCTTCCCGTGCACGCCGCTCCATGGATAAATCCTTCTTATCTGTTCCCTTCTCCACTACTGCCAACTCCAGACTTCGCGCCTTCTGTCTCGCTGCACCCTACGCCTGGAATAAACTTCCTGAGCCCCTACGTCTTGCCCCATCCTTGGCCACCTTTAATCTAGACTGAAAGCCCACCTCTTTAACATTGCTTTTGACTCGTAAACACTTGTAACCATTCGCCTCCACCTACCCTCCTCTCCTCCTTCCTGTACACATTAATTGATTTGATTTGCTTACTTTATTTTTTGTCTATTAGATTGTAAGCTCTTTGAGCAGGGACTGTCTTTCTTCTATGTTTGTGCAGCGTTGCGTATGCCTTGTAGCGCTATAGAAATGCTAAATAGTAGTAGTAGTAGTAGTAGTAAATCTGGATATATGGTAACCCTAATCTGAGGGATACTGAATTTATCGTCGGTACCTCATAGCATCCGGTCCCCAGGTTGCAAGCTCTCAGGAACCATTGTCCAGCACACTGATCAGACATCACACTGTTAGAATAGGAATGAGTACTGCAGTCGTAATTATAGTACCGCCCTGCGAAGAAGAGACACAGACACAGACTTAGGGGGTAAATAAGAGCAGTAAAGGCAAATCTGTCACTTCAGCAAACCACATCAGTTCCAGGGAACTCAGTACTGACTGAAACAGAAAGGCAGTGGCGTTCCTAGGGGGGCTGACACCCGGGGTGGATCGCCGATGCGCCCCGCCCCCCAGGTGCAGCGCAACTCCCCCCCCCTGGCGAAAGGACACCCCCCCCCGGTGCACACTGCTGGGAGGGGGGGGGGGGGGGAGGGCCGCACGCCTGTCCGCTTCGTTTGTTTCCATGCTCCCTCTGCCCCGGAACAGGAAGTAACCTGTTCCGGGGCAGAGGGAGCACAGAACGAACGTAGCGGACAGGTGCACGGCACACCCCCCCCAGCGGTGTGCAACCGGGGCGGACCGCACCCACCGCCCCCCGCCCCCACCTTGGTACGCCACTGCAGAAAGGAAGGACCCTGCCAGAGATGAACTTCAGCGTATCCCCCTGGCTGACAGAGGAAGAACAGGTCATGGAGTAGCTGGGTTGGTACCTCCCGAACCGTGAAAAAAAACAACCAAATCAACTTTGGCTGGGTACCATCCAGCAAGGACACAGTTGCACTACATATGAGAAATTAAATTAAAGCCAACAGATGCTCTTACCTACCTTCTCGAAAACTGCTGCACGGTGCATGTATCTGCCCGTAACAACAGACACTTATTTACTAATCCATAACTGATCCAGGAACATCTCTCTGCTCTGTTCTCCTCTATTTACCTTTATGTCTGCTATGCTAAGGTGACTTTATAAGCAGCTACTTGAGTCTGCAATGTCCAAGTTGTTCTTCCAATGGTGGTCCATGTATTAGTTCGATTTCCCTAAATCCTTAATGTAATGTGAATGCTGAAGTTGTAATTGGTTTTGTTTTTTTTTTCAAACAGACAAATAACTGACCTCTATTTAAATATCTAGGGGAAGAGGGGGTCCTTAGCACATCCACAAGCCACTGAGAAAGCTCCTGACTGGGTCATACCCTGGCTCTTTCGATAGTCCTTTAATGTAGGTTTGTCGGCTCTTTCCTGGTTTAAAGCATGCAAGTTTTTTTTTTTAGTTTAAATCAGAGGCGTAGCCAGACACCCAATTCTGGGTGGGCCTGGGCCCAAGATGGGTGGGCGGAAGAACACCATCTTGTCCCACAAGCGATTTGGTCTGTCCCCCTCTCGCCTGCATGCTATATGGTCTCTCAAGCATCCTCCCTCCCCAACAAACCTTTTAAATAGCAGATTTTCACTGGCACCGAGCAGCAACTAATACACACTGCTCATGTTGGCCCCACAGCCTTCCCACTGATGCAACTTCCTGTTTCCACATAGGCGGGGATACATCAGAGGGAAGGCTGTGGGGCCAGTACGAACACTATGTATCAGTCGCTGCTCACTGCAGGCGAAGATCTGCTATTTACAAGGTATGCAGGAGGGAGAGTAGTTGGGAGTTTTTGGCTGGTGGGGCTTGGGGATTCCTGCCAGCCACATCATAGGTGTGCTGCTACTGGGTGGGCCTCAGTGGTGTGCTGGAGCAGGCTCTCACAGGCTCGCAAGAGCCAGTTGTTAAGTTTTTAAGAATTTTGGGAGCCGGTTGTTAAAGTAGGGCCCTCCATGGCTACTTTAACAACTGGCTCCCAAAATGTGGGCTTGGGCCCCCTGTTGAGTTCTCTTTTACTTTGCTGGTGGGGATGCTGAGCCCCGCCAGCCAAGTAAATAGACTACTGCTGCTCCCCGCTCCTTGTTTCCAGCTCTGAGCAGCAGGCTGGGACTTCTCCAGCATGTGTGAGATGTTTCAGCATGCTGCTCAGAGCAAGGTGTTGGGAGTGGTAGCAGTCCATTTATTGGCTGCCAGCATAGTATGCCTAGCGAGCCCGCACGAAGGGAGGGAGGAGAGAGAGGCAAGTGTTGTTCCCCCACCCCATCCCCCCCCGGCCACCCCTGGCCCTTCCAACTGCAGAGCTGGCTACGTCCGGAGAAAGAGCCTGTTGTTAAAAATTTACCAGCACACCCCTGGTGGGCCTCCACCCTTGGCTATGCCACTGGTTTAAGTTCTGGTTTGAAACAGCGCTGCGCTGCATATGCTTTGTAGCGCTATAGAAATGCTAAATAGTAGTAGTAGTAGTAGAAACAGCTAAGGATTGCAGTACCTTGCCCCAGGGGCACATTTTGGTCTGCCGCCCCACCATCGCCCTGCTGCTCCCCACCCACTGCCGCAGCAAATACCTTGGCTAGTGGGGATCCCCAACCCCCGCTAGCTGAAGACTTGTCCAGCGACGGTCTCCGGCACCGCCACGTTACCTGCCCTGCTCTCTCTTCCCCTCACGTCCTGCGCGCTCCTTTTAGTGAAACTGAGCATACTCGGTTTCGCTAAAAAAAAGCGTGCTGGACGTGACGGGGAAGACAGAGCAGAGCAGGCAACGCAGCGGTGCCGGAGACCGGCGCTGGACAAGGCTTCAGCTGGCGGGGGTTGGGGACCCCTGTCAGCAAAACCAGGGGCCCGGAGGAAATTTGGGGGAGCCCATGGCCCCACGTACCTATGCCACTGTCTTGCCCAGATGAATATAAATAATCTTTTCTATATAGATTGGAAGCTCTCCATGGAAGAAATTTGTTTCTAACTCACACCTTTTGAAGATGTGTATTTCCCTGTTCCTAGAGGGTTTACAATCTAAGTTTGTACCTGAGTCAATGGAGAGTTAAAGTGACTTGCCCAAGATCACAAGGTGTTGCAACTGGATTTGAACCCTGGCCTCCCTGGTTCTAAGCCCAATGTACTAGGTATTTGGCTATTCCTGCAATCCGGAACCTGCTTGCCCACACAACTCAATCTGTGAAACTGAAGCACCACCTCTCATGGTAAGAACATGGATGAAAGACTCTCACACAACTTAGAAGGAACGTTGCTCACTGTACCAAAGGAACAGAGACAGACATATCAAAGAAAGAGAGATGTGCAAACACAGGACACTAGACTGGAGAAAAAGGAATGAGGCCTGAAATTTCTAAACATATTGAGAAATTCAAAAAGAGAGGACAAAGGGCTTCAGTGAAGTCAGTCACATCTCAGATTAACTTTAGACTAATGACTAGACAATCTCTTCACTAGCCCCCCCCCCCCCCCACAAAAAAAAAAAAAACACCTTTAATTTATATTTAACAATCAGGGCTTTTTTTGAGGGGGTACTTGGGGGTACTGAGTACTGGCACCTTTTTCATTGTCTGCTAAAATTGACCCATGGCCCCAAGTTTTAATGAAAGAGCTCAGGCTCTACACACCAATTCTGCCTTGTCATAGATTCTGTGACTGGTTGCAGGGGGCCTGGCTATTATGGGGTGGGTCCCTCAGTGATCACCCCACCCCTGAAGGGCGGCCTGGCATTTGAGTACCGGCACCTATTTTGCTAGAAAAAATGCACTGTTAACAATAATTATTATCTTTTGATTTCATGTTTTTTTCTTATTTTTTTCATATGACTGTATTAATTCAACAAATCCACTGATATCGCTAAAACCCTTTTTCCTCTCAGGGCCGCCGAGAGACTAGGCCAGGCCTGGGGCAAGGCCACCCCGCCTCCCTCCCCCCGTCGCTGCAGTCCGTGGTCTCACCTGCCTGCCTCCACGGCTCTGGGCCCCATTCATTCAAAGCAGCAGTTGCACATCACCTCTCTTCTGGCCTTCCCTCCCT
Organism: Microcaecilia unicolor; assembly: GCF_901765095.1. Taxonomy (NCBI): domain Eukaryota; kingdom Metazoa; phylum Chordata; class Amphibia; order Gymnophiona; family Siphonopidae; genus Microcaecilia; species Microcaecilia unicolor. Next base: position 15,618,567 of record NC_044032.1, on the reverse strand, counting down.
GTGTCCCGCCCTCGTCTGATGTAACTTCCGGTTTCCGCGAGGGCGGGACACAGGGAGGGAAGACCAGAAGAGACGTGATCTATGACTGCCGCTCTGAATGAAAGGGGCCCGGAGCCGAGGAGGCAGGAAGGTGAGACCGGGGACTGCAGCGCCAGGCCCCCCTTGGAGGCACGGCCAGGGGAATTTTGCCCCCCCCCCGCCCCCCTCTCTCGGCGGCCCTGTTTGCTCCCTTTTTGAATTTTAAATTTAGCAATACAGTGATTATCTTACACACAATAGTTTATAGTGATTTCATCGATATTGCAAGAAGTAATTTATTTGAAGATAGCTGTTATACATATTGAGAACCATAACTTTCTCCAAGCACTGCACAGCTACTGTTAGAACCTTAAGCTCTGCTCTTTAATTGAGACTTACCGTTCCAGAGGAGCTTCTCATAAGCCGTTTTTCCGTTCTCCAGGATTGTGGAATATTTTTGTAAGACTGAATTGTCCTTCAGAATCTCAGCCATCTTGCACATCACACACACAGACGCCAGCCACAGACCACCACAGTATGAGCTGCAATGCATCATAACAATTCATGTATCTGTTATCGAGCTGTGCTATAACAGTGGACACAGGTCTCAGGTAATGTAAAACAATTTAGTCCTGTTATGCTTGATCTAAGATGCTTGAAACCACTACAACACCTAACAAACCAGGCTCAACTTCTAACCAATACAGGTGCTAATTAGGCTCTAACCTCTGCTCTATACAAAAGCAACTATCGCTGGGAAGGAGTCTTCATTCCACTCAACTGTACATTAGACTCACGCTCCAACCAGTGGTGCGTTAACTTCAACTGCCATCTGCCTCATTCAACAACAGCTCTAATCAGCCATAACCTACTACTACTACTTATCATTTCTAAAGCGCTACTACACGTACGCAGCGCTGTACACATTAACATGAAGAGACAGTCCCTGCTCGACAGAGCTTACAATCTAATTAGGCCAGACAAACAGGACAAATAAGGGAAAAGGACAAAGAGTAACAAGGTTCCATGCAGAATCCCATAGTAGCAAGATTCTGTGCGGAATCCCAAAGAGTAGCAAGATTCCAGATTCCCAAAGACTACTACTACTTATCATTTCTATAGCGCTACTAGACGTACGCAGCGCTGTACACTTGAACATGAAGAGACAGTCCCTGCTCCACAGAGCTTACAATCTAATCAGGACAGACAAACAGGACAAATAAGGGATAAGGACAAAGAGTAGCAAGATTCCGGAATCCCAAAGACTACTACTACTTATCATTTCTAAAGCGCTACTAGACGTACGCAGCGCTGTACACTTGAACATGAAGAGACAGTCCCTGCTCCACAGAATTCTAATTAGGACAGACAAACAGGACAAACAAGAGATAAGGGAATATTAAAGTGAGGATGATAAAATAAGGGTTAGGAGTTAAAAGCAGCATCAAAAAGGTGGGCTTTTAGCTTAGATTTGAAGACAGCCAGAGATGGAGCTTGACATACTGGCTCAGGAAGTCTATTCCAGGCATATGGTGCAGCAAGATAAAAGGAACGGACTCTGGAGTTAGCAGTGGATGAGAAGGGTGCAGATAAGAGAGATTTACCCAGTGAACGGAGTTCCCGGGGAGGAATGTAGGGAGAGATTGGAGAGGTGCCCCCTCCCTACCCATCTTCAAATCAATGCTCAAAGCCCACCTCTTCAATGTCGCCTTTGGCTCCTAATCACTACACCTCTTCTCAGAAAACTTATCTATCCCAACTTGACATTTCGTCCTTTAGATTGTAAGCTCTTCCGAGCAGGGACCGTCCTTAATTGTTAATTTGTACAGCGCTGTGTAACCCTAGTAGCGCTCTAGAAATGTTAAGTAGTAGTAGTAGTAGTAGGTACTGAGGAGCTGCAGAGTGAATGCACTTATATATCAATAAGAGGAGTTTGAACTGTATGCGGAATGGATAGGAATCCAGTGAAGTGACTTGAGGAGAGGGCTAATATGAGCATAATGACCCTGGCGGAATATTAGTCATGCAGCAGAATTTTGAACAGATTGAAGAGGAGAGAGATGGCTAAGTGGGAGACCTGTAAGAAGCAAGTTGCAATAGTCTAAGCGAAACACCCCATCTTAGCATAAGGGGTATTTCTTTTGTTGATTTCACATTTGCTTTGCTAAAGGAATACTGATGAGCTCTGGTTATAAGGTGCCTCTGTGAGGTGTAGTTCATAGTTCTTTAATCTATGGCTCCATCTACGAGGGAAAAAAAATTAGACAGACCAAATTCTCCCTTTAGCCTCTCCGCTGCCTAAGTATAACACAAATTTCTAGATGTCAAGGACAAGAAATCATTTTTATTCTATAGCAGTCTCTTACCTTGGCCCTGTCATCACCCATCCATCGTACGTCTGATCAGCAAATCCTGAATTCTCAATCAGTCCATCTCCATCTTTGTCAAATTTTAATTCTGAATCCATCACAAACTACAAGAAAAGAAAGAGAGAGTTCTTCAGTACTCAGTTTCACAATTCTCGGGAATGATGAATTGAGGAAATCCTCAGCATGGAAGCTGTGTGACCAAACTGAGTGAGAACTGCTTTCCTGATCATTTTTACGTCTTAAAGCTTAGGAGTAAATCAATTAATTTTGTGTTTAATTGCTTTAGAAGGAGGAAATGTTATTCCTCTGTTTAACTGCCTTCAAAGAAAATAAGCTAGGTTATTTCAGTGTCTTTTTGCCCACCCAGTCCAAGCACATTCCTTGATGTATTATAGAGGCAGATGCACTAAAGCTAAATGAGCCTTTAATGACTCTCCAACGAGGAAAATTTGATCCGTTGCATGCATCAAAGGGCTTTTACCGAGGAAGCCAGCAGCTAACGAAAACGGAATGGAGATGAGCAATTAGTGTGAAAATCCCATTGAAACGACATGCACTAACCTTTTCCGATTGCCTTTACGCAGAAAAAAGGCAGGAAATCTAACGAGAGGTCTGGACCACTCGTTAGGACAGCTCTGTGCCAGGAAAAATCATTAAGAGAAAAAATAAACAAACTTTGAGCCAATCCCAGCGCATTAGCAGAGCTAAAAGCGCTGTGATTGGTCCAAAGGACGTCAGAAAACACATAAAAAAATAAAAATAAAAAAAGGATCGGGAGGGGGCAAGGGCGCTCATCAGGAGCGTCCTGTACGGACGGCCTTGCCCCCTCCCCCGCTGCTCCCCCCCCCCCCCGAAAAAGCAAAATTCTAGCAGCCCCGGCCCCCCTCCCTTCCTCACTACTCTGTCTCACCTCAGCTCCGCCTCCCGACATCCTCCGCCCTGTGCCCCGCCCCCTCTTGGGGTCGTCGCCGCCATTCCCCTCCTCCATCGGGCCCCCCTCCCTCTTACCGGGCCCGTGCAGCGCCTCTCTCCTCTGTCCGAAGGCGCTGCACGGGCAAGAAGAAAGCTGATGCCTGCCTTCGCCCAGCTTCGGTCGCGCGTCTCTCTCCTGCTGCGCCCGCCCCTGTCTGACGTCAGTAACCTACGTTTATTCTTGCTTTTTAATTTAGAATGCAGGGGGAAGTGGGGCGGGGGGAACGGCGACCACGGGTGGGGGGGGGGGGGGCAAGGACGGCCATACAGGACGCTCCTGACCAGCGCCTTTGCCCCCTCCCGACCTTTTTTTTTTTATTTTTGTTTTGATTTGGGAACCATTTGCTTGTGATTTGACTGTGTTTTGACTGTTTGTGGCATGCGCAGAGCAGCTAACATAACGCTTGGCTGCTCTGCGCATGATTTGGGGGCTGATTAACGATGTGTATTGTGATTCTTTGATACATTGTACGTTTCAATACCGATCTCAGCATGTGTGACTTTTTTTTTTGGTGCATTTTTCGTTATTTTAAAATCGTTAGGGACTTTAACGATTTAGATTTTTTTACGTTTGGTTGCTGCATCTGCCTCATAGTCAGTTAACCCAACCAAGAGGACACATTTCAACTCAGTTAGGTATTATGAAGAGTCTCAGATTCCAACATGTGCAAAACATCCTGCAAACAGCGAAATCTAAAGGCCAAATCAAATGGAAGGAGTTTAATAAAGGTTTGGACAAATTCCTGGAGAAAAAGTCCATAGTCTGCTATTGAGACAGACATGGAAAGGAACTGCTTGCCCTGGGTGGCAGAGCCGGTGGTGGGAGGTGGGGCTGGTGGTTGGGAGGTGGGGCTAGTGCTACTACGGTTTGTGCCCTGAAAATGGCAGATAGAAACCAAGGTAAGGTATACACATAAAGTAGCACATATGAGTTTATCTTGTTGGGCAGACTGGATGGACCGTGCAGGTCTTTTTTTCCCGTCATCTACTATGTAGTATGGAGTGTTGCCACAATTTGGGTTTCTGCCAGGTACTTGTGACCTGGCTTGGCCACTGTTTGGAAAACAGGATACTGGGCTTGATGGACCTTCGGTCTGACCCAATATGGCTACTCTTATGTTCTTATGGACTCCTGTGAGACAAAATAGAATAAATGCGTCCTTATCAAATATTTGCTGGTCTTACCAAGCAGATTTTGGTACACTTGAACATTTAATTTTTTCATGCCCTTGTCTGTGTTCATTTTGGCAAGATGTCTGTACTCATATTTCCTCAATACGTCCCATACGTTACCTCTCATCTTGACTATTGCAACCTTCTTCTCGCTGGCCTCCCGCTTAACCATCCCCCCTTCAATCTGTCCAAAATTCCGCCGCACGTCTTATCTACCGCATGAACCGATACTCTCATATCACCCCTCTCCTCAAGTCGCTTCACTGGCTCCCAATCCGCTACCGTATACAGTTCAAGCTTCTCCTATTGACCTTCAAGTGCACTCAATCTGCAGCCCCCCACTACCTCTCTACCCTCCTCTCCCCATATGTTCCCACCCGTAACCTCCGCTCTCAGGAAAAATCACTCCTATCTGTACCCTTCTCCACCACCGTTAACTCCAGACTCCGCCCCTTCTGCCTCGCATCACCTTATGCCTGGAACAGACTTCCCAAGCCCATACGCCATGCGCCCTCCCTGCCCATTTTCAAGTCCTTACTCAAAGCCCATCTCTTCTCCCTTGCTTTTGGCGCCTAACCACCTTCCCCACTCATGTTACCTACACTGACTACATAGTTTGTAACCTTTAGATTGTAAGCTCTCTTGAGCAGGGACTGTCCTTCCCCATGCTAAACTTGTACAGCGCTGCGTAACCCTGGCAGCGCTATAGAAATGCTAAGTAGTAGTAGTAGTAGTAATTTTGGAACCCATATCTTATAAAATAGTGATTTTACGCTTTTTGGGTTTTCCTTATTCACTCTCTCTGGATATCCTAATGGTTCTTGCTTTAAATTATATCTCACCTGCTTGGAAAGGTAATAGTAAAGTTAATGTTTTGGTGGAATTCTGTATGCTCCGTCTATAAACATGAAAAGGTGCTTTCTTAAAGGTCTATGGAATACTCTATGGAGTCCCAAAGTTCAATTTTATTCTACTTAGACTGCTGTTATTCATTGATCACAATTTTTCTTGTATGAAAGCAATGTTAAAGCTCTTTTATGTCCCGGCATACTGCTTGCTGAGTTGTAGAATTGTTTGTACTGTATTTATTTTTACTTGAAAATGATCATAAAAACTATGTAAACATTAAAAAAAAAAAAAAAAGATTTCAAGGAAAAAAGTTTAAAGACAGATTGACTTGCAGGACGTCAGACTCACAGAAGCAGAAGCCTGCGCGGCCACATTGGTGATCTGTAAGGGCCGACTTCTACATGGAATGTTGCTAGTGGAATAGCAACATTCCATGTAGAATCTCAAATAGTAGCAACAGTGGAGGAGTGGCCTAGTGGTTAGGGTGGTGGACTTTGGTCCTGGGGAACTGAAGAACTGAGTTCAATTCCCACTTCAGACACAGGCAGCTCCTTGTGAGTCTGGGCAAGTCACTTAACCCTCCATTGCCCCATGTGAGCCGCATTGAGCCTTGCATGAGTGGGAAAGCGCAGGGTGCAAATGTAACAAAAATAAAATAGATACTATTGGAGATTCTACATGGAATGCTGCTACTATTGGAGATTGTACATGGAATGTTGCTATTCCACTAGCAACATTCCATGTAGAAGGCTGCGCAGGCTTCTGTTTCTGTGAGTCTGACGTCCTGCACATACGTGCAGGACGTCAGACTCACAGAAGCAGAAGCCTGCGCGGCCACATTGGTGATCTGCAAGGGCCGACTTCTACATGGAATGTTGCTAGTGGAATAGCAACATTCCATGTAGAATCTCAAATAGTAGCAACAGTGGAGGAGTGGCCTAGTGGTTAGGGTGGTGGACTTTGGTCCTGGGGAACTGAGTTTGATTCCCACTTCAGGCACAGGCAGCTCCTTGTGACTATGGGCAAGTCACTTAACCCTCCATTGCCCCAGGTACAAATAAGTACCTGTATATAATATGTAAGCCGCATTGAACCTGCTATGAGTGGGAAAGCGCGGGGTACAAATGTAATAAAATAAAATAAAATAAATATTCAAGTACTTTCTCTGTCCCTGGTGGGTTCACAATCTAAATATTGTACCTGGGGCAATGGAGGGTTAAGTGACTTGGCTAGGGTTACCATTCGTCCGGATTTCCCCGGACATGTCCTCTTTTTGAGGGCATGTCCGGGGCGTCCGGCGGGTTTTGGCCGCACGCACGTTTGTCCGGATTTCTGGACAAACGTGCGTGCGGGAGGGCGTGCACAGCCTGCACAGACCGGCAATAGCGCTCCCCAGTCCGTCCTCCCCACCGCTGTCGTAGAGAACGCCGCTAACGTCAAGTAGGAGCCTGCGCAGGCCTCGCGCTCCAACAGCCCACTTAGCTACAGCCTACAATGATTCCCCCAGGACCTTGGAGAAGCTGCTCCTATTGGTGGCCTTGAACATTGCGTCCAATCAGAGGAGAGGAAGGCGGGAGCTGTTGTGTGATTGGCCGGCTGCTGTAAAGTTTGTGTAGTCGTCGCGATGCTAGCGGGTCCGACTCCCGGACTTTGGACGCTTTAAGGCTGCAGCAGTTCATTCTAAAACGCTTCAGAGAGGCAGGCAGTGTGAGAGCTCCGGGGTTAGGGTGAACTGTCTGAGGGGTGTCGGTAACGTCAGTAATCAACAGCAATAAAACATAGAAACGAAAATTAAAAGACACCTTTTTGTTGCTAAAATAACACCGTTACTGCAAAGCTGCCAAGTTACCCAGTAAAGAAGTGATACTTCTTGGAGATGACGGGGGAGGGAAGGTGATGGGGGGAGGAGGGGGGTGACCGGGGGAGGGGAATATGCGTCAGGGGCGGGGCGAGTGTGTGAAAGGGGCGGGACAGGGGGCGTGAAAGGGGCGGGGCAGGGGGACGTGAAAGGGGCGGGGCAAGTGTCCTCTTTTTATGAGGACAAAAAATGGTAACCCTAGACTTGGCCAGTCTTCATCAGGAGCCTCAGAGGAAATCAAACCCAGCTCCCTAGCTTCTCAGTCCACTGCACTAACCATTAGGCTACTCCTCCACACTAAGCAGGGTTTAATGCACATAAACTTAGTTTTTGGTCCACTGCATATGTGAAATGGAATGGAACAGCAGCTTAATGGTTACAGTAGGATGATGTGAATCAGGGAAGTATGTAATACTTTCTGTTTGAAAACTGGTGCAAAGCCATCAGGAGACAGTACCAGCAGGAGGAGAGAGAATCAAAAAGAGGAGACAGGATGTGCAGGAGCTGGATACACAAAGGAGAGAGAGAGAGAGAGAGAGAGAGAGAGAGAGAGAGACTTTACCTGACAGATCGGCCACATGTCCAGCAGGTATGTAAAATTATTTGTGAGACAGTAATCTCGATACACCTGAAGCACAAATTTCAAATTAAGATCCTTCCAATCTGCTGTATCATGGATCAGGTAAGCATTGAGTCTCTCCCAAGGTTCATCTTCTGTATAAAAAAACAGAGAGAAAAAAAGGGTCAGAGACATAGGGGGGTCAGGAGGAACAGAGTAGGGAGACAGGCAAGGCCAAGATCTCCCTCATGATCCAGCAATTCTCCTCAGACAAAGGAATCATTTTAAGCCACATGCCGTGCACTGATATGCTTTGTGCCAAGACTATCTACGTGAGAAAGCACTAATATAACGACCAGAAAAAAAGCAGCAGCAGGGCAGAGCCATGAAGAAATCAAACAGAGGGCAGGCTGTGGGCAGGACAGGAGAAGTACGAGGCAATTTTTTGTATTTCATGGAATACTTTCATACTTGTTCAATCCTTGAGGCACAGCAAAACAAATTTCCCATAATCCTCTGTCTCCCTTACCTGATCCTGTCTCTTACCTCCCTGCCATGTGATCCTTTTTCATCTCTCCCTCTCACCCATGTGTTCCCGTTTCACTCCCCACCAAGAAACATGAAGATATTGGGTCTTGCCTGTTAATTTTCTTTCCTTTAGACCACCAGACCAATCCAGAACCTGTGAACTGTGCCCGATGACTAACAGGTGGAGATATACAGAACTGTGTGCTCTGCCCTATCAGGGCACTGTGCAGTTTCAAGGGTTCAGTATTTTGCTAACAAAACAGTGGAATTCCTCTAAAGTAATATAGATGTAAAATTTTCACTCCTTTTTCATGAATCTGTTAAACCAAATACTTTTTAAGAAGATAGTATCTCAATAAACATAGTAACATAGTAAATCAGAGCAGATAAAGACCTCTACGGTCCATCCAGTCTGCCCCAACAAGATAAACTCATTGTTTAAACAAACAGATAAGAAGAGATCCTAACTGCCAAAACCCCACAGAAGTGCTGAGTTATTTTGAAACAGGGCAGGAATCTGGACTGGTCTGGTGGAACCAAGAGAAAGAAACTTTTAGTAGGTTAGACCTAATTTCTCATTTCTTAGCATCCTCATCAGACCAATCCAGAACGCGCTGGGTCTAGCAAAGCAGTCTTTACAATGGGCAAGATTCAGAGACCGCTGCTCTGAGAACCGAAACTCAGAAGCAAACTTACATTCTTACTGCCATATTCAACCTATAGTGTTTCATAAAATTATGAAACAAGGACCATGACATCATTGCTCTACGAACGTCAGCGGAAGAAACTGCTCACAATTCTGCCCAAGAAGCAGCCGTACCATGGAACGAAGTCCCAGTTCAGAAAGGGACTGCCCGCCATCACGAACATACGCTGAGAAAATCATATTCTTCAACCAATGAACAACTGTAGCCTTACAGGCTGCATCACCTTTTCTACAGCCTTCCAAAAATAACGAACCTGTCATTTTCAAAAATCCTTAGTCACTTTCAAAAATGTGATCAACATTTAATTCACATCTAAGAATCTCAGGGGTCTAAAGTCATTACCCACAATCTGTTTTTTTTCCCTAAAAGGCTGGAAACTTGATTCATACAAAAAGAAAAAAAAATCACTTTTGGAAGAAAGGAAGATAAAGTATGGATTGAACTCCCACTTCCATAAAGCAGGGAAACTGACCTACAAGAAAGAGTGGAAAAATGACGAAGCAGATCGATATAAGACAAACAACAGTTTATTACTGTAAATCTAATGTACAGATCAGCCCGACACAGGTCGTGTTTCGCCCAACAGGGCTGCTTCAGGGGCTAAAAAACAAACAACATAACATTTAAATTCCTAATATAAAAATCTATAGACCAAACATTATTTTATATAGATTTTTATATTAGGAATTTAAATGTTATTTGTTTTTTAGCCCCTGAAGCAGCCCTGTTGGGCGAAACACGACCTGTGTCGGGCTCATCTGTACATTAGATTTACAATAATAAACTGTTGTTTGTCTTATATCGATCTGCTTTGTCATTTTTCCACCTTGGAGTTTGCAGATTGTCTGCCCTTTTGATTTCTTGGACCCTACAAGAAAGAGTAACATAGTAGATGATGGCAAATAGAGACGTGTACGGCCCCACCTAGTCTGCTCAACCAGATAAACTCATAGCATAAGGTATGGTGTGATATTATATCTGATCTTGATTTGCCACTTTCAAGGCCCAGCACTGGCTTTACTTCTCAATTACTGGTGTTGCCATATAATCACCACTAACTTTGTTTGGTTCCATGCAGGGGCGTAGCTAGACTTCGGCGGGAGGGGGGTCCAGAGCCTGAGGTGAGGGGGCACATTTTAGCTCCCTCCCCCCCCCCCCCCCACCGCCATTGCCGACCCTGCCAACACCAACTTTGCCCCCACCCCTGCTGACGACCCTCTCGACCCCCTCCCCACCGCCAACCCGCCGTCACCTACCTTTGCTGGCGGGGGACCCCAACCCCTGCCAGCCAAAGTCCTCTTCTTCCTGCACAAGGTTTCCTTCTGTTTCAGACTCACAGAATGAAGCCTTGCAGACAGTGGTGTAGCTACGTGGGGCCTGAGGGGGCCTGGGCCCCCGTAGATTTGGCCCTGGCCCCCTGGCAACGATCCCCTTGAACCCCCCTCCCGCCAACCCTCCCCTGCCGCCGTCGGCGCATCAGATACCTCGTTTGCTGCAGCCAAAGAGAGTCTTCTTTAGTTCAGCGCCTGAGTAGCGCCTTCGTTCTAGGAAGTTCCTGCTGTGATCAGCTGTTTCTGACGCCTTACGTCCTGCACCTCGGGCTCTGGACCCCCCCTCCCAGCGAGGTCTGGCTACGCCCCTGCTTGCAGATCAGCTGATCTGCAAGGCTTCGTTCTGTGAGTCTGACGTCCTGCACGTTGTACTTGCAGGACGTCAGAAACAGAAAGAAGCCTTTTGCGGGAAGAAGAGGACCTCGGCTGGCGGGGGTTGGGGTCCCCCGCCAGCAAAGGCAGGCGATGGCGGGGGGGGGGGGGGGGTCGAGAGGGTCGTTGGCAGAGGGGTCCAGGGCCAAATCTACGGGGGGCCCGGGCCCCCCCTGCCCCCACGCAGCTATGCCACTGGTTCCATGCCTTCCATACAGTATTCCTTTGTGTTTATCTCACGTGTTTTTGAATTATGTTAGTTTTCATCTCCACCTCCTCCTACAGGAGGCCATTTCCAGGTATCTACCACCCTCTCTGTGAAAAAAAACCTTCCCGATATTATTCCTGAGTCCCCCCCCCATCTCAATTCATGTCCTCTAGTTCTACCACCTTCCAATCTATGGAAAAGGTTTGCTTGTAAATCAATACGTTTCAAATATTCGAACCTCTATAGCATATTACATTACATTAAGAACTTCGTCCGCAATAACCTAATCAATTCCATGCGGATAACAGTTAAAAAATGAACCTGAACCACCATCTGGGAATTTATAAAACCTAAAAGCAATGTAATCATTTCACATATATTTTTAAAATAAAACCGTCTTCAGTTGTTTACTGAAGGACCACAAATGAAATAGAGAGCGAACATTAAAAGGAAGAGAATTCCATATTGTTGAAGCTTGATATGGGAAATAACAAGCTCCACCCAAAGCCGCGAACAAGCTCTGCAGATGATCCGAGACAGTCTGCCACAAGGACTGACTGATTGAAGGCCTGTGCTTTCCCTATTTGTACTCAAAAAAACTTAGACTTGGCCCTTAAATTTAAAACCTAAAGAGAGGATGGACACAGAGAACTCACAATAATTGTGAAATTCTGACGCATTGTTAATTGTATCGTTTGAATGATTTATTTTACTGTGTTTTAGATCAAACAGTTTTAAACGTGCAAAAATTGTTAGGTAGTAACGCTAAAATGTCAGTAATATCAACACAGCTACCACTAGTCTGCACTCAAAACCTTATCACAAAATATGTAACTAATCTATTATTACTACTACTACTACTATTTAGCATTTCTATAGCGCTACAAGGCATACGCAGCACTGCACAAACATAAAAGAAAGACAGTCTCTGCTCAAAGAGCTTACAATCTAATAGACAAAAAATAAAGCAACCAAATCAATTAATGTGTAGAGGAAAGAGGAGAGGAGGGTAGGTGGAGGCGAGTGGTTACAAGTGGTTACGAGTCAAAAGCAATGTTAAAGAGGTGGGCTTTCAGTCTAGATTTAAAGGTGGCCAAGGATGGGGCAAGACGTAGAGGCTCAGGAAGTTTATTCCAGGCGTAAGGTGCAGCGAGACAGAAGGCGCAAAGTCTGGAGTTGGCAGTAGTGGAGAAGGGAACAGATTACTACTACTATTTAGCATTTCTATAGCGCTACAAGGCATACGCAGCGCTGCACAAACATAGAAGAAAGACAGTCCCTGCTCAAAGAGCTATGTAATAAAAGTGAGTCAAGTATAGGACAATCAAGCCATTGTGACATCACTGATGAGGTTGGCTCTTATTGGTGGCCTGAGGCATTATGACATCACAATATCACCTCTGATTACAAGAGACTACTACTACTACTATTTAGCATTTCTATAGCGCTACAAGGCGTACGCAGCGCTGCACAAACATAGAAGAAAGACAGTCCCTGCTCAAAGAGCTATGTAATAAAAGTGAGCCAAGTATAGGACAATCAAGCCATTGTGACATCACTGATGAGGTTGGCTCTTATTGGTGGCCTGAGGCATTATGACATCACAATATTAGCTCTGGTTACAAGAGACTACTACTACTACTACTACTATTTAGCATTTCTATAGCGCTACAAGGCGTACGCAGCGCTGCACAAACATAGAAGAAAGACAGTCCCTGCTCAAAGAGCTATGTAATAAAAGTGAGCCAAGTATAGGACAATCAAGCCATTGTGACATCACTGATGAGGTTGGCTCTTATTGGTGGCCTGAGGCATTATGACATCACAATATTAGCTCTGGTTACAAGAGACTACTACTACTACTACTACTATTTAGCATTTCTATAGCGCTACAAGGCGTACGCAGCGCTGCACAAACATAGAAGAAAGACAGTCCCTGCTCAAAGAGCTATGTAATAAAAGTGAGTCAAGTATAGGACAATCAAGCCATTGTGACATCACTGATGAGGTTGGCTCTTATTGGTGGCCTGAGGCATTATGACATCACAATATCACCTCTGATTACAAGAGACTACTACTACTACTATTTAGCATTTCTATTGCGCTACAAGGCGTACGCAGCGCTGCACAAACATAGAAGAAAGACAGTCCCTGCTCAAAGAGCTATGTAATAAAAGTGAGCCAAGTATAGGACAATCAAGCCATTGTGACATCACTGATGAGGTTGGCTCTTATTGGTGGCCTGAGGCATTATGACATCACAATATTAGCTCTGGTTACAAGAGACTACTACTACTACTATTTAGCATTTCTATAGCGCTACAAGGCGTACGCAGCGCTGCACAAACATAGAAGAAAGACAGTCCCTGCTCAAAGAGCTATGTAATAAAAGTGAGCCAAGTATAGGACAATCAAGCCATTGTGACATCACTGATGAGGTTGGCTCTTATTGGTGGCCTGAGGCATTATGACATCACAATATTAGCTCTGGTTACAAGAGACTACTACTACTACTACTACTATTTAGCATTTCTATAGCGCTACAAGGCGTACGCAGCGCTGCACAAACATAGAAGAAAGACAGTCCCTGCTCAAAGAGCTATGTAATAAAAGTGAGTCAAGTATAGGACAATCAAGCCATTGTGACATCACTGATGAGGTTGGCTCTTATTGGTGGCCTGAGGCATTATGACATCACAATATTAGCTCTGGTTACAAGAGACTACTACTACTACTACTACTATTTAGCATTTCTATAGCGCTACAAGGCGTACGCAGCGCTGCACAAACATAGAAGAAAGACAGTCCCTGCTCAAAGAGCTATGTAATAAAAGTGAGCCAAGTATAGGACAATCAAGCCATTGTGACATCACTGATGAGGTTGGCTCTTATTGGTGGCCTGAGGCATTATGACATCACAATATTAGCTCTGGTTACAAGAGACTACTACTACTACTACTACTATTTAGCATTTCTATAGCGCTACAAGGCGTACGCAGCGCTGCACAAACATAGAAGAAAGACAGTCCCTGCTCAAAGAGCTATGTAATAAAAGTGAGTCAAGTATAGGACAATCAAGCCATTGTGACATCACTGATGAGGTTGGCTCTTATTGGTGGCCTGAGGCATTATGACATCACAATATCACCTCTGATTACAAGAGACTACTACTACTACTATTTAGCATTTCTATTGCGCTACAAGGCGTACGCAGCGCTGCACAAACATAGAAGAAAGACAGTCCCTGCTCAAAGAGCTATGTAATAAAAGTGAGCCAAGTATAGGACAATCAAGCCATTGTGACATCACTGATGAGGTTGGCTCTTATTGGTGGCCTGAGGCATTATGACATCACAATATTAGCTCTGGTTACAAGAGACTACTACTACTACTACTACTATTTAGCATTTCTATAGCGCTACAAGGCGTACGCAGCGCTGCACAAACATAGAAGAAAGACAGTCCCTGCTCAAAGAGCTATGTAATAAAAGTGAGCCAAGTATAGGACAATCAAGCCATTGTGACATCACTGATGAGGTTGGCTCTTATTGGTGGCCTGAGGCATTATGACATCACAATATTAGCTCTGATTACAAGAGACTACTACTACTACTATTTAGCATTTCTATAGCGCTACAAGGCATACGCAGCGCTGCACAAACATAGAAGAAAGACAGTCCCTGCTCAAAGAGCTATGTAATAAAAGTGAGCCAAGTATAGGACAATCAAGCCATTGTGACATCACTGATGAGGTTGGCTCTTATTGGTGGACTGAGGCATTTTGACATCACAATATCACCTCTGATTACAAGAGACTACTACTACTACTACTATTTAGCATTTCTATAGCGCTACAAGGCGTACGCAGCGCTGCACAAACATAGAAGAAAGACAGTCCCTGCTCAAAGAGCTATGTAATAAAAGTGAGCCAAGTATAGGACAATCAAGCCATTGTGACATCACTGATGAGGTTGGCTCTTATTGGTGGCCTGAGGCATTATGACATCACAATATTAGCTCTGGTTACAAGAGACTACTACTACTACTACTACTATTTAGCATTTCTATAGCGCTACAAGGCGTACGCAGCGCTGCACAAACATAGAAGAAAGACAGTCCCTGCTCAAAGAGCTATGTAATAAAAGTGAGCCAAGTATAGGACAATCAAGCCATTGTGACATCACTGATGAGGTTGGCTCTTATTGGTGGCCTGAGGCATTATGACATCACAATATTAGCTCTGGTTACAAGAGACTACTACTACTACTACTACTATTTAGCATTTCTATAGCGCTACAAGGCGTACGCAGCGCTGCACAAACATAGAAGAAAGACAGTCCCTGCTCAAAGAGCTATGTAATAAAAGTGAGTCAAGTATAGGACAATCAAGCCATTGTGACATCACTGATGAGGTTGGCTCTTATTGGTGGCCTGAGGCATTATGACATCACAATATCACCTCTGATTACAAGAGACTACTACTACTACTATTTAGCATTTCTATAGCGCTACAAGGCGTACGCAGCGCTGCACAAACATAGAAGAAAGACAGTCCCTGCTCAAAGAGCTTTCAATCTAATAGACAAAAAACAAAGTAAGCAAATCAAATCAATTAATGTGAACGGGAAGGAAGAGAGGAGGGTAGGTGGAGGCGAGTGGTTACAAGTTGTTACGAGTCAAAAGCAATGTTAAAGAGGTGGGCTTTCAGTCTAGATTTAAAGGTGGCCAAGGATGGGGCAAGACGTAGGGGCTCAGGAAGTTTATTCCAGGCGTAGGGTGCAGCGAGACAGAAGGCGCGAAGTCTGGAGTTGGCAGTAGTGGAGAAGGGAACAGATAAGAAGGATTTATCCATGGAGCGGAGTGCACGGGAAGGGGTGTAGGGAAGGACGAGTGTGGAGAGATACTGGGGAGCAGCAGAGTGAGTACATTTATAGGTTAGTAGAAGAAGTTTGAACTGTAAACCACAATGAAACAATGTCTAATTGGAAAATATGGGCCATAAATGCCAAAATAAATAAATAACATACGATAACTAAATGAGTACATAAAATTTCTCGTTGAAATTGAAAGCAGTTGCTGAGAAAACAACAGAAAACTCAAGGTTACCTGTTTGCCTCACCCTGTGTTCATGAAAAAAACAAAGAAAACACCTTACCAATGATGCAACAACATACCATGATCTACCAAGTCAAAAGCACCGGATAGATCGAAATGCCTCAGAAAAGCTGGAATTCCTCCCTCCGTTAACTATCTCAATTCAGACTGCAATGCTAGAAGACAGGTCTCGGTGCTACGATGCTTCTGGAACCCAGATTGCATAGAAATTTAGAAGACAATTCTTGCAAATGGGCTGCTGCTATTGTCTCAGAGACTTTGGCCAAAAAGGGGATGCTGGGCTATCCTATATAATAATTTGGACCTCTGCACTTCCGTCTGGCTGCCTGGGTTCGTAACCGAGTCCCTATTGGTCCGCCCTGGGGATGACATCACAGGGTGGACCAATGGGAAATGAGAGGGAAGGGAACCCAGCAGCAGCCACTGGAGGTGAGTAACCAAACGCCCCCCCCCCCCGCCCCGAGTTCCATGATCCCCAATCTCCCTCCCTCCCTCCCTCCTTCCACGGGCTGCGACGGCCCCACTGTCGTTCGAGTTCCACGCCCCCCCTCTCCTCCGATTACCGCCCCCCCCTCCCATTTCCACCGCCTCCCTCCCTCTGTCTCTGTGGCCTCCGAGTGCAAAGAGGACGTGTGCGGGTGCCCCAGCCCTTCGTACGTGGCAACACTCAAGTCCACCAAGTACAGACGCCGCTTCAGACAGGCTGTGGTTCGCTGTTCCTCTGGTCTCGCCCTCATTTCCTGTTTGCGGAAGGGCGGGACCACAGGAACAGCGAACCACAGCCTGTCTGAAGCGGCATCAGTACTTGGTAAACTGGAGTGTTGCCGGCCGAGCAGGAGGTAAAACTTTTTAAACAGCAGCTGCCACGTACGAAGGGCTGGGGCACCCACACACGTCCTCCTTGCACTCGGAGGCCACAGAGACAGAGGGAGGGAGGCGCTGGGCGGCAGAAATCAGAGGGGGGTCCTCAAACGAGAGGGTGGCGGGGTCCTGAGGGGAGGGGAGGTGGGGGGGGGGGGAGCCCTGGAATCTTGCTAGCGCCCATTTCCTTTCTGTTGGAAATGGGCCTCTCTTACTAGTAGGTCTATAATTGGAAAAGATCTCTGTTGACAATTTGGTATCTTTCAAAATATGAGAGTGTTAGAACTAATACTCTAATTTCTGAGACCTCGGGAAAACATTACACGATGTGATACCTGCAAGTGAGCCTTCTCCGGAGTAGCCCCCACACTATGGAATGCATTGCTTGAAATGCTCTGCTTAACACAAGACTACCTCTGTTTCAGGAAGCAGGTGAAAGCTTGGCTCTTCAACCAGGCCTTTAATGGAAGAAGTAACAAACTTGTTAGTCTCACTCACACACACAAGGATTGACTCGGGCTGCACATACTGCAGCGGGACATGTTTATCCACTCCTACCGTAGCTAAGATAATATTTACCCTTCTCTCTGACCTAGGTTAAATATTATCTTAGCGAGGGTAGGAGTGGATAAACATGTTACCTGATGCTAGGGTCCACCTTGGGAGTCAGCACTCAAGAAAAAGATCTAGGTGTCGTTGTAGATAATACTCTGATATCTTCTGCTCAGTGTGCGGCGGAGGCCAAAAAAGCAAACAGGATGCTAGGAATTATTAGGAAAGGGATGGTTAATAAGACCGAAAATATGCCTTTGTATTGTTCCATGGTGCAACTGCACCTTGAGTATTGCATTCAGTTCTGGTCGCCGTATCTCACAAAAGATAAAGTGGAATTAGAAAAGGTTCAAAGAAGAGCGACCAAAATGATAAAGGGGATGGAACTCCTCCTGAATTAGGAAAGGCTAGGCCTCTTCAGCTTGGAAAAGAGATGGATGAGGGGAGATATGATTGAGGTCTACAAATTCCTGAGTTGTGTAGAACAAGTAGAAGTAAATCTATTTTTTACTCGTTCCAAAAATACACAGATTAGGGGACACTCGAGGAGGTTACATGGAAATACTTTTAAAACAAATAGGAGGAAATATTTTTTTACTCTACGAATAGTTCAGCTCTGGAACTCTTTGCCGGAGGATGTAGTAAATGCAGTTAGCGTATCTGGGTTTAAAAAAGGTTTGGACAAATTCCTGGAGGAAAAGTCCATAGTCTGCTATTGAGACAGACATGGGGAAGCAAATGCTTGCCCCGGGATTGGTAGCATAGAATGTTGCTGCTAATTGGGATTCTGCCATGTACTTGTGACCTGGCTTGGCCACTGTTTGGAAAAAAGGATACTGGGCTAGATGGACCATTGGTCTGCCCCAGTATGGCTACTCTTATGTTCTTATGTAGTCACCTTATTCTCTAACTCCTCTTACTCACTTACCTATCTATATGTTAACCATCTCTATGACCTCATGTGCAACTTTCTTTATGCATTCTTGTATCCCACTATTATCCAAAAACAAACTTTGTTTCAAAGGGGCATACAATTTAGATTTTGGTGGAGTTACAATAGTGTTGTGCAATGGGAGAGGGAATATTTTGTATGGTTATTCATAGAATTTTTGAAGAGATAGATTTGAAGAGGAGAAGGTAGTGGAGAAGGTAGTGGAAGCTTTTGTGTTCAGTTGTAGAGTTTTGGTGATGTTAATTCATAGTTTTTGAAGGGTAGATTTGAAAGGAAGTTGACGACACTGAATTTCTGACCCAGTGGGCAGGAATACTGAACAAATGTTCACTTGACCTCATGGTGCAGATCATAAATAAGACAACATCGACAGCTGCTGCGATAAAAGAAGAAATCGGAACGACTTTAGATATGTTGAGAACCCAATGTACAGCTGATGTTTTTCCTAAACAACATGAAGAATTAAAAGCCAAGATTGACTCATTCCGGCGCTCTCTTCAAGAATCTAAAATTAAAAAACTACGAAGAGATGAAGACGATTATGGTAAGAACCGTGTATATCCTTGGCTACAACAGAAAGATAAACAGGAAGTCCCCCCTCCATTTTGTGGGGAGGACAGCGATCTCTCGGATAGGAGTTCCTCTGGTTCGGACGAACAGCCTTTTTTAGGGGATCCCAGAGGGAGAAGAGGCAGAGGACGCGGAGGAAGAACACGGAGAGGTTGAAGAGGAATGCGGAGAGGAGATCAGTACCAACAAGGGACATGATAAGTAATTGCAACTCGGAGGAATCAGGAAGTATAGTAATAAATCTCTCCAAACACCCTCTTTCTGCAATAGAGATGTCCCTGCTGTCAAAAGGACTCTCCTTTGTTCCTTCACAGCGTCATGACTCATTTCAATGTAGAGTGGATATAGAAAAATTCCTACGTAAACTCCATCTAAGAATTTATTTCTCGCAGTTAACGGACTCTGAAACCAATATTGTGGATACATCGAGAGTGAGATTGAAATCGACCTGGTGTCCCCCGGTTCCCGCTTTGTCCATCTTTCGTCAAGTGGTTTTACAAGATCTTGAGAGTGTTGAGGAAATTAATGGTGGTCGAAGGCATAATTTGACTAAGGAAGAACAGAGAGCCTTAAGTCAACTGAAAAATAATACTCAACTGGTGATACGGAGGGCAGACAAAGGTGGAGCTGTGGTGCTTCAAGATCGTTCTGCTTAAGAGAATGAAGTTTATAGGCAATTGAACAATACGAGAGATTATATACACCTTATTGAAGATCCCACGGAGATGTTAAAGACTGTTATCTTCCAGCTGACGGATGCTGCATATGCGGACAACCTAATTACTCAAAAAGAATTTCAGTTTCTCAATTCAACTACCCCCAATGTACCAGTGTTCTACACGCTACCAAAGGTGCATAAAACCTTATGCAATCCACCTGGACGTCCGATTGTTTCTGGGAAGGGCTCTCTATTGGAACCCCTTTCCATTTACATAGATACTTTTTTGCGCCCATTGGTTCCTACAGGCAAATCCTACATCAAAGACTCTACGCATTTTATGCAGATGCTAAGTACTTGGGACACCTCGCTAGGTGACGCTCTGCTAGTAACTTTGGATGTGGCTGCACTCTATACTTCCATTCCTCAGGATGAGGCCCTTGAGGTAATAGAATTATCGCTATTGGAGAAACATGGAGTTGCCTTACTTCCTTTATATTGAAATTGGCTACTCTTGCTATGAAGAAAGATTATTTTCAATTCGATCATAAGATTTTTCAACAGATTTCGGGAGTTGCCATGGGTGCAACTCTAGCACCCTCAGTAGCCAATTTGTTCATGTCATTTTTCGAGGAAACGTTTGTGTACACCTGCTCTTTTTGGCCCCACATAAAATCGTGGTGTAGATTTATTGACGACATATTTTTTGTGTGGGAGGCTGACGTACAGACTTTGGAATTGTTTATTCAGTTCCTGAACCAATGCCATCCAACGATTAAATTTACAGGACAGCATGAAAATCGAGAGATCAATTTTTTGGATGTGCAAGTTAGAAAAGGCGAGTCATCTTTTGACACCACAGTATATCGGAAGAAGACTGATGTTAATAGCCTGCTACAGAACACTAGTTGTCATCCTAGGTGTCTGAAAAATAGTCTCCCATTCTCTCAGATGTTGAGATACCGACGTTTATGTTCTGAGACTGTAGATTTTCGAGAGCAGGCAAGGACTCTTAGCAAGCGCATGTACCAAAGGGGTTATCCCAAACAGATTGTGAGACAAGCTTACCGTAGAGCAAAATATAATCACCGAGAGTTATTGCTTTGTTCTAAGGACAATAATCAAAAGTCTGGTGATGAAGAGGAATCCATTACCTGTGTTCTACGTTTTAATAACGATATACACAGGGTTACAAAGATCCTCAGAGACCACTGGGGTATTTTACAGACCTTACCGATGTTCACAGATAAAAGGATCCGTTTTGCCTACAGTAGATCTAAGAATTTGAAGGAACTTTTATGTCTGTCCTTATTACCTGCACATAGGGATACGTCCCCTATCTTTCAAGAACATAAGAAATGTGGCTGCTGCTGTATGTGTGAGATAACGCTGGAAAGAAGGGTCTTTATCCATCCGCAATCTTCACAAGAATTTACTTTAAAAGTGAACACCAATTGCAAGTCTGACTATGTGGTTTATTGTTTAGTCTGTCCGTGTGAGTTGCTATATGTGGGGCAGACTTCACGTATGCTATATGTCCGGTTGATTGAGCACCGCAGCGTGCTGAACACAAAGAAAGTTGCTACACCTTTTGCTCATCACTGTGCTGTAGCACAACACTCTTTTGCCGAATTAAGATGTTTTGTTCTACAACAGATCGAAGTTTCTCCGGTACGGATCGGGGTTGATAGGAAGAGGATTTTGTTCCAGTGTGAACAGAAATGGATACACCGTTTAAATTCACTAACCCCAATGGGTCTGAATGGAAAAATTGAATGGGGTCATTTTTTCTAATTTTGGATGATCTGGTGATGGATGTTAAGATATTGGAAGTAGTAGAGACATCCGGGGTATGTTTAAATGAAAGTCCTGTATGAACGCAAGCTGATTGGTCAGGCCAACCTTTGGCGTCTGACGTAATAGAGCATTTAAACCCGAGAGGCCATTTTTGTTCCAAGATGGTCTGTTAGAGCTGGGTGCTCCCTGAGGTGTCTGCAAAAATGCTTTTCAAGAGAGATAAGTATTGTGAAGTTATGCCTAGTTTTAAGTTTGGCTTTTAACTACATATTCTCTCCGTTGTAGATTGATGCCGACCTTATGACCCTGAAGCAGGTGACGAAACGCTGGCCACCGTTGGTCGACAGAACAAAAGGGTAAGGGAATAAACAGGTGAGGCTAAAAGGACAGGGCAAGTGAGCAGTGATTAGGAGTTAAAAGCAGTGGTAAAGAGGTGGGCTTTAAGTTTGGACTTGAAATACACTAATCTGGTCACAAAATAAATCTTTGTCAGAATTTATCCCTTTCGATAAATTCTCAACTCATCCTTATGATGAAAAGTAAAATCAATTTTAAAATGATCTGACCAGATCAGAGGCGATAAACTCACACTGAGCACACAATTCTGTATCTCCATTTGCTGGTCAATGGGCACAACCTGACTTAACTGGTGAGAACGCTAAGGAAAGTAAATTACAGCAGAGAAGGACCAAAATGTCCCCATCCAGTCTGCCCAGTTGTCCTGTCCCACTGCTGCATCCCAGCTGCCAGTGACCTGTAAGATTTCTCCCTATCTCCTCATCCTTATTTCAAAAGTCACAACCTCCAAACGTAAAGCCCATATAAGCATATACATCCAAGCTCCCCCCCCCCAAAAAAAAAACACACACATGCATGCATATTGCTACAATCACCCCCTCCACCCCATCTCTCTCTCTCTCCTTCTCCCACCCCTCATATGTATATATATATGTACTACTACTACTACTTAACATTTCTAGAGCGCTACTAGGGTTACGCAGCGCTGTACAATTTAACAAAGAGAGACAGTCCCTGCTCAAAGAGCTTACAACCTAATAGATAAGAGTGAGACAAATATAGGACAATCAAGCCATTGTGACATCACTGATGAGGTTGGCTCTTAGGCATTGGTGGAATGAGGCATTATGACATCACAATCTCAGCTCTGGATACCAGAGACTGAAACTCTTCACACTAAGGGGGGAAGTGGGCCAAGTATAGGACAGTCGAGCCATTGTGACATCACTGATGAGGTTGGCTCTTAGGCATTGGTGGAATGAGGCATTATGACATCACAATCTCAGCTCTGGTTAAATCACTGCTATATGTAATACTACTACTACTACTTAACATTTCTAGAGCGCTACTAGGGTTACGCAGCGCTGTACAATTTAACAAAGAGAGACAGTCCCTGCTCAAAGAGCTTACAATCTAATAGACAATATATACACACACACACACACACACATACACACATATACATCCATGGCCATTCCACCACATACACCCCAACTGCACATATACCCCCAAGCCATCTGCATCCACCACCTTCCTATACACAGCTCTATATAACTTCCAATTACCTGCCCCCCCCCTCCAAGCAACTGAAACACTCCACCACGCATTCTTACAAACCCCAAAATCATCCCCCACATGCACGGCACACATCTCTATACCACCTAACATGCTGAAACAAGTCGTCAAACAACCCAATTCACCAGAATCCCCCCCCCTCCGCCCCCAGTCATCTGCCACCCAACCCACACACATTTTCCACAGCCACTCAGCCACGCCCTCAACAAATCCACATACAAGCTATCCATATACATACACCCCATATCCCCCCCCCCCCCGACAATCCTACACTTCTACTCTCAGACACCTACTACACACACCACTGTCTGTGTTACCTTTCTAAGAAATTATTTATGAATTACTATTTGACTTTCTGGTTTTCAATTGTTTTATAATTACCTGTTCATTCACCGTTTTTCACTCCAATCACCACTGCTTTTTGTTTGAAAACTTCACACTGCGAGACCCTGGGGTATTAATCTGGCAGAGGAGACAATCACTCCCTGCCTGATTCCCTCAATATGATGATAGACCCTGGGCATATTGCTGGCAGAGGAGAAGCTCTCTCCCGGCCCAACTCGCTCAATGTGGTGAACAGATCCTGGGTATTATCCTGGCAAAGGAGAAGATCTCTCCTTGCTCTTCTTTCCCAGTCCTTACCTGGGTCCCCAATGTCATGAGGAACGACATTTTTGGTTTTCACAGAGCATATCTCTCCGTTCATTAGATAGGTTCTCTGCTCTCTGTCTTCTCTCAGCACTGCTGCAGCTAAAAAGAGAACAAAAAAAAAGAAAGAATATAAACAGGATCAAAATGACAAACAGGATGGAGTCGGTGGCCTTCATCGTAAAGCATACTGGGACAGAGTTAAAGATCTCGTACTCTGAAGAAAGGCGGGAGAGGGGAGATACGATACAGACATTTAAATATCTATACACCATAAATGCACAGGAGGAAAGTCTCTTTCAACTGAAAGGAAGCTCTAGATGAGGGAGCACAGGATGAAGGTGAAAAAGGGCACAGACTCAAAGGTAACCTGAGGAAATACTTCTTCACAGAAAGGGTGGTGAATTCGTGGAACGGCCTCCTGGTGGAGAATTCAAGAAAGCCTGCGACAGGACCTCTAGGGGACAGGAAAGGATAGCAGATGGCATGGATGGGCAGACTGGGTAGGCCATTGGTCTTTCAATTGAAAGAGACCTCGCACCTGGGTATTTATACCACTTAGGTATTTAAACATCCTGCTTTTCTTCCGAACTATAATACTGAGATCTTTAAGTCTGTCCACATACGCGTTATGACGAAGACCACTGACCATTTTAGTAGCCACCCTCTGAACCGGCTCTATCCTGTTTCTATCTTTTTGAAGATTGGGGTCTCCAGAATTGTACACAGGAGTGGAGGAATGGCCTAATGGTTAGTGCAGCGGGTTGCAGACATGGGTTCGATTCCCACTGCTGCCTAACCGTCGGCAGTGGGTTGAGATCCTGGGGATCTGGGTTTAGCCTTCCCTCTGCAGCTCCATGTGACCCTGGTTAAGTCACTGAGGCCCTCATGATCAAAAGCAAATTCTGGTGCTACAGGCTGTTAACGCCATACTAACGCCGGAGTTTGCAGCTGACCCATGATCAGAGCCCTCGAGCGCCTGAAACAGCGCACTCGAGGGCTCTCAGCACAAGTAGCATGCAAAAGCATGCTAAACAGGGCTTCTAGCGCAATTAGCTTGCAAATGCATGCTAATTGGCGCTTAACGCATTCATCCCCAATGATCAGCGACGTGCGCCAAAGATTGGGTCGCTGGCTGCAGCAAAATCAACGCCAACTCCGAGCTGGCGTTAGATTTTGCGGATCATTGGGGAGGAATGGTGAGCCCTGTCCAGCATGCAGTTGCATGCTGGCAGGCCCCCCTTCCCCCCCCCCCCCCAAGGCAAACGCGAACGGGGGGCTGGAGGTCCAGTGGGTCTCCAGCCCCCGAAACCCCCAGAAATCGTTGCTCCATCGACGGGGGGTGGGGGGGGGGGGGCTGGAGGTCCACCCCAAATCCTCCCCCCAGCATTGTCCTTAAATTCCCTGGTGGTCCATGGTGTTGTGACACCCCCCTGGCCCCGTCCCGGCCCCCTACCTTGTGTTGGAGGAGGGACGCAGCCTGCCTGCCTCCCTCCTCTTCTAGTTGACGCTCAAAATGGCGGCGCCCAGCACCACCCACTGCATCCTGGGATGCACTGGGCGGGGCTACAGACCATGTAAGGGTTTGAAGCCCCCCCCCCCCCCGTCGATGGAGCAACGATTTCTGGGGGTTTCGGGGGCTGGAGACCCACCGATCCTCCAGCCCCCACCCCCACTCCCGTCGCTGGGTGGGAGAGGGTTTGGCCGCCGGCGGCCACGACATTTTCTGGGGGTTTGGGGGGGGGGGGGCTCGTTGTTCGGGCCTCGGGGCAGGCTGTTTGACAGGTTTGGGCTTTTGACAGCCCAGACCTGTCAAACAAGTGCGGGAGGATTGTGCTGAGCGCATGCTCGGCACAATTCTCCCACACTTTAAACATGATAATCAAAGATAATAGCGCTGCTTAGATTTGTATGCATTATCTTTGATCATCGATGCAGAAAAGCCCTGCGCTGTCCCGGCGCTATTTTTAGGGCGCTGTTTGGAACAGCGCAGGGCTTTTGATCATCTGGGCCTGAGACCTCCATTGTTCCAGGTACTACTTCAATTGTGAATCCATTTGGGACAGTGCCGGTACTTGTAAGAAACTGTAAACCGTATATAAATGCTTAAATAAACAAATAAAATATTCTAAATGAGGTCTCACCAGTCTTCCTTTTTCCTACTGGCCATTCCTCTCCCTATGCACCTAAGAATCCTTCTAGCTTTTGCTGTCACTTTTTCTAGCTGTTTGACCACCTTAAGATCACCACATACACCAGTGGCGTTCCTAGGGGGGGGGGGGGGGGGTGGAGGGGGCAGTCCGCCCCGGGTGCACGCCGCTGGGGGGGGGGGAGGGGTGCCGCGCACGCCTGTCCTCCGTTGGTCCATGCTTCTTCTCTGCCCCGGAACAGGTTACTTCCTGTTCCGGGGCAGAAAAGAAGCATGGACCAACGGAGGGCAGGCGCACGCGGCACCCCCCCCCCCCCCAGCGGCGTGCACCCAGCGGGGGGGGGGGGGGGGGGAATTTCCTTCGCAGGGGTGTCCATTCGCCGGGGGGGGGGGGTCCGCGCTGCATCGGGGGGGGCGCTGCACTCGGGTGGCGGGGGCGCATCGGTGATCTGCCCCGGGTGCCAGCCCCCCCCAGGAACGCCACTGTCTCACACAGAAGTCCCACTCCTCCTCTTTTCTGCACAAAAGTTCTTCATTCCCTAAACTGTACCGTTGTCTCATGTTTTTGCAGCCCAAATGCATTTGTTAGCATTAAATCTTAGTGGCCAAATTCCAGACCATTCCTCTAGCTTCACTGAGTCCTTCCTCATGTTATAATAATGATGATAGGGCAGTTTGGCAATTGACAGTCATACTGCAATCAAATTTGTCACCACCTTAAAGGAGGAAACTAAAAAAAAAAAAAAATTATTGCTGTAGCATTTAATTTTTAAAAAGAAGACTGTAATAAAATGAGGAAATTAATGAAAGGAGTATTAGACATGGTCAAAAGGTTGCATAAGGAATGGACATTATTTTAAAAGATCATTTTGGTAGCCCATATAGAAAGCTGAAAGAAGACCAAACATGGCCAATGTGGTTTAACAGTGACGTGGAAGAGGCAGTGAAAGCATAGGAGCCAACTTTTCAAAATGATTAGGGGTGCTGAAATTTTTTTTTTTTTAATACAGGTAGTGCACTCCCCCCTCCCACCGTCCCCTCGTCCCCCCTCCCTTGTCCCCCCTCCACCTCGCTCCGAGTTCCAGGGTCCCGACCCCCTCCCTCCCTCTCTCCGAGTTCCACAGGGTCTCCCTCCCTCCCTCCCAGTTCCAGTCTCCCTCCCAATTCCAGGGTCCCCCTCCCCTCCCTCCGAGTTCCAGGGTCGTTGTCCCCCCTCCGAGTTCCAGGGTCGTCGTCCCTCCTTTCCTCCCTCCCTCCCTTCGAGTTCCAGGGTCGTTGTCCTCCCTTCGAGTTCCAGGCCCCTTCCCTCCGAATTTTAAAAGTCATCTTGACTTACCTCGTCAGGGTTACAGCGGCCGGCAGCAGTGATAAAAAACATGCAGGCTTGGTGCTTATTTCAGTTCTCCCTTCTCTCTCTTTCAGCTCTGGTCCCGCCCTCATTTCCTGTTTCCGCAAGGGTGGGACCAGAGCTGAGAGAGAGAAAGGAGAACTGAAGTAAGTGCCGAGCCTGCACGCTTTTTATCGCTGCTGCCGGCCGCCGTAACCCCGACGAGGTAAGTCAAGATGACTTTTAAAATTCGGAGGGAGGGGGCCTGGAACCTGGAGGGAGGGAGGGAGGGACGACCACCCTGGAACTCGGAGGGAGGGAGGGAGGGAACGAACTTCCGGTGGGTGAAATATTGGGGGTGCTCGAGCACCCACAGAGTTGGCGCCTATGAGTAAAAGCCAAAAGAGAATCTTATAGAAAATGGAAAGCAGACCCTAATGATGAGAACAGGGATAAGAACAAGCAATGGATGTAAAAAAAAAAAAAAAAGAAAAGTAATAAGGCAAGCCAAGAGAGACTCTGAAGTTTGCTATAGAGATAAAAATACTAAAAACTTTTTCAAATACATTTGCCACAAAAAGCTCTTAAGAGTCTTTGTTGGACCGTTAGATGGCAGGACAGTAGTATCCTTACACTTGGGAATCCTTAGCCATCAGGCTCCCCAAAAACACCACCATTAGACCAAAAGAGTCTCGTAATGGCAAAACTTAACTCAAATCTGATTAACCTTAATTGATATGCAAACTGTTCGTGGAGGTGCAGCCTGAAGCAGAATAAAAAGGGGGCCTTAGAGGGAGGAGTTGGATTCTAGACACCAAACCAATTCTGCGGGACTGTCTGGCCAAGCCGACTGTTGTGTTGGGTATTATTACTACTACTAATCATTTCTATAGCGCTACTAGACGTATGCAGCGCTGTACACTTTATATGCAGGTACTTTCTCTGTCCCTAGGGGGCTCACAATCTAAGTTTTGGTATGCTAGGAATTATTAGGAAGGGGAACGTAAATAAGTCAATGAACACTATAATGCCCTTGTATCACTGCAGTGTGACCTCACCTTGACTACTGTGTTCAATTCTGGTCTGCCGTAGCTCAAAAAAGATTAGAGAGTGGTGGATGCTTGGAATGCCCTCCCGCGGGAGTTGGTGGAGATGAAAACTGTAACAGAATTCAAACATGCATGGGATAAATATAAAGGAATCCTGTTCAGAAGGAATGGATCCTCAGGAGCTTAGCCGAGATTGGATGGCAGCACCGGTGGTTGGGAAGCAGGGCAAGTACTGGGTAGACTTCTACGGTCTATGCCCCGAAAATGGCAAGGATAAATCAAGGTCAGGTATAAAGTAGCACATATGAGTTATGTTGTTGGGCAGACTGGATGGACCGTGTAGGTCTTTCTCTGCCGTCATCTACTATCTTACTATGTTAAAAGGTTCAACGAAGCGTGACCAAAATAATAAAGGGATTGAACTTCTCTCATATGAGGAAAGGCTAAAGAGCTAAATCCCAGGAATAACATGTATAGAATGTTTGTACGTTTGGGAAGCTCGCCAGGTGCCCTTGGCCTGGATTGGCTGCTGTCGTGGACAAGATGCTGGGCTCGATGGACCCTTGGTCTTTTCCCAGTATGGCATTACTTATGTACTTATGAGCTTAGGGCTCTTCTGCTTGGAAAAGAGACAACTGAGGGGAGATATGATTGAGGTCTACAAAATCCTGAGTGGTGTAGAATGGGTAAAAGTTAATCAATTTTTTACACTTTTAAAAAAATACAAAGATTAGGGGACTCTCAAGGAAGTTACATGGAAATACTTTTAAAAGAAAAAGGAGGAAATATTTTTTCAATCAAAGAATAGTTAAGCTCTGGAACTCATTGCCAAAGGATGTGGTAACAGTGGATAGTGTATCTGGGTTAAAAAAAACTGGACAAGTTCTTGGAGGAAAAGTCCATAGTCTGCTATTGAGATAGACATGGGGAAGCCACTGCATGGAACGTTGCTAGTATATGGGTTTTTTGCCAGGTACTTGTGAGCTGGATTGGCTGCTGGAAACAGGATACTGGGCTAGATGGACTACTGGACTGACCCAGTATGGCAATTTTTATGTTCTTGAATTGAGATATTGTCCTCTTATCTGTCACCTTCTCTGTTTCTACGATAAAAGACACAAGAGGAGAGAGATTTCATTTGCCCTGTTGCAGTGCAGGATGAATGCATTACAGGGCAACTGATAGGACCAGAAAAGAAAGGAGAGAAGAGATTTCTTACCCATGTCATATTGGAGGCTTATCTGCAGCTCTGGCCAGAGCATGAGCAGAGCGAAGGAGGCGTAGAAATGAACATCATATGTATTGTACATACGGTACTCCTGCCCTAAAAAAGAGAAAACACAGACATTTCAAGTGCAACCCCCACAGGCAAGCCATCATCTACTGACTCTTTACTGCTGCTACTACTACTACTACTTAACATTTCTAAAGCATTACCAGGGTTACGCAGCGCTGTACAATTTAACATAGAGGGACGGTCCCTGCTCAAGGAGCTTACAATCTAAGAGACAAGTGAACGGACAGTCCGATAGGGGCGGTCAAATTGGGGCAGTCTGGATTTACTGAACGGTAAGAGTTAGGTGTCGAATGCAGCATTGAAGAGGTGGGTTTTAAGCAAAGACTTGAAGATGGGCAGGGAGGGGGCTTGGCGTATGGGCTCAGGAAGGTTGTTCCAAGCATAGGGTGAGGCGAGGCAGAATGAGCGGAGCCTGGAGCTGGGGGTGTTGGAGAAGGGTACAGAGAGGAGGGATTTGTCCTGTGAACGGAGGTTACGGGCGGGAACATAGGGGGAGATGAGGGAGGAGAGGTAGTGAGGGGCAGCAGACTGAATGCATTTGTAGGTAAGAAGGAGAAGCTTGCATTGAATGCGGTATCTGATTGGAAGCCAGTGAAGTGACCTGAGGAGAGGGGTGATATGAGTAAATCGGTTTTGGCGGAATATGAGACATGCTGCAGAGTTCTGAACAGATTGAAGGGGGGATAGATGGCTAAGTGGGAGGCCGGTGAGGAGTAAGTTGCAGTAGTCAAGGCGAGAGGTAATGAGAGCATAAGTCTGCCCAGCACTATCCCCGCCTCCCAACCACCAGCCCTGCCTCCCACCACCAGCTCTGGCACAGACCGTATAAGTCTGCCCAGCACTATCCCTGCCTCCCAACCACCAGCCCCGCCTCCCACTACCGGCTCTGGCACAGACCGTATAAGTCTGCCCAGCACTATCCCTGTCTCCCATCACTGGCTCTGGCACAGACCGTATAAGTCTGCCCAGCACTATCCCCGCCTCCCAACCACCAGCCCCGCCTCCCACCACCGGCTCTGGCATAGACCATATATGTCTGCCCAGCACTATCCCCGCCTCCCAACCACCAGCCCCGCCTCCCACCACCGGCTCCTCATAATAAGACTCTTGGTCCACCCCTACGTTTTGGTACTATGGATGCCATTTCCTTACCTATATAGTATATGAAACGCATGAAATGAAATGAAATAAATAAATCTTTGGCTGCTGCCATCAGTCCAAATACTTGCATATCATATTTGCGGAGCCTTTTGAGGATCCTTCTGAGAAAGGAGCGACTTGATTTGGGATTGAAACTTCTCCACTCTCTGAGATGCGAGAATAACCCTTCAAACCTGGTGTTGAATCTCACTCCTAGATACTCCAGATCCTGTGCAGAAATCAGTTTTCTTTCTCAAAACTGATCCCCCTACCTCAGGGACAGCAAGATACCGTGTAGGTCACTTGCTTGTTTACTGTTTGTGAATTGATCAACCAGTTGTCCAGATAAGGTTAGCTCTGATCCTGTCAGCACAGAAATGTCAACTCTTAAGATTCCTTTGAACAATCTGTCAAAAACTTATTACCACATACAGTGGTGGAAATAAGTATTTGATCCCTTGCTGATTTTGTAAGTTTGCCCACTGACAAAGACATGAGCAGCCCATAATTGAAGGGTAGGTTATTGGTAACAGTGAGAGATAGCACATCACAAATTAAATCCGGAAAATCACATTGTGGAAAGTATATGAATTTATTTGCATTCTGCAGAGGGAAATAAGTATTTAATCCCTCTGGCAAACAAGACCTAATACTTGGTGGCAAAACCCTTGTTGGCAAGCACAGCGGTCAGACGTCTTCTGTAGTTGATGATGAGGTTTGCACACATGTCAGGAGGAATTTTGGTCCACTCCTCTTTGCAGATCATCTCTAAATCATTAAGAGTTCTGGGCTGTCGCTTGGCAACTCGCAGCTTCAGCTCCCTCCATAAGTTTTCAATGGGATTAAGGTCTGGTGACTGGCTAGGCCACTCCATGACCCTAATGTGCTTCTTCCTGAGCCACTCCTTTGTTGCCTTGGCTGTATGTTTTGGGTCATTGTCGTGCTGGAAGACCCAGCCACGACCCATTTTTAAGGCCCTGGCGGAGGGAAGGAGGTTGTCACTCAGAATTGTACGGTACATGGCCCCATCCATTCTCCCATTGATGCGGTGAAGTAGTCCTGTGCCCTTAGCAGAGAAACACCCCCAAAACATAACATTTCCACCTCCATGCTTGACAGTGGGGACGGTGTTCTTTGGGTCATAGGCAGCATTTCTCTTCCTCCAAACACGGCGAGTTGAGTTCATGCCAAAGAGCTCAATTTTTGTCTCATCTGACCACAGCACCTTCTCCCAATCACTCTCGGCATCATCCAGGTGTTCACTGGCAAACTTCAGACGGGCCGTCACATGTGCCTTCCGGAGCAGGGGGACCTTGCGGGCACTGCAGGATTGCAATCCGTTATGTCGTAATGTGTTACCAATGGTTTTCGTGGTGACAGTGGTCCCAGCTGCCTTGAGATCATGACAAGTTCCCCCCTTGTAGTTGTAGGCTGATTTCTAACCTTCCTCATGATCAAGGATACCCCACGAGGTGAGATTTTGCGTGGAGCCCCAGATCTTTGTCGATTGACAGTCATTTTGTACTTCTTCCATTTTCTTACTATGGCACCAACAGTTGTCTCCTTCTCGCCCAGCGTCTTACTGATGGTTTTGTAGCCCATTCCAGCCTTGTGCAGGTGTATGATCTTGTCCCTGACATCCTTAGACAGCTCCTTGCTCTTGGCCATTTTGTAGAGGTTAGAGTCTGACTGATTCACTGAGTCTGTGGACAGGTGTCTTTCATACAGGTGACCATTGCCGACAGCTGTCTGTCATGCAGGTAACGAGTTGATTTGGAGCATCTACCTGGTCTGTAGGGGCCAGATCTCTTACTGGTTGGTGGGGGATCAAATACTTATTTCCCTCTGCAGAATGCAAATAAATTCATATACTTTCCACAATGTGATTTTCCGGATTTAATTTGTGATGTGCTATCTCTCACTGTTACCAATAACCTACCCTTCAATTATGGGCTGCTCATGTCTTTGTCAGTGGGCAAACTTACAAAATCAGCAAGGGATCAAATACTTATTTCCACCACTGTATATGGCTAAGACACTTGATTTATATTAAGGGAAAGGGACCTCAGTGGCTCTCATGGATCTCAATGAGGAAACCATGGAAGAACCTCGCAGTTATACCACCATCATCAGTCCAACACCCCCCTCCCCCCTTTCTATACTATAATAAAAGGCACCTTCAACGTTCTGAAGCTGACTCCGTGGCTTCACTGAAGTGAAGGGTTCGTAAGGATCGTAAGGTTTGTCGCTCTGTAACCATCTCTCTCTGCCCCGCCCTCGCGCCTCTGATAGGTCCATCACCCTCGGCATCATCACGTTTTGACGTCAAGGGCGGTGGACCTATCAGAGGAGCGAGGGCGGGGCCGAGAGATGGTGACAGACTGACGAATTTGACAAACCTTACGAACCCTTCACTTCAATGAAGCCACGGAGTCAGCTTCACAACATTGCAGTTAGGTGGCTGGAGGGGGGGGGGTGGAAAGAGAGGGGGCAACTACCCTGGAACTGGGAGGAAGGGAGAGAGGGGGGGGGCAACGACCCTGGAACTGGGTGGGTGGAAGGGAGGGAGGGCGGACCTTGGAACTTGGAGGGGTCCCAGGCGGGGAGAGGGAGGGAGGGGGAGGGTGACCCTGAAACTGGGAGGGAGGGAAAACGACCCTGGAACTGGGTGGGTGGGTGGGAGGGAGGGCGGACCCTGGAACTTGGAGGGGGGCGGGTGGACCCTGAAACTGGGAGGGAGGGGGCCCCTGGCACACACTCTCATTCTCATTCGCACACACACACTCTCGCTCTCTCTGTCACACACACTCACACATTCACTCTCTCTGTCACACACACTCACACATTCACTCTCTATCACACACTCACTCTCACACACACTCTGAGGAAAACCTTGCTAGCGCCCGCTTCATTTGTGTTAGAAACCGGCCTTTTTTCCTAGTTTTTTTTTTTTTATATTATTCACATAAACCCATATAGAACATACATAAATTCTTACTAACATATAGTGCTCGATTACAATCACAATTACTCTTAATTTTTAAATTTTTTCTCTATTGAGGTACAGAGACCATAGACACATCTTATGAGACAAACTCAAAACTCAACGGAGCCATCCGCTTCACCACAAAGGCTTTATCTGGAGCAAAAACTGTCACATTATATAATACGGACAGGAAAACCACAAGACTGCTGATCACCAGCATTTCTTATAGATGCCCACAATATCACAGTTGAGTGTAATACGCATACTCTGTCTGCATATGTGCACAATGCTGTCCCCAACTATAAAGAACCATATATGTGGTGATAAGATTTTGACAAAGGAATCTTAAGAGTTAGTACTGTTACTATGTTTTATTCTCTTTTTCCATCTATTTGGATTTTATACCGCCATCACAGCTATAAAACTTTGGAAAAGGTTGTTGGCTCTGTTGCCAGGTTTATTTATTTATTTGTTGCATTTGTACCCCACATTTTCCCACCTATTTGCAGGCTCAATGTGGCTTACATAGTACCGTCAAAGGCGTTTGCCCAGTCGGTTGATAACAACTACAAGGTTGTATAGTGATCGTATGAGGTATTAGTGGAGGGTCGGAAGGGATGAAGATTGTGTGTTGTCCAGTACGATTATAGTCTTGCTGTGTTGCTGGGTGAAGAGGTTTATGGGGGGTCGTTGGGGTAGGCCGTTTTGAAGAGGTTGGTTTTTCGTGATTTCCTGAAGTTCAGGTGGTTGTGCATTGTTTTCACAGCTTTTGGGAGCCCATTCCATAGTTTTGCGCTTATGTAGGAGAAGCCGGCTGCATAAGTTGTTTTGTATTTCACTCCTTTGCAATTTGGGTAGTGTAGGTTTAGGTAGGATCTTGACGATCTGACTTTGTTTCTTATTGGCAGATCTATGAGGTCTGTCATGTATCCTGGGACGACGCCATATATGATTTTGTGGACTAAGGTGCAGATTTTGAAGGTGATCTGTTTTGAACTGGATGTGCTGACCTAGGAATCTCTAATAGGAGTGACCAAATTGGAGTAAGCAGATATGCTTTTTAAGGTCTACAACAGTGAGAAACTCTCCTGGATGAACAGCTGCAATTACCGCTCTCAAGGTTTCCATTCTCAAGTGCAGTATGCGCAAAGAACGATTCACAACTTTGAAATCTAGACTCGGCAGAAAAGTGCCTTCTTTCTTGTTAACAATGAAATAGAGTAAATATCTTTCCTAGTCCTCACTCGGACTTTTGAGTGGTACAACCACACCCAGGTCCAAGAGATTTCTCAGTATAGACTGCACTGCCACAACTTTGGCAGGAGCCCAAGGAGGAGACACTAAGAAAATCTACGAGGGGGCAGGCGAATTCCAATTTGTATCCTTGGTCGATCATATCCAAGACCTATTGGTCAGATGTGATCTGGGTCAATTCCTCAACAAACAAAAATGGACATCCTCCAATTTGGTCCAGTGAGAATGGACTCAAAGTACCTCACTGTATTGTGTGGGTGGCTCTAGAAACTTGGTTTGTACATTTCCATTCCTCGTGAAAGGAAAATTGATGAGCTTCGAAAATGAGACCACTGAAAGGACCCACTACATCCTAGTCTGTATCTTCTGAAATCCTGATATTTAGCTTTAGAAGACTTCTGACAAGAGGAAGATCTTGGTTTTATCTCTGGGGCTTGGGACCCCTCGAGTCTTAACCAACTTATCAATATCCTCTCCAAACGGTATCTTAATATGCCAGAGTAGCTTCCAGGTTCATGTCCTCCAACTAATCACCTTTCTCTAGGTAAGCAGGACTATGTCCCTGTTAAACCGAAAGGAGAGACGTTTTGTAAACATAGGCATTGCACATTGCCTGCAACTCCATTTGACAGTCCTGCATATTTTTGAGAGCTGAGCCTCTCACCACTGTGATAGTTGTCGTTTTGATAAATTAAGTAACCAACCAGCTCATTTTTGAAAGTGATCGCCGGCCATCTTCCGACACAAATTGGGAGATGGCCGGCGATCTCCTGAAACCGGCCAAATCGGTATAACCAAAAGCCGATTTTGGCCGGATTCAACTGCTTTCCGTCACGGAGCCGGCGAAACATCAAGGAGGCATGTCGGTAGGGTAGTGAAGGCGGGACGGGGGCGTGCTCACGAGATGGCCGGCTTCACCCGATAATGGAAAAAAAAAAAGCCAGGATTGACGAGCATTTCGCCACCTTTACTTGGTCCCTTTTTTTTCACGACCAAGCTTCAAAAAGGAGCCCCAACTGACCAAATGACCACCGGAGGGAATCGAGGATGACCTCCCCTTACTACCCCCCAGTGGTCAACAACCCCATCCCACACACAATAAACTTTTTTGCCAGCCTCTATGCCAGCCTCAAATGTCATACCCAGCTCTCTGATAGCAGTATGCAAGTCCCTGGAGCAGTTTTTAGTGGGTGCAGTGCACTTCAGACAGGTGGACCCAGGCCCATCCCCCCTACCTGTTACACTTGTGGTGGTAAATGGGAGCCCTCCAAAACCCACCCAAAACCCACTGTACCCACATGTAGGTGCCCCCTTTCACCCCTTACGGCTATGGTAATAGTGTAGAATTGTGGGGAGTGGGTTTTGGGGGGAGGGGATTCGGGGGGGGGGGGGGCTAAACAACCAAGGGAAGGGAGCTATGCACCTGGGAGCTATTTTTATTTTTAATTTTTAGAAGTGCCCCCTAGGTTGCCTGGTTGGTGTCCTGGCATGTGAGGGGGGCCAGTGCACTACAAATGCTGGCTCCTCCCACGACTAAATGCCTTGGATTTGGCCGGGTTTGAGATCGCCGGCATTATTTTCCATTATGGCTGAAAACCGATGCCGGCCATTTCAAACCCGGCGAGCTCTGACATCTGGCTGGGCCAGCCGTATTAGCGAAGAAAAAGATGGCCGGCCATCTTTTTCGAAAATACGGTTGACTCCGCCCACTTACGGCGCCGGCCCCAGAGATGGCTGCCGCTGTTCGATTATGCCCCTCCAAAGCATCTACTTTGGGCAGTCCAGGAATGGACAGAGATAATACACTGATCTGTCAACTCTAAATCCTGGTTCCAGAATATTCCACTCCACTAAAATATGAGTTGCACTGCTTGGTGGACCAGAAAAGCTTTTCAAGACTGCCTAATATCTGCCAAAATGGAATTACTTATCTGCAGGGCTGCTCCTGAAGAGGAACTTCAGAAATACTAAGTGCTTACAAAAGCCTTAAAGAAGGAAGCTCATCTCTGAAAAAGCTGAACTACAGTGGGGCCATCCATCTTCCCTTCCCTCCAACTCATTAAGAGAGGACTAAGAGATGAGTGGGGCTGAAATCTCAGAATGGGAATTCAGCTCTTCAAATCCATCCGCCTGCGCTTAGCAGCTAAACTCTCTGCTGGTGCAGCAGAAAGGTTTTGGAGGCTGCACCTCATGAATGCCCCGAGTGTGCTTTAATGAAAATGCCTTACGTAACAATAATATAAATTCCCAGAAGTTCACAAGAACATAAGAGTTGTCCTACTGGTTAGACCAGTATTCTGTTTCAAAACAGTGGCCAGACCAGGTTACAAGTACCTGGCAGAGTCCCATAAAGTGTCAAGATTCCATGTTACTTAAATCCTTAGGATAAGCACTAGCTTTTCCCAAGTCTACCTTAACAACAGTTTTGGACTTTTCTTTCAGAAATTTGTCCAAACTTTTTTTTAAACCCAGCTACATTAAATGCTCCAGCAATGAGTTCCAGAACTTAACTATATGTTGAATGAAAAAACATTTTCTCCTGCATGTTTAAATGTGCTAAGTAAGTTCATGGAGCATCCCTTAGTCTTTGTACTTTTTGACAGACTAAAGTAGAGGAGTGTGGTAGCCGTGTTAGTCCACTCTTAAGGTTATCAATAGAAATCAAACAAATTAAAACATGGAAAAGAAAATAAGATGATACCTTTTTTATTGGACATAACTTAATACATTTCTTGATTAGCTTTCGAAGGTTGCCCTTCTTCCTCAGATCGGATTGTGATTATCCTGGCCGCTATTGCAAAACCGCCATTGCCAGAGCGCCCCCCTCTGGCCACAGGGACAAAACCTTCCCCTAAGCTGGGGATATCTCTATCACCTTTTTGGGCCCTAAGGACTGCTTTTAATTATGTTGGTTCTTTATTGAATCCAAAAATAAATCAACAAATAAAATATTCTGCTACATGAAGGTATCAGTCAGCTTGTGAATGCTTCCGTCAACTTAAGAACATTCTCATCCAGGCCTACTCCATTTCTCTCATCCGCCTTTTTTCAACCTACCTATAGCTGCACCCTAGACTCCTTACATCTCCTGGGGGATACTTCTTTTGAGTTGGTTTTTAAGGCCCTGAGGGGAGACCACTGGCTGGGACGGCTCTCCTCAATAATAGATTATAATACTGTTGTGGGAAAAGAGCTGGGAATTATATCGATAAGGTGAAAATTGTAACTTGGAATGTAGGGGGGGGGATTAACTCGCCAGTTAAGCGCACCAAAATCTTGCAACATTTACAACGCCATAAAATTGATATAGCTCTATTGCAAGAAACACATCTCAATGCTTCTGAACATGCTAAGCTTCGGACCGTGGATAGTGGGGGGACTGTGAAGCTGCAGCGGCCCAGAGGAAGAAGGAAGAAGTGGCTATTCTATTTTGGAAAGGGATAGCCAAGTAAATCCAGACTCTATATAGTAACATAGTAAGTGACGGCAGATAAAGACCTGAATGGTCCATCCAGTCTGCCCAACAGATTTAAATCAATAATGCATGTGATATTATATACTTGATCATGGTCTTTCTTTGGTGCTTCTGGGACAAAGACCGTAGAAGCCCTCCTGGCTCTGTCCTTATGTTCCAACAACTGGAGCTGCCATCAAAGTCCACTCTGGCCTATTCAAATCCGTCTTGTCATCTGCGAGACAAAGCCCATAAAAGTCTGCCCAGCCCTGTCCTCATGTTCCAAATTACTAGAGTTTCTGTCGAAGCTCTCTCCAGACCATCCTAAACCGGATTGATATAGGTGGAACTCAGACCGTACAAGCCGGCCCAGCACTGGCCTTTGTTGATGCTGCCAGTCACCATCTAAGCACCAGTTGACATGCAAACACATATGCAAGCCTTTAAGTTTTGTTTTTTATATCATTCATTTTCTAATTAGGGATCCTCTGTGTTCATCCCATGCCTTTTTGAATTACACCACAGTTTTTTTTCTCCACCACCTCCCTTGGGAGGACATTCCAGGCATCAACCACCATCTCCGTGAAAAAGAATTTTCTGACATTACTCCGAAGTCTACCTCCATGCAAACTCAATTCATGTCTTCTAGTTTTACCACGTTCCCTTCTCTAGAAAATACTTGTTTCTATATTAATACCTTTCAAGCATTTAAACATCTGTATCATATTTCCCCTGTCCATCCTCTCCTCTAGGGTACACATATTCAGGTCTTCCAGTCTCTTCTCATATGTCCTTTAGCACAAGCCCCATATCATTCTTGTTGCCTTCCTTTGGACCACTTCAAGTCTTCTTACATCTTCAGCAAGATACGGCCTCCAAAACTGAACACAATACTCCAGGTGGGGCCTCACCAACGACTTGTACAGGGGCATCAACACCGTCTTTCTTCTGCTGGTTACACCTCTCTATATACCAGCCTAACATCCTTCTGTCATATTGTTTCGTTGCCCTATATGCTTATCCTGTGGGCATATATATCCTATGTTAGGCTGTAATGGGACAGCAAGCCCTGCTTTTTTGTAACATCTATGAACCCAACTAATTTAAACGTCTCCAGTAGCCTGACCACCCAGCACATCGTTGATAGTTAGGATCTTATGTCAACTACTACTACTTATCAACGACGTGCTGGGTAGTCAGACTACTGGAAACGAGGCTGTGATGTTTTTTATTCATTCTATAAAAAGCTCTACTAGGCCCCGGCCTGATGAGGGACTACTAAACAGCTATTATCTAAATAATGTCTCTTTGCCAGTCCTTACTCTAGTGGACATGGATTTCTCGAATGAGCCAATACAGGAGGATGAGCAATGGTTGGCAATTCAGCATAGCCCACTACGGAAAGCACCTGGGGTGGACTGATTCAAGGCTAAATTTTATAAGTTACTGGGAGAGGAGATAGTACCCTTGATTACGCATACGTTTCATGCAGTGGTGGCTTCGGAGGACCTCCCAACATCTCTCAATATAGAGCAAAATTATACTTCTTCTGAAGCTGGGGCAGGATCCCACCATTGCAGAATCGTATCACCCTAGCTCATTATTGAATTACGAGGTGAAGCTGTTGGCCAAGATTTTGGCAAACCACTTGGCTCGGCTCCTTCCATCTCTTATCCACGACTCCCAGGTAGGGCTTGTTCAGGGGCATTTGGTAGCTAAGAATCTTAGGAGAATTTTAGCAAAGTTAGAGTATCGAACAAGGACAGATCTCTCCTCACTTGACGCGGAGAAAGCCTTTGATCGGGTCCATTGGGGGTTTTCCTTTTGACCTACTAGATAAATATGGTTTTGCTGGTGCCTTTATGTCAAGTTTACAGGCCTTATATGCGGCCCCACGGGCTAGACTGTTGGTCAAGGACTTAGCTTCACCAGATTTTCTCATTCCACGAAGGACAAGACAGAGTTGTCCTCTCTCCTCACTTCTTTTTGTCTTACTACTACTACTTATCATTTCTAAAGCACTACTAGACGTACGCAGCACTGTACACTTGAACATGAAGAGACAGTCCCTGCTCGACAGAGCTTACAATCTAATTAGGACAGACAAACAGGACAGACAAGAGATAAGGGAATATTAAAGTGAAGATGATAAAATACGGGTTCTGAACAAGTGAATAAGGGTTAGGAGTTAAAAGCAGCATCAAAAAGGTGGGTTTTTAGCTTAGATTTGAAGACGGTCAGAGATGGAGCTTGACGTACTGGCTCAGGAAGTCTATTCCAGGCACATGGTGCAGCAAGATAAAAGGAACGGAGTCTGAAGTTAGCAGTGGAGGGGAAGGATGTAGATAAGAGAGATTTACCCAGTGAATGGAGTTCCCGGGGAGGAATGTAGGAAGAGATGAGAGTGGAGAGGTACTGAGGAGCTGCAGAGTGAATGCACTTATAAGTCAATAAGAGGAGTTTAAACTGTATGCGGAAACGGATAGGAAGCCAGTGAAGTGACTTGAGGAGAGGGCTAATATGAACATAACGACCCTGGCAGAATATTAGTCATGCAGCAGAATTTTGAACAGATTGAAGAGGAGAGAGATGGCTAAGTGGGAGACCTGTGAGAAGCAAGTTGCAATAGTCTAAGCGAGAGGTGATAAGAGTGTGGATGAGGGTTCTGGTAGTGTGCTCAGAAAGGAAAGGGCGAATTTTGGTGATATTATAGACAGAGAAACGACAGGTTTTAGCAGTCTGTTGAATATGTGCAGAGAAGGAAAGGGAGGAGTCGAAGATGACCCCAAGGTTAGGAGCTGATGAGACAGGAAGGATGAGAGTGTTATCCACAGAAATAGAGAATGGGGGAGGAGGAGAGGTTGATTTAGGGGGAAAGATAAGAAGCTCAGTCTTGGTCATGTTTAGTTTCAGACGGCGCTGAGACATCCAGGCAGCAATGTCAAACAGGCAGGCTGATACTTTGCCCTGTATTTCGGCTGAGATTTCTGGTGTGGAGAGGTAGATCTGGGAGTCATAGTAACATATAGTAACATAGTAGATGACGGCAGAAAAAGACCTGCATGGTCCATCCAGTCTGCCCAACAAGATAACTGATATGTGCTACT
Source organism: Microcaecilia unicolor (assembly GCF_901765095.1). Taxonomy (NCBI): domain Eukaryota; kingdom Metazoa; phylum Chordata; class Amphibia; order Gymnophiona; family Siphonopidae; genus Microcaecilia; species Microcaecilia unicolor. The sequence continues at coordinate 15,577,114 of NC_044032.1, read as the reverse complement.
TTTTGTGTATACCCTACTTTGATTTGTACCTGTGCTCTTCAGGGCACAGACCATATAAGTCTGCCCAGCACTATCCCCGCCTCCCAACCACCAGCCCCGCCTCCCAACCACTGGCTCTGGCACAGACCGTATAAGTCTGCCCAGCACTATCTCCGCCTCCCAACTATTAAAAAAACATTCTCTTTTCATATTAGCTGAACACAGATCTAAAGAAGAGGGCTTTAAGTAAACTTCTAAACAACATATAATCGACAGTGTCTGATATACTTGGGTGATGAGTTCTAAAGTTTGGTAGTGTGGTAAGAAAAATTAGCATTATGGATAGTTTTGTAGGTTAAGTTTTTACAACTTGGGAAATATAATACGAGATACTCTCTAGATGATGAGGTGGCATTTTGTGGTGATAACTTAAATGAGAGGTATCTGGGAGTCATCAGCGTAAAGATGATACTGAAAACCATGGGATGAAATCAGAGTACCAAGGGAAGAAGTATAGATGGAGAAAAGAATGTCTTAACATTGGACCCATTGATATGGGATATTATGGCGAACTCGGCCATTCAGGGAGTTTCAGTAGAACCGGTTTGCTTTAAGGTGGCAGCTTTTGCTGATGATCACCTCACTAATCCTGGGGAGTCCCTTCCGGAGTGGAGGAGTAGCCTAGTGGTTAGTGCAGTGGACTTTGATCCCGGGGAACTGTATTGGGCAGTCAAGCCATTGTGACATCACTGATGAGGTTGGCTCTTATTGGTGGAATGAGTGGAGGAGTAGCCTAGTGGTTAGTGCAATGGACTTTAAGCCATTGTGACATCACTGATGAGGTTGGCTCTTATTGGTGGAATAAGTGGAGGAGTAGCCTAGTGGTTAGTGCAATGGACTTTAAGCCATTGCGACATCACTGATGAGGTTGGCTCTTATTGGTGGAATGAGTGGAGGAGTAGCCTAGTGGTTAGTGCAATGGACTTTAAGCCATTGTGACATCACTGATGAGGTTGGCTCTTATTGGTGGAATGAGTGGAGGAGTAGCCTAGTGGTTAGTGCAGTGGACTTTGATCCTGGGGAACTGTATTGGGCAATCAAGCCATTGTGACATCACTGATGAGGTTGGCTCTTATTGGTGGAATGAGTGGAGGAGTAGCCTAGTGGTTAGTGCAATGGACTTTAAGCCATTGTGACATCACTGATGAGGTTGGCTCTTATTGGTGGAATAAGTGGAGGAGTAGCCTAGTGGTTAGTGCAATGGACTTTAAGCCATTGCGACATCACTGATGAGGTTGGCTCTTATTGGTGGAATGAGTGGAGGAGTAGCCTAGTGGTTAGTGCAATGGACTTTAAGCCATTGTGACATCACTGATGAGGTTGGCTCTTATTGGTGGAATGAGTGGAGGAGTAGCCTAGTGGTTAGTGCAGTGGACTTTGATCCTGGGGAACTGTATTGGGCAATCAAGCCATTGTGACATCACTGATGAGGTTGGCTCTTATTGGTGGAATGAGTGGAGGAGTAGCCTAGTGGTTAGTGCAGTGGACTTTGATCCTGGGGAACTGAGTTCGATTCCCACTGCAGCTCCTTGTGACTCTGGGCAAGTCACTTAACCCTCCATTGCCCCTGGTACAAATAAGTACCTGAATATATGTAAACCGCTTTGAATGTAGTTGCAAAAACCTCAGAAAGGCAGTATATCAAGTCCCATTTCCCTTCCCCTTATGACATCACAATATCAGAAGTGAGCCAAGTATCGGGCAGCCATTGTGACATCACTGATGAGGTTGGCTCTTATTGGTGGAATAAGTGGAGGAGTAGCCTAGTGGTTAGTGCAGTGGACTTTGATCCTGGGGAACTGTATTGGGCAATCAAGCCATTGTGACATCACTGATGAGGTTGGCTCTTATTGGTGGAATGAGTGGTGGAGTAGCCTAGTGGTTAGTGCAGTGGACTTTGATCCTGGGGAACTGTATTGGGCAATCAAGCCATTGTGACATCACTGATGAGGTTGGCTCTTATTGGTGGAATGAGTGGAGGAGTAGCCTAGTGGTTAGTGCAGTGGACTTTGATCCTGGGGAACTGTATTGGGCAATCAAGCCATTGTGACATCACTGATGAGGTTGGCTCTTATTGGTGGAATGAGTGGAGGAGTAGCCTAGTGGTTAGTGCAGTGGACTTTGATCCTGGGGAACTGAGTTCGATTCCCACTGCAGCTCCTTGTGACTCTGGGCAAGTCACTTAACCCTCCATTGCCCCTGGTACAAATAAGTACCTGAATATATGTAAACCGCTTTGAATGTAGTTGCAAAAACCTCAGAAAGGCAGTATATCAAGTCCCATTTCCCTTCCCCTTATGACATCACAATATCAGAAGTGAGCCAAGTATCGGGCAGCCATTGTGACATCACTGATGAGGTTGGCTCTTATTGGTGGAATAAGTGGAGGAGTAGCCTAGTGGTTAGTGCAGTGGACTTTGATCCTGGGGAACTGTATTGGGCAATCAAGCCATTGTGACATCACTGATGAGGTTGGCTCTTATTGGTGGAATGAGTGGTGGAGTAGCCTAGTGGTTAGTGCAGTGGACTTTGATCCTGGGGAACTGTATTGGGCAATCAAGCCATTGTGACATCACTGATGAGGTTGGCTCTTATTGGTGGAATGAGTGGAGGAGTAGCCTAGTGGTTAGTGCAGTGGACTTTGATCCTGGGGAACTGAGTTCGATTCCCACTGCAGCTCCTTGTGACTCTGGGCAAGTCACTTAACCCTCCATTGCCCCTGGTACAAATAAGTACCTGAATATATGTAAACCGCTTTGAATGTAGTTGCAAAAACCTCAGAAAGGCAGTATATCAAGTCCCATTTCCCTTCCCCTTATGACATCACAATATCAGAAGTGAGCCAAGTATCGGGCAGCCATTGTGACATCACTGATGAGGTTGGCTCTTATTGGTGGAATAAGTGGAGGAGTAGCCTAGTGGTTAGTGCAGTGGACTTTGATCCTGGGGAACTGTATTGGGCAATCAAGCCATTGTGACATCACTGATGAGGTTGGCTCTTATTGGTGGAATGAGTGGTGGAGTAGCCTAGTGGTTAGTGCAGTGGACTTTGATCCTGGGGAACTGTATTGGGCAATCAAGCCATTGTGACATCACTGATGAGGTTGGCTCTTATTGGTGGAATGAGTGGAGGAGTAGCCTAGTGGTTAGTGCAGTGGACTTTGATCCTGGGGAACTGAGTTCAATTCCCACTGCAGCTCCTTGTGACTCTGGGCAAGTCACTTAACCCTCCATTGCCCCTGGTACAAAATAAGTACCTGAATATATGTAAACCGCTTTGAATGTAGTTGCAAAATACCACAGAAAGGCAGTATATCAAATCCCATTCCCTTTCTAGAGACCTACACAAATCGGAGGCCTTGCCATCTTCTACCCAGTTGAGAAGAGCCTGCAGCCCCGGGTTTCCTCTGAAGTGGGCAGAAAGCTCATTTACGTATTTGGGTATCCAGCTGGCTATGGATGTTATGAGGTTGCAGTTTTCCTGGATGCTACTCGGCGCCAATTGATCCTATACCAGTGATGGCGAACCTTTCAGAGACCGAGTGCCCAAACAGCAACCCAAAATCTAATTATTTATCGCAAAGTGCCAACATGGCAATTTAACCTGCTCCATTCACCGAGTCTCCTGCTACCAAACAAGAGCATACATCCTCTTCCTAAAGTCTGCTTCCCTCTTACTTCTTTGCTTCCTCCTACCCTCCCCACACTCTACAATCCCTCCCATTACCTAGACTTCTCTATGCTCTGCAGCTAACATTCTTACACGCTCCCCCTATCTCATTATCAGAGCTTCCCAGTACTCAACCCAGATTTCACAAACTCCACCAGCATCCCCTCCCTTATTAAATTAACTACCCTTTTATATTCCCCAAAGTCCCCACACCATCCACCTTCACTCCCCTCCCTCGGAATCTCACAGCTTCCATTCGCTCTCTCTCACCCCTCTGTGTCTGGCCTCACCTTCTCCCCTTAGATGATTGTAAAGTCACCTCCTTTACCTTCTAAGTAAGCGAAGCGTCCAAACTCCTGCAGAACTCTGGAGAGCTCGGAAAGCTTGCTCTTCTCCACTCCCATTAGGTCCATGTTCCTAATGTTGTTCTCAACTTCCACCCAAACTGTTCCACCGTCGGCCACAAAATACAGCTCGTTAAAGAGAGCTGACTTGTACCAGGCTGGGAAGTCTCTGTGCAGAAAGAGAAACTCAGTAACTCTAAAAGAACAAAGGCAGCAGAAGCAGTAAAGCAAAGCATCAAGGAAAGAATTGCAAAGTGAACAGACCAAAAACTTTTAACAGAACCTTGCGGCACTGAAAAGGCCTCGTTTGTGCTGCTGATTCTGTCTCTAGAACATACAGTCCTAAAGAGAGAAGGCTCTTTCTTTGCTTCCATACCAGTTCAGTCCAGACTAATGGGTTATGTCCATCCACCAGTGGAAGGAGACAGAGAAAAAAACCCAGCTCCTAATTCACCCCTTAAGGCTAGGGTTACCATATGTCCGGATTTACCCGGACATGTCCTCTTTTTGAGGATATGTCCGGGCGTCCGGACGGGTTTTTGCCAGTCCGCCCATTTGTCCGGATTTCTGGACAAACGGGCAGGCGGTGGGCCTATCCTAGCCTCCCCTTCCCTTACTTACTATCTACTAATCTGGTGGTCTAGTGACCTCTTCGGGGCAGGAAAGAGCCCCCTCTTTTCTGCCCGGAGCGCTGCCCTTGCCTTGCATCCTATTGCTGTGATGGTCTTGGGATTCAAAATGGCCACCGAGAGTTGAAGAAGCCTCGCGAGACTTCAACTCTCGGTAGCCATTTTGAATCCTGAGACCGTCACAGCAACAGGATGCAGGGCAAGGACAGAGCTCTGGGCAGAAAAGAGGGGACTCTTTCCTGGCCTGAAGAGGTCACTAGACCACCAGGGCAATAGATAGTAAGTAAGGGGTGGTGACCCGGGGGAGGGGAGGTGACGGGGGGGGGGGGGGCAGGGGGGGGGAATATGTGACCTGGGGGGAGGGGAATATGTGACAGGGGCGGGGCGAGGATGCAAAAGGGGTGGGGTGTGGGCAGGGGGCGGGACATGTGTCCTCTTTTTGAGAGGACAAAATATGGTAACCCTACTTAAGGCAGCATTTCCCAAACTGTGCGTTGCAGCACCCCAGTGCGCCGTAGGGCAGAAGGGAGTTCACACGCCAAGCGCCGGAACAAATATTGCTGCAGTCGTTCACCTTCCTCTCTCCACTGCCCGTCCGCCCGCTGCAGGCTGCCAGCAGTGATGTAAACGCTGTCTTTGGCTTTCCCCTGAAGCCTTCTTTGTACAGCATCCCGCCTAGGCAGGAACAGGAAGTGCTTGAACAAAGAAAGATTCCGGGGAAGGCTGAAGGCAGCACTTACACATCGCTGCTTATGCAGACAGCCTGGAAGTTTGGAGGCCAGAGGCCTGCTCCCGCCCCGGGACCCCGGCTGCTCATTACTCAGCTGTCGGTGAGGGAGGCTGGGGCTGTGGGACATTATGTTGTCTGGCTCCTGTGCTTAGCTTTGGGCTCTTCTTCATCTTCTCCCCAGGAACATGGTAAAAAATGGATAATAATGGATTACAAGGGGGCATGGGATGGAGGGGGGAAGATGGTGAATGGGGGAGAAAGGGAGAAATATTGGTCATTGATGTGTGACGGAGCGGGGGGGATGGGGTGGAGACCTGTGTGGCTGAGAGAGGGGGGCCACAAAAAATTGCTTGGACACTAAGGCTACTGTGTGATCGGGGGATGGGAGAGACCGCAAAAAATTGCTCGGACACTAAGGCTGCTGTGTGATCGGGGGAGGGGAGAGGCCGCAAAAAATTGCTCGGACACTAAGGCTACTGTGTGATCGGGGGATGGGAGAGACCGCAAAAAATTGCTCGGACACTAAGGCTGCTGTGTGATCGGGGGATGGGAGAGACCGCAAAAAATTGCTCGGACACTAAGGCTGCTGTGTGATTGGGGGAGGAGAGAGGCCGTGAAAAATTGCTCGGACACTAAGGCTGCTGTGTGATCGGGGAGGGGAGAGGCCGCCAAAAATTGCTCGGACACTAAGGCTGCTGTGTGATCGGGGGAGGGGAGAGGCCGCCAAAAATTGCTCGGACACTAAGGCTGCTGTGTGATCGGGGGAGGAGAGAGGCCGTGAAAAATTGCTCGGACACTAAGGCTGCTGTGTGATCGGGGGAGGGGAGAGGCCGCAAAAAATTGCTCGCACACTAAGGGTGCCGTGAACCAAAAACGTTTTGGAACCACTGCCTTAAGGGTATCGTGCAGCCTGGATCATTCAGCATTTTCCTCTATCTCCAAGCGGATGGTGGACGGATCCTACAGCTCCTGACTCGGGATTCTCTTGTGTCGGTGGAACTAGGTGTTCTGGCTGGCTGATTTGCTACGTTTGGATCACACCTGAGGGTCCCGGGTCCCTCATCCCCCGCCCGGGTGATACCTGGTGGTGGTGGCAGCGGTGCTGGGTTCCCCCTCCCCTCCAACCCCACTCCTTCCCTATGGGGCACATTTAAGGAGTGCTGGGAGGAGACCAGCCCTGGATATGTGATTTGACCTTGCGACTGTGGCTCTCTCCTGAACAGCAAGTATATATTTCTATTTTACGTTGTGGGACAGTGGATTTTATGCCGTCTTCTAGACAGCTTTCCTTGCTTTTCTGTGGGGACCAAGAACCTTTAGTGTTTGTGGCTGGCTTTCTGCAGTTGGAAGTGGTGGGAAGCGTCTTCCTGTCGAGCACAATGCCTCTGTGGGGTGCAATTCATGCCATCTCCTGTTCCTAATTCAAGCTGGACGCTGGAATATTTTCTTCAAACAATAAAAAAAAAAAACTGGTGGGGGTGGAGGGAAGACCTTGAACTCGGGGACCTGTCTTTTCTCGATCCCTGCAGGCTGTTTAATTCATTCAGCAGCTGCAATGCCACGTCTCTTGTCCTGGAGTGTTGGTTCCGAACTGAGTAGGTTGTGTCTGGTCTGTTGGTGGTGTTCTGCCAGCCCTCAACCATATATATATATTTTTTTAATTATTATTTTTGTACCCCGCACTTTCCCACTCATGGCAGGCTCAATGCGGCTTACATGGGGCAATGGAGGGTTAAGTGACTTGCCCAGAGTCACAAGGAGCTGCCTGTGCCTGAAGTGGGAATCAAACTCAGTTCCTCAGGACCAAAGTCCACCACCCTAACCACTAGGCCACTCCTCCACCTACAGTTTTTCCCTATTCCTTAACCGGGACTATAGCCAGTGTGGTACGTCGCTCTTCCTTGGGGAAGATGCTGCTTTTTCCTGATTCCCGGTTGACGTGGCTTCAGTCTTGGGGCTGTGTTTTGGGGTTTTTTTTTTTAATGCCTGCTGTCTCTCTATGCCGGAGTGAGGACTGACATCCTGGGTTATTTATTTAATACATTTGTATCCCACGCTTTCCCACTAAAATCAGGTTCAATGTGGCTTACGTAGTATTAGGTTATACAGAATTTTGATAAATAGGTAGGAAAATTAAATGTAGCATAGGAATAGCTTGGATGGGTCGGTAAATATAGGCGATATGGGGTAGTGATTGGATGGATAAGTGGAAGAATGGATGGGTTGGTAGGGATAGGTGATGTGGGGGGTGATGTGGGAGATGTAGTCTGGGTCAATGTCGTTGTTTCTTCGGTGTTCGTTAGGTAGGTCGGTTCATAGGTTTAATCAGGTTCTTTAGGGTAGGCTTGCTTGAATAAATGGGTTTTTAATGCTTTCCTGAAAGGTAGGTGGTAATAGATTGATTGGATATGCCTAGGGAGGGCGTTCCAGAGTTGGCTGCCCAGGAAGGTTAGGGTTAGGATACAACTCCCTCGGAGCCTAGGTAAAGGTTCAGGGCCCATGAATTCAGGGCATTCTGTGCATCATGCTTCTCTCAGTGCTGCACTCTGCGCTTTGCAGGCCAACCTCCAGAGTGGCCAGGTCTCGGTTTGGCTAAGTTGGATTGTGTATAATAATTTCTCTGTCTCTGGTCGGTGCAAGGACAAAACTGCCTTTTGGCTTGGTCCCTATTGTTAACTCCTTCCCTGGCTTCTCAGCATAGACTGTTCTGTTGAGGTAGTGCCCATGCATGGGGAACAGTGGCGGAACTCGTATTTTCTGCGCTCTGGCCACTACCTTATTGGTTGTCCTTATAGTAACCTTTCTGCGGAGCCCTGACAGCACTCTGATGTCGGCTCTTCCTTTGTAGCAGCTATCTGTGATGTGCCCTGACTTTGTACTTCTTGGCGGTCCCTCCACGCGGACGGCATGTAGACACACACACACACACACACACACACACACACACATATATCTATCTATATATACGTATATGTATATGAAATGAACATATGTGTTTGCCATACTGGGGCAGACTGAAGGTCCATTAAGTCCAGTATCCTGTTTCCAACAGTGGTCAATTCACATCACACACATCCTCATCTCCAGTAGCCTGACCACCCAGCCTGCCGTTGATCGTTAGGATGTCAACCTCCCCTCACTGAGGCCAAACAAGCAAGCAGTCTACCCTACTACTAGTACTACTACTTAGCCTAGAAATAAGCTGTGGATTTTCTCAAGTCCATTTTAATAAAGGCTTATGGACCTTTCTTTTAGGAAGTTATCCAAACCTTTTTTTAAACCCTGCTAACTGCTTTTACCACATTCTCTGCCAACGAATTCCACAGTTTAATTACATGTTGTGTGAAGAAACATTTTCTCCAATTTGTTTTAAATTTACTAGTTTATAGCTTCATTGTGTGCTCCCTAGTTCTAGTATTTTTGGAAAGAGCAAACAAGTGAGTCACATCTATCCATTCCATTCCACAGATTATTTTATAGATCTCTATCGTATTTCCCCTCAACTGTCTCTTCTCCAAGCAGAAGAGCCCTAGCCACATTAGCCTTTTCTCATAGGGAAGTCGTCCCATCCCCTTTATTATTTTCATCACCCTTCTCCGTACCTTTTTTTTAATCTAATGCAAAGATTTCTATCACAAAATCCATAAAGATCCTAAGTGGTTTTAAAATTGTCATTACAGAGCACAATATAAAAATAACAATCTAAAAGAAATAAACAGGAAAAAATACAATAAAATTAAAATGAATAATAATTTGTGGTTTCCTAACCTCCTAACCACAAGAACATACCAAGTGATATCAAATTCGAATATATCATCACCATGGAAACCAGAATGTGGAGTACCCCAAGGATCAACGTTATCACCGACCCTTTTCAACCTAATGATGACCCCACTAGCCAAATCCCTATCCAACCAAGGCCTTAACCCTTACATCTATGCAGGTGATGTCACGATATACATCCCGTTCAAACACAATCTAACAGAAATCACAAACGAAATCAAACTCAGCCAGCAAATCATGAACTCATGGGCGGATGCATTTCAACTAAAACTCAACGTAGAAAAAACACGCTGTCTCATCCTCTCATCCAAATACAACACGAATAAACCCACCAATATAAACACCCCAGATTACACCCTTCCTGTTTCAGACAGCCTCAAAATTCTCGGAGTTACAATCGACCGAAACCTCACGCTAGAAAGCAAGATTTAAAAAAAAAAAGATTTGGATAAGTTCCTGGACCAAAAGTCCATAAACCTTTATTAAGGTGGACTAGAGAAAATCCAAAATTTATTCCTGGGATACAGAGCATGGAATCTATTTACTCTTTTGGAATCTTGCCAGGTACTTGCGATCTGGATTGGCCACTGTTGGAAAACAGGATACTGGGCTTAATGGACCTTTGGTCTGTTTCAGTTTAGCAATGCTTATGAACTTGTCTACTGATGACTAAAGCCTCATCAATTCCTAGAGTTTTGCCTCTGGGTACTGCAATCTTAGGGAGAAAGGTCCCTTATCTGTGTTGTGTGCTACAGTCTAAAAATCCATTTAGCCTTAGGTGGAGGGGCCCCAGCCTGTGCTTATTCTTTTGGGAGCTGCCTGTGCCAGGGTTCCTTGGCATAGGCAGGTCAAGAAAGAAAAGGCCCTTGAAGCTCTAGTGAGAAGAGGCCTCAGCCTGTGCTTCTCCCTCTGGCTCCCGTCTATGCCTATTCCTCATGGCTGTCTGTGCCTCTGGGCAGCAGTATTTCAAGCTGGAATCATGCCCCCAGCACCTACACCCCACCCACTGTACTGCAGCCAAAACGAGAAAACAATGGTTGGGGAACAAGTTTGGCACCCTGCCTCCCTTGCACCATGTGCGGTGGTGGCGCTGCTTGCACAGTCCTTGGTGTGGGCCCTGCAACCCCAGAGGCTTTCAGGTGTGTCTCTCCTTGTGACTGGGCCCTGCAGTTCTAGGGGACAGTGACTCTTATCTGTCCCTTTCTGGACCTTGTACTTCTGGATGGAAGGGGCCTCTGCTTGTTCCCATACTTATGTTCCTGGAGGGAAAGGGATCCCAGTTTTTTTCCAGTGTGTTTTGCTTAGATGTTGGAAGAAGCTGTCTGAGCTGCTCTTACCTGTTTTCCAGAATAGGTTTCTGCCACGCTTCTATCTTACATTCCCAGTCTTTGTAGTGAGTCAGTGCATAGAAAGACAGAGCCGGGCCGGCATCTCCAGAACTGCCGAAGAAACGAGTATAACGTCTGTAACAGAAAGAGAATCTCAAGATGAGTCTTCACAATCTACTTCCTAGATTGACAAGGTGTCTTTATAGTCGATGACCTAACTTATGCTACTACTCATTTTATCACTAAGAAACCTCTTTGCAATGCCATAATGCATTCCTCTGTACCATGTATGCATGCACCTAGAATGTTGGGTATTATTAGGAAAGGTATGGAAAACAGGTGTGAGGATGTTATAATGCCGTTGTATCGCTCCATGGTGCGACCGCACCTTGAGTATTGTGTTCAATTCTGGTCGCCGCATCTAAAGAAAGATATAGTAGAATTGGAAAAGATGCAGCGAAGGGCGACTAAAATGATAGTGGGGATAGGACGACTTCCCTATGAAGAAAGATTAAGGAGGCTAGGGCTATACAGCTTGGAGAAGAGACGGCTGAGGGAACACATGATAGAGGTATATAAAATAATGAGTGGAGTGGAACAAGTGGATGTGAAGCGTCTGTCCACGCTTTCCAAAAATACTAGGACTAGGGGGCATGCGATGAAACTACAGTGTAGTAAATTTAAAACAAAACCGAGAAAATGATTCTTCACCCAACGTATAATTAAACTCTGGAATTCGTTGCCGGAGAAAGTGGTGAAGGCGGTTAGCTTAGCAGAGTTTAAAAAGGGGTTGGACGGTTTCCTAAAGGACAAGTCCATAAACCTCTATTAAATGGACTTGGGAAAAATCCACAATTCCAGGAATAACATGTATAGAATGTTTGTACGTTTGGGAAGCTCGCCAGGTGCCCTTGGCTTGGATTGGCCGCTGTCGTGGACAGGATGCTGGGCTCGATGGACCCTTGGTCTTTTCCCAGTGTGGCATTACTTATATACTTATAATTACCATCTGAAATTCTGTACCGGAAATGGCCACACGGCATAATGTAAGCCACACTGAGCCTGCAAATAGGTGGGAAAATGTGGGATACAAACGCTACAAATAAATAAATAAACAATGGCAAATCCACTCAGCCCATATGAGGATCTGTCTTTTGCTTCTGCCTAACTCTCTTACTGGTTTTGGTCTTTCATCCCTTTGGCTTACATTCACATGCAAGACTGTTTGGTCCACGTCCAGTGCTCAGACTGAGAAACCTTTTACTGGAGGAAGGAAACGTTATGTTTCGCATTATAACTGCCTTTCCTTTAGTCCTATCAGACTAGTCCAGAACAAGTGGGATATAGCAAAGCAGCTCCCCAAAAGGGGTGGGATTAAAAAATTAAGACAGATATTGTCTTGTTTGCTTTTATGAAAGAAAAACAGATAACGGCTTCAAAATGCAAGGTGAAGTAGAGCTGAAACTCAGAAGAAACAATACAGAAGTTGAGGAAAGACACTGACCCAGCCTGAACAGGCAGCAAAGAGAGCTACGGTAGCAAACCTAAAGGGTGCTGAATGGAAGAAAACTAGTGCCAAGATTTGAGATGCAATAGTCCCTGTGCAGATCAAAGATAGAATTATTAGGGAATCCAATAAATAGTATTTATTTATTTATTTGTAGCATTTCCACATTTTCCCACCAATTTGCAGGCTCAATGTGACTTACATTTGCCGTAATGGCGATTGCCATTTCCGGGTAACAGAATTACAAATAGTATTGCGTTAAGGTGCATACATACAAGGTAACATATATGGAACAGATCATGGTGTATATATATACCATGTGCGTACATACATATACATACATGCTGAAGACGAGTACATTATGGTATTGCATGAAGGTTCCTGAGTAATAAATTGGATTGTAACATACATCAGGTCACCTAGTGATACTGTTTGATCATTCATAGCAAAGAGGAGGTTAGAACGCAAATAGATTAAACAGAAATCTGCTCTCTCTAAACAATGTTGGCAAGAGGCCATCCATGAATACAAAAGAGCTTTTTAAGAATAAATGTCAAATAGATTATTCAAAACTGACTGGAACAGATGTTACGAATACCAAATGTCTGTTTCAAACAGTTACTAACTTTACAGACACATGTTATTGTCAAAATTCATCTTTAGAAGTGTCTCCCACAGCATCGAATTTAGAGATCTATTTTCAAGAAAAGGGCAACCTTCGAAAGCTAATCAAGAAATGTATTAAGTTATGTCCAATAAAAAAGGTATCATCTTATTTTCTTTTCCATGTTTTATTTTGTTTGATTTCTATTGATAACCTTTAAGAGTGGACTAACACGGCTACCACACCTCTTTACTCAAGAAAAAAATAAAACCATTAAGGACCAGTTTGTTAACACCAAGAGTATCGATAAAGATTGTATTCAACTCTACAATAATAATGTATTACCGGTGGATAGGTTTTGGTCGGATTTTGTTTCTCCTAAATGGCAAGAATTTAACACATTATTAAAGAACTAGTGGAACCCAGTCTGTTTCCTCAACAATGAAAGGGGCCCTAGGAAGGCTCTCCTGTAAGCAATTTTTTGTCTCTCCCCTGCCCTCCCCTCCATATCCAGTGATTCTTCTCTTCCCTTCCCTCCCATCCCCTCCATGTCCAGCGATTCTTCCCTTCCCTCCCCTCCATGTCCAGCGATTCTCCTCTTCCCTGCCCTCCCATCTGTGTCCCGTGATTCTCTTCTCTCCTGTCCTCTCCTCCCGTCCCATGTCCATCGATTCTGCCCTGCCCTCCCCTTGATGTGCCGTGATTCTCTCTTCCTTTGTACCTCATCGTTTTCTGGCTGGCTTCCCTTCCGTTGGTAACATCCTGACGTCAGCTCGCCTCCAGCGCTCCCTTCCCTCTCACTGTTCCGCCCTCTGATGTCATTACGTTTTGACGTGAGGGCGGGGCAGTGAGGGGGAATGGAACGCTGGAGGCTGGTTGACGTCATGAGATGTTACGAACCCAGGCAGCCAGACAGCGATGGAACGTTGGAGGTGCAAATTATTATATAGGATTAAGCCAAATCCTATTGCCAATTAGACAAGTCACTAATATTTTCAGACGTTCACCATTCTGGCACTTTTCTTTCAGAGCTTGGGGAGATATTGAATGATATAGAAACATCTAGTTACCCAGTAACTATAGGCCGGTTGCATCTATTCCTCTGTTTGCAAAGCTTACGGAAGGATTAGTTACTCTGCGATTGATAAGGTTTCTTCATCTTCATAATATTTCATATTCATTTTTATCAGGTTTTCATTCAACCTTCAGCACAGAAGCTGTGATTTATTTTATTTATTTATTGCATTTGTATCCCACATTATCCCACCACTTTGCAGGCTCAATGTGGCTTACAATTCATCATGGATACTGGAAATAGAAGTGAATATACATTAGGTTTACAGAGGGTTTGCGTTACATGGTGGTGAATTACATGATGGTGTTAAAGCAAAAGACATTATAAGACAGTACTAGAAGTTCACAAGATTGTACAGTTACACATGTTGATCTTTGTCTTGTCGAAGAGATAGGTTTTTAATAGTTTGTGGAAATTGGTCATTTCATAGGCCGTTTTCAAGTTGCGTGGCAGCACATTCCAGAGCTGCGTGCTCATATAGGAAAAGGTAGATGCATGCATTGATTTGTATTTCAAACCCTTACATTTGGGAGGATGAAGAATGAGGGGTGTGCGGGAAGATTTTTTTGCGTTCCTGGGTGGTAGTTCTATTAGATCTGACATGTAGGCTGGGGCGTTACCATGGATGATTTTATGGACTAAAGTGCAAAGTTTGAACGTGATGCGTTCTTTTAGTGGGAGCCAGTGTAGTTTCTCTCGTAAGGATTAGTTCCATATTAGATCATGCTAGATCAATTATTAGTAAAGGTAATAAAGCACTTTTACTTCAATTTGATCTCCTTAGTGCTTTTGACCTACTGGATTATGATATCTTATTGCAGGAACTGGAAACCTTTCTAGGTAATGTGTTGAAGTGGTTTCAGGTTTTTTGAAGGTTAGATCTTACAGGGTTAAAATGAACAACAACCAGCTGATGCTTGGCAAAACCCGTGTGGGTTGCCCCACGGGGTCACCCCTGTCACCCCTGCTATAACGTTTTTCTGAACTCTTTGGGATTCAAACTGGAAGAACATGGCTTTAGAGCTTATACATATGCCGATGATATTACAGTTTTAATCCCAATAGTGATATTACTCCAAATGGAACTACCTAATATACAGAAAAGCATAATTTAGTTAGTTAGTTAGGGGCAGATGATCAAAAGCCTTGCGCTGTTCCAAACAGCGCTCTAAAAATAGCGCTGGAACAGCGCGGGGCTTTACCGCACCGATGATCAGAAATAATGCATGCAAACTTAAGCAGCGCAATTATCTCTGATCATGGGGTAGAAGTGCGGGCGGATTGTGCCTGAGCGTGCGCTCAGCACAATCCTCCCGCACTTGTTTGACAGGTCGGGGCTGTCAAAATCCTAAACCTGTCAAACACAGGGGCTGGAGGTCCATGGGACCACCAGGCCCTGACTACCCCTGCCCCGAGCAAGGCAAAACAGGGGCCGGAGGTCTGGAGGACCTCTGGTCCCCCCGACGATCCCCCCCCCCCCCCCCAGGTTCAGGGAGGGCTGGAGATCCGGTGGGTCTCCAGGCCCCCCAAACCCCCTGAAAATGGTCCCTGCCTGGTGGTCCGGTGGCCACCGCCGCCCCCCCCCCAACCCCCAGCATTGGCAAGGGTCTGCTCTGCCATCCGATCCGACGCCCACCCTCCCACCTTGGTTGGAGGAGGGACACAGCCTGCCTCCCTCCTCTTCCTTCGACGCTGAAAAATGGTGGCGCCCATATAAAGGAGAAACTCCAGTCCCCTGTCGCTGGGGGGGTGGTTTGCGTCGTTGGGGGGAATGGGGGGCTGCCAGCATGCAAATGCATGCTGGACAGGGCTCACCATTCCTCCCCAATGATCTGCAAACCCTAACGCCAGCTCGGAGCTGGCGTAGGGTTTGCCGCAGCCAGCGACCCAATATTTGGTGCGCTGGTCGCTGATCATTGGGGATGAATGCGTTAAGCGCTGATTAGCATGCATTAGCATGCTACTTGCGCTAAGAGCCCTCAAGTGCGTTGTTTCACGCGCTCGAGGGCTCTGATCATGGGGCGGCAGCAAACGCCAGCGCTAGTATGGTGTTAACAGCCTCTAGCGCCGGCGTTTGCTTTTGATCATGAGGGTGTTAGTTAGTTAGTTATTTGGATTTTGCTCACACCTTTTTCAGTAGTAGTTCAAGGTCAGTTACATTCAGGTATACTGGATACTTCCCTGGCCCTGGAGAGCTCACAATCTAATTTTGTACCTGAGGCAATGGAGGGTTAAGTGACTTGCCCAAGATCACAAGGAGTGGCAGTGGGATTTGAACCAGCCACCTCTGGATAGCAAGACCGGTTCTCTAACCACTAGGCCAACTCCTTTGCTCCAAAGAATCTTGTTACTCTTTAGGGTTCTACGTAGAATGTTGCTTTTGAGATTCTGAATTGGAATCTTGTTGTTCATTAGAATTCTAGAATCTTTATGTATTTATATTTTGCTCAGACCTTCTTCAGTAGTAGCAGCTCAAGGTGAGTTACATTCAGGTACTCTGGATATTTCTCTGTCCCAGGAGGGCTCACAATCTAAGTTTGTACCTGAGGCAATGGAGGGTTAAATGACTTGCCCAAGATCACTAAGAGCAGCAGTGGGAATTGAACTGGCCACCTCTGGATTGCAAGACCACTGCTCTAACCACTAGGCTACTCCTCCGCTCCAAAGTCTAAGTGCTTTGAAAATACACCTTTTAGTATTTCCAGGCATTGCTCCTTTTTCACAGAAAGGATAGTGGATGCCTGGGATGCCCTTCTGCGAGAGGCTGTGAAGACAAAAACAGTGATGGAATTCAAGAACGTGTGGGATAAACACAGAGGACGACTATATAGAAAAAAGGTGGAATCCAATTAAAGTAAAGCTTAAATGTTGTCATAGCTGGACTGAGCTTTGACAGCAGTTTCAAAGGTTGGGAAGCAAGACCAATACCTAGATTCTACAGTCTAGGAACCATAAATTCATTAAGAAACTTCAAACAGCCCAAAAACACTGCAGCCAGACTCATATTTGGAAAAACAAAATACGAGAAAAGCTACACTGGCTTCCACTTAAAGAAAGTATTACGTTCAAGGTCTGCACTCTGGTTCATTAAATCATTCATGGAGATGCCCCGGCCTACATGTCAGACCTTATTGACTTGCCACCCAGGAACGCTAAAAGATCAGCACGCACATTCCTGAATCTTCACTTCCCCAGCTGTAAAGGACTAAAATATAGATTTACACGTGTCCAGCTTTTCCTACATGAGCACGAAGTTGCCACTTGACCTGAAAACAATTTACGACCTAATCAACTTTTGTAAATCGCTGAAGACTTATCTCTTCAACAAGGCATACCACAATGATCCATAATTGGAACTGTAACGCATCTTACGTACCTGATATTCTGAATGTTCTCTCTATACCTGATTGCTTAATTCTATCATGTCATCCATATTCTTTAGGTAATTCCAATTGTACCTTTACTCTGGAATGGCGATTGACATGACGGAACATTGTAAGCCACATTGAGCCTGCAAATAGGTGGGAAAATGTGGGATACAAATGCAACAAATAAATAAATGGCAGACAGATCAGGATCAAGGCTGGACTGGGCTCCAATGGCAACTCCAATATTTGGGAAGCAGGACCGAGGCTGAGCAGACTTCTACAATCTGTGCCCCAAAAGTGGCAGGAAGAAGTGGAACTTATGCAGAGTGCCAGACTCAACTCTGGCCACCTTGTTGGGTAGACTGGATGGACTGTGCAGGTCTTTATTTGCCAACATTGACTATGTTACTTCACAGAAACATCTTACAGTCTTGCAATAATTCATGGTACTGAATAAGTTGGCATTAGAACGGTGGAACACAGCTGGTTGCTACAGACGTGCAAGGTGCAGAAAAGGTGTGGGCTGAGGGTGTGCAACACCTCTGGAGGCAAATGTTGCATCCATGGGGCACAGCTTAGTAACCTTAGCAGATGAAATCCCTAGATTTAATGAGATCCCATGCTTAAGAATAAAATTGATCAGGTATCTGGGAAGAAAAACAGTTGCAAGGTTTAAAATTAGAAAAAGGTAACCTGACTCAGGGAAAATTCAGTGACTTAAAAATACAGGTGAGGACTGAAACAAGAACAGGTGTGTCAGCAGTCAAATAAAAAACAGTCTGTTCCGAGAAAAAAAACAAGGTTGATTACTTCCTGCGCTAATAAAACTTTTTCTTCTCTTAAACAAACAACAGAGGGCTTCAGTGGTAAAATGAGAACAGGAACAGGCCATAGCAGAGATGAGTTTAGGTTAAGGCAATTAAGTGGGTAAAAGATGCAGCAGTGAAATGTGAGCTGCCTTAACCCATTGTTGTACTTCCGAAACTTGGCCAGAGCTTGGATGAAGCAGCGCAGACAGGCTTCGCCTGAGACCTAGAGCCCTTCAGATAACCCGAGCCAGGAGGCTATAATTCAAGTCGATTTATAAGCTTTATATATATCTTTTTTTTAATTTATTTATTTGTAATTTTGCATTTAACACACAAGCACAGACTTGCATAAGTAACATAAGAACAATATCAATTAAGGCATAACTATAGGAAATAAAGGCAATTAAATTCTCTTCTTAGACCACTAAATAGCGGGGGAGAATCCAGAAAGTTGAGAAGAACACATTATCATAATAATTCAAAAAAAACAAGAAAAAGGCCTGGACGTAAGCCACGGTATATTATACATTTCTCTCAAAACTTCCACCTGGGGATCACTGGGCAATTTTCTTTAAATCAACAAAACTCTTAAGCTGTTCCGGGTCATAAAAGGAAAGTAGCACCTAGTAACTTAGTCTCTTCCCTCAATGCTAGAAATTTCCTACGCTTATCTTGAGTCGCTCTTGTTACATCTGGGTATATCCAGACACGGGCACCCAAAAATTCTTTTAAGGCATTTCTAAAATACAGTTTGAAAATAGAGTTAACATCTCTTTCAAAAACAAAGGATACCAACAGAGTGGAACGTGTTTGGACTTCCGTCAAAGTCTGTTCCAGGAATAAAGTCAAATCTTGTAATCCAGTAGATTGTACAACTTGTTTCTCTAATTTTCTCTTTTGCTCCTCTGTTTGCGGTATTGGGAGATAATATAACTTGTTAATCGGAGGAATCATATCAGAGGAGAAATTGAGAATTTCGATCAAGTATTTTTTTAAAGAGTTCAAGAGCACTCAATTCTTGGATCTTTGGAAAATTTATTATTCTCAAGTTAAGTCGTCTATTGAAATTTTCTAACTGATCTAATTTGTTATGCAAAATAATTTTGTCCTTAATCAAACTCTCCGTTGTATTTTTTTAAGTATTAATGTCTCGTTGAAAATCATTCCTTTGAGAGTTTACCTCTTGACGTACTTTCTCTATTGATTCATTGAGGGAGTCGACTTTAGCCACCAGGGAAGTAGTTTCTGAAGCAGTTTTAAGAATAGTTCTGTTCAAATGCTGCAACATTGCCCAGATACTACCCAGGGTCACCTCTGTGGGAGTCGAAAGCTCCTGATGTAATTCCTCTGCAGCCATTCCAGGAGAGGTGCCGTCCAACGAGTAATTCTCGGCGCCACCTTCGGACATCGTTGAAAACTCCCCCTCAGCCCTGGTCTCTGCAGGGCACGGAGGGGGATTAAGATCGGGCGAGGAAAGGGTGGTATCGTGCCCCAAAGGAATCGTCGCTCCTCCGATCGTTCCCGTAGCAGGGCTCCTCTGCTCCTTTTCCCTTGGCGTACTTGTAGTGAAGCCCTCGAGAGTCATCTGGACTAACCGGGCAGGCTCCGCTGTGGACGGCAAGCGTTTGACCACCCCCTTTCGTTTGGTATGTGGCATTTTAAAAGGTAAATAGTAAAGAAGAAATGTTTAAATGTTTAAATATATCAAACAAAAGGAAATCCAGAGAGCCTCGAGGAGCTCCAGCAAGCCACGTCCGCCATCTTGGCACCTCCCCCTCTCCCCTATAAGCTTTATATTTAATTTCTTTATTAATTTCATTTTAAACAAAGATAACAATCTTTGAAAGATACTGCAGAAAGCACAAGGAAAAATCAAACATGCATAGTATAAAAATAAAATATTGGATCAAACAGGCCACAATAATGGAGAGATCCTAGGTTACACCAAAGGAACTTGGCACAAACAGAAATACTATAATTAAGAAAAAAAGAGCAATTTATAAGCTTGATAAGCCAGTGAATCTGCCAAGAGCTGTGCTGAACAGGCGTAGCCAGACTCAGTATTTTGGATGGGCCCAGAGGTAAATTGGATGGGCCCTTCCATGCGCACGTGCCCCTCCCCCCCCCCCACCACAAATATCTTCCCGTAGATATTTTTTAAGAACATGAGAGGTATTTTTTTTCACCTACCCCACACCTTCTCCTTCTCTGCGGTGTCCCCGGCATCTGCACTTCTGTCTCTGAACCCCTTCCCTCCCTGGTGTCGGTACAGGCGTCCTTGGTGCCTGCAGTGATTCATTCTTGCTGCTTGAGCTGGCCCCGCAGGCTTCCATCTGCCATGTCTCGCTGTCGCTGATGTCATTGCCTGTTTCCTGTCTGGCGGAACGTGGATGGAAGCCTGCAGGGCCGGCACAAACAGCAAGAATGAATAGCTGCAGGCACCGAGAATGTCTGTACTGACACCAGGAAGGGAAGGGGTTCAGAGACCAGACTGCAGATGTCAGGACGCCGCAGATGAGAGAGGTGAAGAGAATAGTGTGGTGCTGCAGCTGGGTGGGCCTGAGTCAAGATTGGGTGGGCCTGTGCCCACCCAGGCCTACCTGTGGATACGCCACTGCTGTGCTGGGGGCAAAAGAAGAGTAAAGTGTGATTCAAACAACACAACCCCACTCCACTATACCAGTGCTGAAAAAAATCTTAACGACAGTGAATTGTGATTCATGTACTGAAACAGTGTGAAGGTCAATTGTGAACCGGTGAACTTACATAAAGGTAGCGCCCCCTGAACATAGTAGATGACGGCAGAAAAAGACCTGCACGGTCCATCCAGTCTGCCCAACAAGACAACTCATGTGTGCTACTTTGTGTATACCCTACTTTGATTTGTACTTGTGCTCTTCAGGACACAGACCGTATAAGTCTGCCCAGCACTAGCCCCGCCTCCCAACCACCAGCCCCGCCTCCCAACCGGCTCTGGCACAGACCGTATAAGTCTGCCCAGCACTATCCCTGCCTCCCACCGGCTCTGGCACAGACTGTATAAGTCTGCCCAGCGCTATCCCAGCCTCCCACCACCGGCTCTGGCACAGACCGTATAAATCTGCCCAGCTGGTGGTTGGGCGGTGGGGATAGTGCTGGGCAGACTTATACAGTCTGTGCCAGAGCCGGTGGTGGGAGGCAGGGATAGTGCTGGGCAGACTTATACGGTCTGTGCCAGAGCTGGTGGTGGGAGGCGGGACTGGTAGTTGGGAGGCGAGGATAGTGCTGGGCAGACTTCTACAGTCTGTGCCAGAGCTGGTGGCAGGAGGCGGGGTTGGTGGTTGGGAGGCGGGGATAGGGCTGGCCAGACTTATACGGTCTGTGCCCTGAAGAGGACAGTACAAATAAAAAAGTAGCACATGAATTTATCTTCTTGGGCAGACTGGATGGACCGTGCAGGTCTTTTTCTGCTGTCATCTACTATGTTACTATCCTTGTTATGGTGATATCTTTGAAAGATACCTTCTTCCGAACCATGTGTTTTTGAAAGACTGTCGTCCTTCCCCCAGGTTCTAGTTTAAAAGCAGCTCTATCTCCTTTTTAAATGCCGATGTCAGCAGCCTGGTCCCACTCGGTTAAGGCAGAGCCCATCATTCCTGAATAGACTCCCCCCTCCCCAGAATGTTGCCGAAGTCCTTACAAATCTAAAACCCTCCTCCCTGTACCATTGCCTCATCCACGCATGGAGACTCTGGGTGCACAGGGAAACCATCCTGAACTTTTCTCGGGACTAGAAATTTGTTCAGGGCCCTTAGGTCTAGCATGGGACACATTACTACTACTACTACTTATCATTTCCAAAGCGCTGTACACTTGAACATGAGGAGACAGTCCCTGCTCGACAGAGCTTACAATCTAATTAGGACAGACAAACAGGACAAACAAGAGATACGGGAATATTAAAGTGAGGATGATAAAATAAGGGTTCTGAACAAGTGAATAAGGGTTAGGAGTTAAAAGCTGCATCAAAAAGGTTTTCTTATGTACAAGGAAGTACCTGGAATAGAATCCCTTCCCTTCTTTCCCTGGTGGAACGGGTTTGACAGCATGGGCCTTTAGAAGGGTGGAGAGTTCCTCTGCAAGTATCTGCCTGTGCAGAGAGATGAATGAATGAGCTGCTGGTAGGTAATTTGGAGGTTTGAGATGCAATTGAGGGCATATTCGAGATGGACTATTTGAAGAACCCACCGGTTGAAGGTTATAAGAGGCCACCTTTGGTGAAAAAAATTTTAGTCTCCCCTTAACCGGCAAGTCATCTGGGTCAGACACTTTTACTGCGTCTATGCTCTGCTGGTGCTAGTCAAAAGCTCGTCCATTGATTTGCCTGGGAAGCAGCAGGGGCCTTATGAGCACACTGTTGACATAAACGAGCATGCAGGAGCAGAGCCTGAGTAGGCTGTCAAGCCAAAGGATTGTACCTACGCCTAGAACAGTAGTAGGAACTGCTCCTTGGCTTGCTAAAAATCCTCCTAGCTAAGGAGGTGGATGCAGAAGGTGCCCGGCGGGAGAGAAAAGACATTGTATCAGTATGCTTCTTGATTTGGTCAGCAATCTCCTCAACCTTCTCTCCAAAAAAGTTAGTCCCCTGGCATCCGCCAACCACTGCTAAACAGAGCGTTCCAAGTCAGAAACACGCAGCCGTGAGTCTACGCATTGCTATACAGAGATCCTGGATGCCACATCAAAAGTGCTGTAAGTGCCCCTGGCCAAGAACTTTTGACACGCCTTCTGAGGCTTGACCAACTGGCGAAAGGCTCGGCGTGCTCCGAAGGGAGTGAATCCACCAAGTCCGACAGCTGGCGCACTGTTTCGTAAGTAGACGCTCGTGAAGAGCTGGTAGGATTCTATGTGGGAGATAAGCATTGAAGCCAGGTACATCTTCCTCCCAAAAGAATCCAGGGTTCTAGCTTCTCTGGCTGTGGGCACCAAGGCATAGCCCCTTGTAGTCCTGGATCTTTTGAGAGTGGACTCCACCACCATAGAATTGTGAGGCAACTGAGGCCTATCAAAACCAGACGTACTGTGCATCCGATACTGGGTGTCAATCTTCTTGGGCATGACAGGGACTGAGAGAGGGGACTCCCAGTTCCTGACAAGGACTTCCTGGAGTACCTTGTGGAGAGGTGCAGTCACAGCCTCCTTAGGAGATGTTAAGTTCAGGACCTCGAGCATCTTGCATCTGAGCTCATTCTCCACCTTTAAAGGAAATAGAATGGCATCAGCCATTTCCATTACATAAGATAGAAATGAAAGGCTCTCCAGGGGAGACCTTCTCCTTTCAGGTGGAGGGGACGGTTCATAGAGAATCCCATAAAACTCATCTGAAGAAAAGTATCTGGGATCCTCCTCTGAATTCAATGCGCGCTCCAGCATCTCCCTATTGGACTGCCGAGACTGAACCTACCTCGATGCCGAGGAACCATGTCCTCAAGAGCAGTGTTTGACTCCCACCTCGACTCCGTAGAAGCTTCCTCCACCGACATTGAGGGAATGCCGGCTTGGGTGGAAGTTGACACCGGGGGTGTAAGAGGCGCCGAAGTCGGAGGCCACATCGCAGGATGAAGGCCAGACTGGGCCGCAATGGGAGGTAGGGCAAGCACAAGCACTCCCGATACTGATGAACACCGCTGCATGAGGCCTTCCAGCAGCTCTGGGAGCAAGGCCCGGATGCGCTCATCGAGGGCTGATACCGGGAAAAGCCGGGGTGCCGGTTGAGGTGCAGGTTGGAGAACCACAGGCTCATCGGCACCTCCTGTATGGAGGGGGAGCAATCCTCCCGGTGCCGACGCTTCTCGGGTGCCGAATCCTTCAACGCCCCAGAGCTCCCGGCGCCATGCATCAAGGGTGACCGATGACAATGTTTCTTGGCCTTCGCCCGAAGTGCATCACCAAGGCTCCTTGGTGCCAAGGACGACGTTGAATCCTCATGTCGACTCAGTGTCGGGTCCGATGATGGACAGCGACGGGGGGGCCTGCACAGCAGGAGGCCTTGAGATAGGTGAAGGCCCACTTGATGCTTCACTGCTCCCATTGTATAAGGGTGAAGAAGCAGCCATGCTTACCGATGCTCCCGATGCAGGTGCAATGCTTGACATCAATGCTGATGTTGAGAAACCAGACTTGGCTCCAAAAATCCTCTCTCGTTGAGCTTCTCGGGAAATCTGGGTCCACTTTTTCATGTGAAGACAGAAAACACAGTTAGCAAGGCTATGGTTGAGCCCAAGACACTGCAGACACCAAGAACACATGTCTTTTCCTAAGACAGTCCGACTGCACCGAGTAAAAAGCTTGAAACCATTGGGAATCTTCATGGACATGGGTGGAAAAACTTCGTTGGCTAAGTTAAGCAACTCGATGGAGCCTGAAAAGAGGGTACGGCACGGAGAAAAACAAAGGAAGAGCCCTGATCGAAGTCGGGGCCTAAAATCGGCCTGATGATAATGGGAAAAAAAAATAAAACTTAAAACCGGGCAAAATGATTATAAAGAAATTAAAGGAAGGGTAAAAAAGGGTTCCAATACAAGGAGCCAAAGAAAAAACGTAGAAAAACAGCTGGAAGGCACAAAATAAGCTCTAAAAAAACCAGGCGAGTGAGGAGAGGACAAGAAACTGTACCTTCTCCTCATGCAGAAAAAAAGAAAACTAAGTAGACCACGTTCGCGTGACGTGCAGGAAGGCCCTCCAGCATGCGTGGTGGAGTGTGGCTTGTGCACCACAAAGCTCTCTTTTTAGCTTTGGAAAAATGTCGGACTGGGCGACACGGATCGACATCACCCACTTGTGAGAAGATAGAAGGCCTGCTTGTCCTCGAAGAACTAAAATGCCCAAACAAGAGCACATAAACATCAACCCTAACTTTGGTCCTTAGCTATGCCGATGCCGGCACTGAATAACAGCCAGCGCCCGCACAGCTGTCAGCGATGGCCAGAGGATCATTGCCCCTCCCTCACACACCCTCCGAATCAGCACTGGCTCATCTACCCTGAGCTCTAGCAGGTCCCCGGTCCTACCTATCATCCCTGGTGGTCCAGCGGCCCATGGGGCAGGAGTGAGCGAGTTTTGCTGCTGACCCATGGACCGTCAAGGATGATAGGTAGGCCCTAAGCGGCATGCTAGGGCTCGGGCAGGGGAAGGAGGGGGTGCCAATGTTGACTGGGAGGCAGGAGAGGACTGCAGATGCTGATGGGGGAGAAGGGGAGGTGTTTGGTGTTGATTGAAGAGTGTGTGGCTTTTGTTTATCCCCGAATACTTTTATGCACTAGGTTCCAAAATTAATGGTCTAAATCAAGACGCTGGATTCAAAATTCATTCCTCCTTCCTTCAGTGTTAATGTGGCATCTGAAGAAGGGATCTACGGGATCTTGATAGTTCATGTACAGCATTATCTCAGTACAGTATTTATGTTAAACCAATAAAAAGCAGCAGAAAACACAATCTGGGTTTCTCCAAGCATGTCTTCTGTCTCTTTAAGGTGGCGACCTGCCCTTATCAAGTGATCATCCACCCACACTGCAGTGGCACTCACCTCCTGTACTTCTTCTCACCGGTCCCAAAGCTAATGCAAGGCATGTCCCAAGCCAGGCAGAACTCCAGTGTGTTGCTGCCTCCAGCGGGCACACCACAACTGGCAGCAACAGCGGCAGCAGTCAGCTGACCCTTCTCGGTGGGGGGGCTCTGACCTACGAGAAACATAACCAGAATCAATCTATGTGCAACTGGTGAAGCAGGACAGACGTGTTAGTATTTCAAGATGACCACTAAAAGAATAGCCCCCCCCCCCCTCCACCCCAAAGGTTATCAATAGAAATCAAACAAAATAAAACATGGAAAAGAAAATAAGATGATACCGTTTTTATTGGACATAACTTAATACATTTCTTGATTAGCTTTCGAAGGTTGCCCTTCTTGGTCAGATGGGAAATAAGCAAATGTGGTAGCAGATAGTATATATAAGAGAAACATCAAAGCATTACTTTGACAGTCTGACAGAGTGGGAGGGTGGGGGTATGCATGGGGACATCAAAGCATATCACTGATATTCTAACAGGATGGGTGTTGGTAGGTGAGAGGAGGGTAATAAACAGAGAAATACTCTGTCAGACAGTCAAAGTAATGCTTTGATGTTTCACTCATATATACTATCTGCTACCACATTTGCTTATTTCCGATCTGACGAAGAAGGGCAACCTTCGAAAGCTAATCAAGAAATGTATTAAGTTATGTCCAGTAAAAAAGGTATCATCTTATTTTCTTTTCCATGTTTTATTTTGTTTGATTTCTATTGATAACCTTTAAGAGTGGACTAACACGGCTACCACCCCACCCCAAAGGAAAAGCCCATCAAAGGGTGTCTAAATGTGTCAGAAAGTTCAGGGAAAAATCTTCACAGCAAAACCAAAGTAATACACATTATGTTACATTACATAGGACTTCTTGTCCGCAAATAGCAGCATTTTAGCTCATTGTGGATAACAATAAGGAGTGAAGGAGACATAACTCCAGAAAATACATTAAAAACAGTAGTAACTTTTGGGGAAGGAAAGGGGAAGGGGGGGTTGTCTGGGGAGAAAACCGAAAACTACTTGACGTCGGAAGAAACACCGACAGTTGTCTGTTGTATTAGTTATGTTATTGATGTTATTGGCTGAAAGGTGGTGAATGTATTTTATCCTGCATGTTATGTCAATAAACAGATTTAAACATAAAAACAGTAGTAACATCCAGGATATCATTTTTAAAACTCAGTAATCTGATAATTCAAAGAATGTTTGAAATAGAAAAGTTTTGAGAGCTTTTCAGAAAACTTGTTAATTCCTTATCAAACAAATCCCTAAAGGAAAAAAGTTCCACAGCTTTTCTCCGGCATGTGCCAGAAATAATTTATCTCCTTCCTAGCTGCTGTTCCACCTGCGTACTGGCAGCATCAGAAAAACTCTTTGTCAAGTCTAATAATAGTCTGCAATCGGCTGCTGTTTCTGTGTAACCTCTTTTGTTTGAGTCAGGAAAACACCACACGCCTGTAGCCGCTTTATCCACTCACTGGTATTTCTGTGGGGAAACAAGTGCATGAACCAAGATAAAAATCAGGGTGCATGACATCTTCACTGCTGTCACCTTGAGAGAAGCTCTGTCAGCAGCCTGTCAATGGCTAGAAAAAGTTACCTATCAGCTGAGGAACTGCAGATCTCAGAGTTGAGTTCAGCCTTACCTGAAGGGGACTCCAGGTGGCCATCATCCAGAAGGTCCCTCCATACCTCATTCCCCAGTCCTGCTGGGTTAAAAGTTGTCAGATGGGTAACTTCGGTGCCAGACTGAGAACAAACATGTAAATGGGTTTCAGCTGTACTGATTTCACAGTCATCCAGAAGCAAACTTAAGTAACACAAACCTCACTCATCTCTCTCCCTCCCCCTACCACCTCACCCTGCTCCTCTCACTTCCCTCATTTCCCATCACCCCATTCTTTCCATTCCTCCCACAATTCCATTCACATCTTTCCCATGGCGTTCCGACACTGGCTGACACCTGGGGCGGATCGCCGGTGCGGTGCCCCCCCCCATTGAAATGACACCCCCCTCCCCCGGATGCACACCGCTCGGGGGGGGGGGGGCGGTGCCGCGGCGCGCGCCGGTTGCCCTGTCGGCTCCGAGTTTGCATGGGTTCACTGCTTCCTGTTCCGGGGCAGAGGGAGCAGTGAACACAGCTGCGTGCACCCGGGGCGGACCACCCCCACCGCCCCCCCCCCCTGGTACGCCACTGCATCTCTCCTTCCCCCACTTCGTCCTGTTCCTCCCACGTATCACTTCCCCACCTCTCTCCTCCTTTCCTCCTACCGTACCCTATTAATCCCACCTCTCTCCTTCACAACCTCATCCCGTTCCTCCCGCCACTCTTATTCCCCCACCTTATCCTGGAAAAGCTAAGAGAAGCTCGTAGAGTAATCAGGAATGCAAAGATGCAAATGGAATTAAAAAAATGTCTAATACAATAAAATGAGGAGGGGGGGACAAGACTTTTTTTTTTTTTTTAAGATATGTTAGTGATAAGAGGAAGTGCAAAAGTGGCCTTGTGAGACTCACAAGTGAAGGGAAGGAATATACAGAAGCTGAAAAAGATAAGGCACAATTGCTTAACAAATATTTTGCGTTCACAGCTGAAGGGCTGAGAGCAGGACCGCAGAAGACAAACAGAAACAGGAGGGTTGCAGTCCCTAAATGATTTTCAGAGGACTGTGTTAATAAGGAGCTGGCTAAAATAAAGGTGGACAAAGCGATGGGGCCACATGGCATACATCCGAGGGTACGCCACAAAAGTGGAAGTAGGGAAGACGTTGGGAACCACAGGCCGGTCAGTCTGACAGGAGAGTTTTTGGAATCCAAAAGATTTACAGGACCCGAGGCAACATGATCTCACTAGAGGCAGGTCAAAGAGGAGTGGGACTTGGGTGTGATGATCTTCAGGTGGCCAAACAGGTAGAAAAGGCGATGGGGAAAGCTAGGATGCTTGGGGTGCATAGGGAGAAGCACAGGGAGACAAACAGCCTGTATAACGCTCTGATGAGACCTCATTTAAAATACTGTGTACAATTCTAGAAACTTTACCTTCAAAAAGGTATAAACAGGATGGAATCGATCCAGAGGACGGCTACTAAAATAGTCAGTGGTCGTCATCATAATGCATATGGGGACAGATTTAAGATCTCAATATGCATACTTTGGAAAAAAGGTGGGAGAGGGGAGATATGATAGAGATATTTAAACACCTATATGGCATAAATGCACAGGTGAGTCTCTTTCAATTGAAAGGAAGCTCTGGAACGAAGGGGCATAGGATGACGGTGAAGGGGTCAGACTCAGAAATAAACTTGAGGAAATGCTTCTTCATGGAAAGGGTGGTGAATTTGTGGAACGGCCTTCCTGGTGGAACTGGCGGAGACAAAAATTGTACCTGAATTTAAGAGAGCTTGGAACACGAACATAGGATCTCTAAGGGAGAGCAGATAGCTGGAGAGGCCATATGGTCTTTATCTGCCTACATGTTTCTATGTTCCCCCTTCATTTCGCCTCCTTATTCCTCCCACTTATCTCCTTCCCCCACCCCATCCTATTCCACTCACCTCTCCTTTCCCCACCTTATCCAACTCCAACTCCAACCTACCTCATCTCATTCCTCCAACTTCTCTCTAAACTAAAAACCTTTTTTTTTTTTTTTGAGGGCTAAATCTCGAATCTAACAAAAATAGTTAAATACTGTTTTGTTATGGATTGTGATTCTTATGTTATCTCAGTAAACTTGATGTGTATATGTAACTAGGAGTTGTTATCTTTTTAAACAGGGTTTTTTTGTACCATTTATTGTTAAACCACTTTGACGAATCTGTTTAACAAGTTTAATAAATAATAAATAAATCTCATTCCTTGCACCTCACCCCTTTCTCCTCCTCATCCTGAACTCTTTCCTTACCCTCGTGATTTGGTGCCTTACCTTTGCTCTGGCAGACACTGCCAGAGTGTAGGGGTTACAGGATGTACAGTGATGTAGAAGAACACCGGAAACCTGCTCCCCCCCCTTCCTGAAAGCAGAATGGTTCATTCCAGTGGCCTCCATCCTTGTCACTGTGGGAGCCTGTACCATTCCTCATAGTGAACACGATGGAAACTTCAACATCCTCGCTGCTTTCATTCTCCACTTCCCAGACAAAAACTCCAACAGGTAAGCTCGTGTCCTGAAAATCAAAAAGCAGCTATAAATTCCATCTATGCATACTTTTTTTTTTTTTGTTACATTTGTACCCCGCACTTTCCCACTCATGGCAGGCTCTATGCAGCGGGCAATGGAGGGTTAAGTGACTTGCCCAGAGTCACAAGGAGCTGCCTTTGCCGGGAATCAAACTCAGTTCCTCAGGACCAAAGTCCACCACCCTAACCACTAGGCCACTCCTCCACTGTTGCTACTATTTGAGATTCTATATGGAATGTTGCTATTCCTCTAGCAACATTCCATGTAGAAGTCGGCCCTTGCAGATCACCAATGTGGCCGCGCAGGCTTCTGCTTCTGTGAGTCTGACGTTCTGCACGTACGTGCAGGACGTCAGACTCACAGAAACAGAAGCCTGCGCAGCCTTCTACATGGAATGTTGCTAGTGGAATAGCAACATTCCATGTAGAATCTCCAATAGTAACAACATTCCATGTAGAATCTCCAATAGTATCTATTTTATTTTTGTTACATTTGTACCCTGCGCTTTCCCACTCATGGCAGGCTCAATGCGGCTTACATGGGGCAATGGAGGGTTAAGTGACTTTCCCAGAGTCACAAGGAGCTGCCTGTGCCTGAAGTGGGAATGGAACTCAGTTCCTCAGTTCCTCAGGACCAAAGTCCACCACCCTAACCACTAGGCCACTCCTCCACTGTTGCTACTATTTGAGATTCTACATGGAATGTTGCTATTCCACTAGCAACATTCCATGTAGAAGTCGGCCCTTGCAGATCACCAATGCGGCCGCGCAGGCTTCTGCTTCTGTGAGTCTGACGTTCTGCACGTACGTGCAGGACGTCAGACTCACAGAAACAGAAGCCTGCGCAGCCTTCTACATGGAATGTTGCTAGTGGAATAGCAACATTCCATGTAGAATCTCCAATAGTAGCAACATTCCATGTAGAATCTCCAATAGTATCTATTTTATTTTTGTTACATTTGTACCCTGCGCTTTCCCACTCATGGCAGGCTCAATGCGGCTTACATGGGGCAATGGAGGGTTAAGTGACTTTCCCAGAGTCACAAGGAGCTGCCTGTGCCTGAAGTGGGAATGGAACTCAGTTCCTCAGTTCCTCAGGACCAAAGTCCACCACCCTAACCACTAGGCCACTCCTCCACTGTTGCTACTATTTGAGATTCTACATGGAATGTTGCTATTCCACTAGCAACATTCCATGTAGAAGTCGGCCCTTGCAGATCACCAATGTGGCCGCGCAGGCTTCTGCTTCTGTGAGTCTGACGTCCTGCATGTACGTATGTGCAGGACGTCAGATTCACAGAAACAGAAGCCTGCGGAGCCTTCTACATGGAATGTTGCTAGTGGAATAGCAACATTCCATGTAGAATCTCCAATAGTAGCAACATTCCATGTAGAATCTCCAGTAGTATCTATTTTATTTTTGTTACATTTGTACCCTGCGCTTTCCCACTCATGGGAGGCTCAATGCGGCTTACATGGGGCAATGGAGGGTTAAGTGACTTGCCCAGAGTCACAAGGAGCTGCCTGTGCCTGAAGTGGGAATCGAACTCAGTTCCTCAGGACCAAAGTCCACCACCCTAACCACTAGGCCACTCCTCCACTGTTGCTACTATTTGAGATTCTACATGGAATGTTGCTATTCCACTAGCAACATTCCATGTAGAAGTCAGCCCTTGCAGATCACCAATGTGGCCGCGCAGGCTTCTGCTTCTGTGAGTCTGACGTCCTGCAGGACGTCAGACTCACAGAAACAGAAGCCTGCGCAGCCTTCTACATGGAATGTTGCTAGTGGAATAGCAACATTCCATGTAGAATCTCCAACATTCCATGTAGAATCTCAAATAGTGGCAACATTCCATGTAGAATCTCCAATAGTATCTATTTTATTTTTGTTACATTTGTACCCTGCGCTTTCCCACTCATGGCAGGCTCAATGCGGCTTACATGGGGCAATGGAGGGTTACGTGACTTGCTCAGAGTCACAAGGAGCTGCCTGTGCATGAAGTGGGAATCAAATTCAGTTCCTCAGTTCCCCAGGACCAAAGTCCACCACCCTAACCTCTAGGCCACTCCTCCACTGTTGCTACTATTTGAGATTCTACATGGAATGTTGCTATTCCACTAGCAACATTCCATGTAGAAGTCGGCCCTTGCAGATCACCAATGCGGCCGCGCAGGCTTCTGCTTCTGTGAGTCTGACGTTCTGCACGTACGTGCAGGACGTCAGACTCACAGAAACAGAAGCCTGCGCAGCCTTCTACATGGAATGTTGCTAGTGGAATAGCAACATTCCATGTAGAATCTCCAATAGTAGCAACATTCCATGTAGAATCTCCAATAGTATCTATTTTATTTTTGTTACATTTGTACCCTGCGCTTTCCCACTCATGGCAGGCTCAATGCGGCTTACATGGGGCAATGGAGGGTTAAGTGACTTTCCCAGAGTCACAAGGAGCTGCCTGTGCCTGAAGTGGGAATGGAACTCAGTTCCTCAGTTCCTCAGGACCAAAGTCCACCACCCTAACCACTAGGCCACTCCTCCACTGTTGCTACTATTTGAGATTCTACATGGAATGTTGCTATTCCACTAGCAACATTCCATGTAGAAGTCGGCCCTTGCAGATCACCAATGTGGCCGCGCAGGCTTCTACATGGAATGTTGCTAGTGGAATAGCAACATTCCATGTAGAATGTCCAATAGTAGCAACATTCCATGTAGAAGTCGGCCCTTGCAGATCACCAATGTGGCCGCACAGGCTTCTGCTTCTGTGAGTCTGACGTCCTGCACGTACGTGCTGGACGTCAGACTCACAGAAACAGAAGCCTGCGCAGCCTTCGCTAGTGGAATAGCAACATTCCATGTAGCATCTCCAATAGTAGCAACATTCCATGTAGAATTTCCAATAGTAGCAACATTCCATGTAGAATCTCCAAGAGTATCTATTTTATTTTTGTTACATTTGCACCCTGCGCTTTCCCACTCATGGCAGGCTCAATGCGGCTTACATGGGGCAATGGAGGGTTAAGTGACTTGCCCAGAGTCACAAGGAGCTGCCTGTGCCTGAAGTGGGAATGGAACTCAGTTCCTCAGGACCAAAGTCCACCACCCTAACCTCTAGGCCACTCCTCCACTGTTGCTACTATTTGAGATTCTACATGAAATGTTGCTATTCCACTAGCAACATTCCATGTAGAAGTCGGCCCTTGCAGATCACCAATGCGGCCGCCCAGGCTTCTGCTTCTGTGAGTCTGACGTTCTGCACGTACGTGCAGGACGTCAGACTCACAGAAACAGAAGCCTGCGCAGCCTTCTACATGGAATGTTGCTAGTGGAATAGCAACATTCCATGTAGAATCTCCAATAGTAGCAACATTCCATGTAGAATCTCCAATAGTATCTATTTTATTTTTGTTACATTTGTACCCTGCGCTTTCCCACTCATGGCAGGCTCAATGCGGCTTACATGGGGCAATGGAAGGTTAAGTCCCAGAGTCACATGGAGCTGCCTGTGCCTGAAGTGGGAATCGAACTCAGTTCCTCAGGACCAAAGTCCACCACCCTAACCACTAGGCCACTCCTCCACACAGTAGAGGAACAGGGAGAGGTAATAAAGGCCATACAAAGGGCAGAGAAAAAAAAGCCCAACCCAGTGATACTGCAGGGCCATGGAGCAGCACAGTTATCACCCAGAGGCTACCACTCCCCACGTCTGTGCCAGCAGGGCACCATGCAACAAAAGAGCAAGGACCTAGAAGGCTGTTTTATCCATGTTCTTAATTTTGCTAATTTATGTTTCCTTTTTGAGAATATTTCATGCATTTTTGTATTTACAATTTTATTTGATGTTTTTTCTCAATTATAATCTATGCTTTTATAGATGTCTTTTACGTTAATATATCTATAATATTCTTTTACGATTATTGTTGTTCACAATTTATAGTTATATTTATTTTTGTTTTATATTTCGCTTTGTAGACTCCTGAAGAAGGCGCTACGGCGCCGAAACACGGCTGTGTTGAGTCAACCTGTTACAGTAAATATTATACTTTTTTCAAATATACGCCTCTCCTATTGATTGGAAAGAGCCTATTTTCCCCCACTCTTCTCCTTTTCTCTCTATATTGTTTCGTGGGGATTAAGTGCACCACCACACTTCGTGTGGCTTCCTTTTTTAGATATGGCTGGGGCCCATGGCAGAAATTTGGGAGGGGACTCCAAAGCCCACTACCATGCTATGCCTTCTTCAGCTTCCAGCAGGCTTAGGGCTCTCTGGCCAGGAGGCAGTTGCCCTAGTTGCACTCCCCTAACACCATCCCTGGCAGGTGTAGCTTTTGGGGGTTTTGGTTTAATTTATTTTTATCATTTTCGGTCAGCTATTATGTATTTGGCATTTGTGTTCTGTGTGTGTGACTGAGGTATTCTGAGAACATGAATTTTCTATGTAGCTTTCTGATAGGAGAGACAAGAGTTTTGCTGATCCTTGTTCTGTCTTTTTGTGATTTATAAAACAACAGTTGTATAGAATATTATTTCTTTTTATACTTTAATAAAATGATTTAAAAATAAAATCATAACTGTTTGAGGCTTGTGAGGATGGGAATCAGACAGAGCTTGTGGGGACGAGGCGAGGACAGAGACAAACTTTGTCCCCAGTGTCATTCTCTAGTCCCAAGTGATCATAACCTCTTCGTTTATCACAATTTTCTTAGGATCATCATCCCAGTGGTGTGCATGTTATGTGCAGACGTTTGTACCTGTTTTGATTGGGGGTAATGTCTCCAAACGGGTTAGTTCTTCACAAACCATGACAGGAATAAACCTCACTCCTAAGCCAGGGTATGTGGAGTATGATCTTAGTCTCTCAAATTTACTGCTAATGCTCGCTGTAATACTTGCATTGTGCCAAAGAACATTTCCTTCTGGAGCTTTATAAGCAACTTATGCTTGAAAGTTCCTTATAAATAGACCTGTGGAATCCAAAATGATAGAAAATATTTTGCCACATCGTCTTGGCCTCAGACAGCATTTCTGACATAAGTACACAAGTATTGCCATACTGGGAAAGACCAGAGGTCCATCGAGCCCAGCATCCTGTTTCCAACAGTGGCCAATCCAGGTCACAAATACCCGGCAAGATCCCAAAAATGTACAAAACATTTTATACTGCTTATCCCAGAAATAGTGGATTTTCTCAAGTCCATTTAATACAGTCTATGGACTTTTCCTTTAGAAAGCTGTCCAAACCTTTTTTAAACTCTGCTAAGCTAACTGCCTTTACCACATTCTCTGGCAACAAATTCCAGAGTTTAATTACACGTTGAGTGAAGAAAAATTTTCTCTGATTCGTTTTACATTTACTACATTGTAGCTTCATTGCATGCCCCCTAGTCCTGGTATTTTTGGAAAGCGTGAACAGACGCTTCACATCTACCCGTTCAACTCCACTCATTATTTTATAGTAGTTGAGGATCTTTTCTCTGCATAATTCACAAAATAAACCTATAGGACTGACACCTCTGTGATCAAAGCTGTGAAGGTGTCTGTATCTCCTTTGCGTGTGTGTGTTTTAAAAATTTGATATACCGCTTTTCTTGGGTACATCAAAGTGATATACAATAGTAAAAGTATCAGAAAAGAAGGATGAAAAGAAAATATATGAGACAACAGAGACAGACCAAGAAGAAAGTTAAAATAAAAAAATTATAAAAAAAAAAAAAAACTAGGGACTGGTGGTTGGGAGGCAGGGATAGTGCTGGGCAGACTTATACGGTCTGTGCCAGAGCCGGTGGTGGGAGGCGGGACTAGTGGTTGGGAGGCGGGGAAAGTGCTGGGCAGACTTATACGGTCTGTGCCAGAGCAGGTGGTGGGAGGCGGGACTGGTGGTTTGGAGGCGGGGATAGTGCTGGGCAGACTTACATGGTCTGTGCTAGAGCCGGTGGTGGGAATCGTGGCTGGTGGTTGGGAGGCGGGGATAGTGCTGGGCAGACTTATACGGTCTGTGCCAGAGCCGGTGGTGGGAGGCGGGACTGGTGGTTTGGAGGCGGGGATAGTGCTGGGCAGACTTATATGGTCTGTGCTAGAGCCGGTGGTGGGAATCGTGGCTGGTGGTTGGGAGGCGGGGATAGTGCTGGGCAGACTTATATGGTCAGTGCCAGAGCCGGAGGTGGGAGGCGGGGCTGGTGGTTGGGAGGTGGGGATAGTGCTGGGCAGACTTATACGGTCTGTGCCAGAGCCGGTGGTGGGAGGCGGGACTGGTGGTTGGGAGGCGGGGAAAGTGCTGGGCAGACTTATACGGTCTGTGCCAGAACCGGTGGTGGGAGGCGGGACTGGTGGTTTGGAGGCGGGGATAGTGCTGGGCAGACTTATATGGTCTGTGCTAGAGCCGGTGGTGGGAATCGTGGCTGGTGGTTGGGAGGCGGGGATAGTGCTGGGCAGACTTATATGGTCAGTGCCAGAGCCGGATTTGGGAGGCGGGGCTGGTGGTTGGGAGGTGGGGAAAGTGCTGGGCAGACTTATATGGTCTGTGCCAGAGCCGGTGGTGGGAGGCGGGACTGGTGGTTTGGAGGCGGGACTGGTGGTTTGGAGGCGGGGATAGTGCTGGGCAGACTTATATGGTCTGTGCCAGAGCCGGTGGTGGGAATCGTGGCTGGTGGTTGGGAGGCGGGGATAGTGCTGGGCAGACTTATACGGTCTGTGCCAGATCCGGTGGTGGGAGGCAGGACTGGTGGTTGGGAGGCAGGGATAGTACTGGGCAGATTTATACGGACTGTGCCAGAGCCGGTGGTGGGAGGCGGGGCTGGTGGTTGGGAGGCGGGGATAGTGCTGGGCAGACTTATATGATCTGTGCCAGAGCCGGTGGTGGGAGGCGGGGCTGGTGGTTGGGAGGCGGGGATAGTGCTGGGCAGACTTATACGGTCTGTGCCAGAGCCGGTGGTGGGAGGCGGGACTGGTGGTTGGGAGGCGGGGAAAGTGCTGGGCAGACTTATACGGTCTGTGCCAGAGCAGGTGGTGGGAGGCGGGACTGGTGGTTTGGAGGCGGGGATAGTGCTGGGCAGACTTACATGGTCTGTGCTAGAGCCGGTGGTGGGAATCGTGGCTGGTGGTTGGGAGGCGGGGATAGTGCTGGGCAGACTTATACGGTCTGTGCCAGAGCCGGTGGTGGGAGGCGGGACTGGTGGTTTGGAGGCGGGGATAGTGCTGGGCAGACTTATATGGTCTGTGCTAGAGCCGGTGGTGGGAATCGTGGCTGGTGGTTGGGAGGCGGGGATAGTGCTGGGCAGACTTATATGGTCAGTGCCAGAGCCGGAGGTGGGAGGCGGGGCTGGTGGTTGGGAGGTGGGGATAGTGCTGGGCAGACTTATACGGTCTGTGCCAGAGCCGGTGGTGGGAGGCGGGACTGGTGGTTGGGAGGCGGGGAAAGTGCTGGGCAGACTTATACGGTCTGTGCCAGAGCCGGTGGTGGGAGGCGGGACTGGTGGTTTGGAGGCGGGGATAGTGCTGGGCAGACTTATATGGTCTGTGCTAGAGCCGGTGGTGGGAATCGTGGCTGGTGGTTGGGAGGCGGGGATAGTGCTGGGCAGACTTATATGGTCAGTGCCAGAGCCGGATTTGGGAGGCGGGGCTGGTGGTTGGGAGGTGGGGAAAGTGCTGGGCAGACTTATATGGTCTGTGCCAGAGCCGGTGGTGGGAGGCGGGACTGGTGGTTTGGAGGCGGGACTGGTGGTTTGGAGGCGGGGATAGTGCTGGGCAGACTTATATGGTCTGTGCCAGAGCCGGTGGTGGGAATCGTGGCTGGTGGTTGGGAGGCGGGGATAGTGCTGGGCAGACTTATACGGTCTGTGCCAGAGCCGGTGGTGGGAGGCGGGACTGGTGGTTGGGAGGCAGGGATAGTACTGGGCAGATTTATACGGACTGTGCCAGAGCCGGTGGTGGGAGGCGGGGCTGGTGGTTGGGAGGCGGGGATAGTGCTGGGCAGACTTATATGATCTGTGCCAGAGCCGGTGGTGGGAGGCGGGGCTGGTGGTTGGGAGGCGGGGATAGTGCTGGGCAGACTTATACGGTCTGTGCCAGAGCCGGTGGTGGGAGGCGGGACTGGTGGTTGGGAGGCGGGGAAAGTGCTGGGCAGACTTATACGGTCTGTGCCAGAACCGGTGGTGGGAGGCGGGACTGGTGGTTTGGAGGCGGGGATAGTGCTGGGCAGACTTATATGGTCTGTGCTAGAGCCGGTGGTGGGAATCGTGGCTGGTGGTTGGGAGGCGGGGATAGTGCTGGGCAGACTTATATGGTCAGTGCCAGAGCCGGAGGTGGGAGGCGGGGCTGGTGGTTGGGAGGTGGGGAAAGTGCTGGGCAGACTTATATGGTCTGTGCCAGAGCCGGTGGTGGGAGGCGGGACTGGTGGTTTGGAGGCGGGACTGGTGGTTTGGAGGCGGGGATAGTGCTGGGCAGACTTATATGGTCTGTGCCAGAGCCGGTGGTGGGAATCGTGGCTGGTGGTTGGGAGGCGGGGATAGTGCTGGGCAGACTTATACGGTCTGTGCCAGATCCGGTGGTGGGAGGCAGGACTGGTGGTTGGGAGGCAGGGATAGTACTGGGCAGATTTATACGGACTGTGCCAGAGCCGGTGGTGGGAGGCGGGGCTGGTGGTTGGGAGGCGGGGATAGTGCTGGGCAGACTTATATGATCTGTGCCAGAGCCG
Organism: Microcaecilia unicolor; assembly: GCF_901765095.1. Classification (NCBI taxonomy): domain Eukaryota; kingdom Metazoa; phylum Chordata; class Amphibia; order Gymnophiona; family Siphonopidae; genus Microcaecilia; species Microcaecilia unicolor. Next base: position 15,538,755 of record NC_044032.1, on the reverse strand, counting down.
GTGGTGGGAGGCGGGGCTGGTGGTTGGGAGGCGGGGATAGTGCTGGGCAGACTTATACAGTCTGTGCCAGAACCGGAGGTGGGAGGCGGGGCTGGTGGTTGGGAGGCGGGGAAAGTGCTGGGCAGACTTATACAGTCTGTGCCCTGAAGAGCACAGGTACAAATCAAAGTAGGGTATACACAAAAAGTAGCACATATGAGTTGTCTTGTTGGGCAGACTGGATGGACCGTGCAGGTCTTTTTCTGCCATCATCTACTATGTTACTATGTTAGAGAACAGCCCACAAAAGTATTAGTTGAACTAAACTTTGCAAAAGAAGAGAACAAGCAGAACTAGAAAGCCTTGTCATAAAGATTTAAAAACAGTCACGTGAAAAGATGGAGAGGAAGTTACTGACTGAACGCTTGTGTAAAAAGCTTTGTATACCACAGACAACTTCCTTACCAGCAGTGAAATGTGACGACTGCAGGATTTATGAGCATCTGAAGTCATTCCTAGTATATGTAATCGATTCTTTAAGCGGAATCGTGGTTGGTCCTGTTTTCCACTTACAAAACCAGACGGCTTCTGAATTTGGGGTATTAAGGTTTTAATTTGTGGGACAAAAACCGGGAGGCAACAGTATCCAGGCACAGCCTGAAGTTTCTGACATCAGAGTACAGGCATCCAGGGAGGCCAGCAGGTGTATGCTGTCAACCTAAAAATATGCGTTCACAGCAAAACTATTAGGGTGGCCAGAGGAATAAAAAGTACACTGAAAAGACTGCAAGAGAGAGGAAGCAAGTCTCATTCTAATAACATGTATTTTATCATGAAGTGATGTGTTAGAACAAGGTGTTATCACGTTCATGGCTTTTCCCATTGTAACCAGAATGTGTAAGTGCCAGAGTAGGAGACTGCGATGAGATCAAAGGTTGAACTCGTATCTAGAAGGATTAAATATTTAACTAAATAGCCAGAGATAATGTTTGTTAGTACCTGGGGAGCAGGGCCAAAAGAGGGCATTAACTTTAGACAAAACTTCATTTCACTGGAATGAAATGTCCTTTTCTATTAGCATTGACATGATGGGGAGGACTATGGTGTGATACTACAGCCGGGACAAGGTTTGAATTCTTCAACAGAGGCCTAAGGCTTGTGTTTACCATTGCTGGATTCATGATTAGACAGGGAGGAGTAGCCTAGTGGTTAGTGCAGCGGACATTGATCCTGGGGAACTGTATTGGGCAATCAAGCCATTGTGACATCACTGATGAGGTTGGTTCTTATTGGTGGAATGAGTGGAGGAGTAGCCTAGTGGTTAGTGCGGTGGACTTTGATCCTGGGGAACTGTATTGGGCAATCAAGCCATTGTGACATCACTGATGAGGTTGGTTCTTATTGGTGGAATGAGTGGAGGAGTAGCCTAGTGGTTAGTGCGGTGGACTTTGATCCTGGGGAACTAGATTCGATTCCCACTGCAGCTCCTTGTGACACTGGGCAAGTCACTTAACCCTCCATTGCCCCTGGTACAAAATAAGTACCTGAATATATGTAAACCGCTTTGAATGTAGTTGCAAAAACCTCAGAAAGGCGGTATATCAAGTCCCATTTTCCATTCCCCTTTCTAGCAGAGAGTCCTCAGTAGAAAGAGTAAGCTTCATAGTAAAAAGCTAGACTAGGCAACATTTACGTTCAACAGATCAGAGTGAAAATCACCCTCCCTCCAGTTAAGAAATTCAGTTTAATCTCCCGGGAACATAGTACTATTTATTTATTTATTGTGTTTGTATCCCACATTTTCCCACCGCATGGCAGGTTCAATGTGGCTTACATATTGCTAAAAAGGCGGTTACAAAATCTAGATTTGTAGAAGTCTAGTACATAATACAGAAGTACAATAAAAACGCTTAGGTTGATATATTAGCATATTGTGAGAGAGGTTATTATTATTGTTTTCTTTTTCTGAACTTTTCGTGATGTAAGGTGGTAGGAAAGACTTCTTGAAAATATGTGTTTTCAGGGTTTTTTTTTCTGACTTGTAGGTAGTTTTCTGTGAGTTTCAGGTCTTTGGGTCGTGAGTTCCAAAGTTGTGTGCCTATAAACGAGAGGCTGGCGGCATGTGAAGATTTGTATTTTATACCTTTGCAATTGGGGTAGTGAAGGGTTAGGTAGGTTCTTGCTGTTCTCGTCGCGTTTCTTATTGGTAGATCGATAAGTTCTGTCATGTAATCTGGTGCAAGTCCGTAGATGATTCTGTGGACTATTGTGCATATTTTGAATGTTATGCGAGCGTTAATATGAAGCCAATGTAAGCTTCTTAGGAGGGGTTTCGTGCTTTCGAAGCGTGTTTTTCCGAAGATGAGTCTGGCAGCCGTGTTTTGTGCTGTCTGTAGTTTTCTTATGATTTGATCTTTGCAGCCTACATAAATACAATCAGGAAATTCCTTTCCTTTACATTAACGATCACAGCAGATGTTCGAGAAAGTTCATCGAGGTCTTAAGAAATATTATAAATTACAATAAAACAGTTGGATAATTAGGGCTGGATCTATGTAATTGTAAATGGAATTATTGATTCCTTATTCTGTAGGGCAAGGATAATGTTTTTTTTATATAAATGTTCAATTAAGTTAAATTAATTTTAAAGCACTTTCTCTACCCTTTATAGACTAAAACCTGCCAAAGAACTGGCCAATGCTAAGTGGGTAGAAAGCAAAATTACTCACCTGTAGCAGGTGTTCTCCAAGGCCAGCAGCATGAATATTTTTAATAATGCGTGACATCAGTGATGGAGCCCAGCACAGAGATGCTCCCCAGTGTTCTTTTCCAGAAACTTCTGGAACCATCATCACGCGTGACCAGCTCAGTCTAATATAATAGCAGATACAATACAAGGGGAGGCAGGCAGAGTAATAAGCATATTCATCTCGCTGTCCTCAGAGAACACTTGCTACAGGTGAGTAACTTCACTTTCTTAGAGTATAGGCAGGATAGAGATATTCTTACGACTGGAAAAACCTTGCAACCAGGCTGAACAAAATAAATGGCAAAATACAAACCTGCAATAGGTTTTCTTTTTTTTGGGGGGGGGGGGGGGGGGGGAAAGCCTAGAACAAAAACAAATGGGCCTAGGGGGATGGAATTAAATTCTGGACCCCTAAATAAATTATGAAGGGCTGTCTGACTGAACCGGCTGTCGCATCTGGAATCCTGTTCTAAACAGTAGCGTGATTTGAATACATGGACAGAAGACCACGTTGCAGCTCTGCAAATATCCTCTATGAAGTAACCATGGCTCTGACGATGTGAACTGTGACATCATGGGCCTCCTGAGTCAGTCCAGGAGTAATGTAAGAAAATACTTTTTTAAAGAAAGAGTGGTGGATTCGTGGAATAGCTGTTATGACCTGGTGAATGTGAGCCCTTGTGCCCCGACTGAGCACGGCGGAGATGGAGTGGCACCGCACTCGGTCAGGCAGCCAGACAACCCCTAGCTTCACCAGGGAAGTGACCACCGTTCCCTGGGAGTTGAGCCCCCAGGTGCAGGCGGCCACCAGGACTTCTGGAACCGGCGGGGTTGCACAACCGCTGACCAGGCTGGCGGGCAAGCAGACACAGTCCAATAGCCAAGTAATTCGTAGGGCAAAGAATAGTCAAATCAGTCCAAGGTCTAGGCAGGCAGCAAACAATCATGGTCAGGAAAACAAGCCGAGGTCTGGTACACAGGAATACAGGAACTGAGGAAAGCCGGTGAACAGAACTCCAGCGTGGACCTCTGAGACAATTGAGGCCGAAGCAACGAAGGACTGGAGGTAGGGCTTTAAATAGTGTAGGAATCAGTCTCAAGCATGTGCAGCTGATGCAAGATGGTTGCCCCCATCAGCAGAGAAGCACAACGCCCAAAAATGGGCTTCCTTCCTGCAGCCGGCCAACCCCAAGATGGCCGCCATAAGCTGAGATGCCCATCCCAAGATGGCCGACCTATCCTGGAGAAACACCACCAAGATAGCCGGCTATGTCTGCTGGACTGCTCCTCGCCGGCGACTCGGCCGCGCAGGCCTGGAACCAGGTGAGGAACGTAACAATAGCCTCCTGTTGGAAGCGGTGGACTGTCTGAATTCAAGAAAGTGTGGAATAAGAAATCTCTTAGGTGTAATGATCCTACTGGGACAGGCAGAGTAGTAATTGGGTCTCGCTCCTGATTGGCCATATTAGGGATTGGGCTGCCGTCTAAGACAACTGACGTCAGATGCCAGACCCTATTTAAACATACCTCTGCCCGAATAGGAGGATTTAGCGTGATCTCCTTCAGCTGTGAGCTTGTTTCCACTTACTTTGTACCTGTGGCACAGGGTAAATTCTATATTGTTTGGCTGCCATTATTCCTTTTGTCTGTGTTTGTTCTGCGAGTCTGTAGCAGCCAGCTTCTTCTTTGATTACTTAGCTGCTGTGCAGCTTTGTTCAGCTTCTCGGTGTTCGTTGCTTCACTGTGTGCCTTGCCTTTCCCTTCCCTGCTGTGTGTGCTGGATGAGTCTGTGGTATAGAGATGGGAGTAACTAGTGAGGTAATTAAATTTGCTGATGACACAAAGTTATTCAAAGTTGTTAAATCGCAAGAGGATTGTGGAAAATTACAAGAGGACCTTACGAGACTGGGAGTCTAAATGGCAGATGACGTTTAATGTGAGCAAGTGCAAAGTGATGCATGTGGGAAAGAGGAACCCGAACTATAGCTACGTCATGCAAGAATCCACATTAGAAGTCACGGACCAAAAAAGGGATCTAGGTGTCGTCGTTGATGATACGTTGAAACCTTCTGCTCAGTGTGCTGCGGCGGCTAAGAAAGCAACTAGAATTTTAGGTATTATTAGGAAACTAACGGAAAACACAAGTGAGGACGTTATAATGCCTTTGTATCGGTCCATGGTGCGACCACACCTCGAATATTAAGTTCAATTCTGGTAGCTGCATCTCAAAAAAGATATAGTGGAATTAGAAAAGGTACAGAGAAGGGCGACAAAAATGATAAAGGGGATGGGACGACTTCCCTATGAGGAAAGGCTGAAGCGGCTAGGGCTCTTCAGCTTGGAGAAGAGACAGCTGAGGGGAAATATGATAGAGGTCTATAAAATAATGAGTGGAGTTGAACGGGTAGATGTGAAGCATCTGTTTACGCTTTCCAAAAAATACTAGGACTAGAGGTATGTAATGAAGCTACAAAGTAGTAAATTTAATACGAATCGGAGAAAATATTACGTCACTCAACGTGTAATTAAACTCTGGAATTCGCTGCCAGAGAATGTGGTAAAGGAAGTTAGTTTAGCGGGGTTTAAAAAGGACTGGACAGCTTCCTAAAGGAAAAGTCCATAGGCCATTATTAAATTGACTTGGGGAAAAGCATCATAAAATGTATTCAGCTTTTCTGGGATCTTGCCAGGTATTTATGACCTGGATTGGCCACTGTTGGAAACAGGATGCTGGGCTTTCATGGACCTTTGGTCTGTTTCAGTGTGGCAATACTTATGTACTAATGTATAAGAACTTACTTGCTTTGTTTGGATTTCCCTATTAACCCTTTACCTGCTGTATCTGTTGCTTGGTTCTTGTGAGCACTGCTCCTTGTCTGACCTGTGTACCTAGCAGCAGTCTCTCTCTGTAGTTTGCCTTACCCTTACCTGCTGTTACATAGTAACATAGTAGATGACGGCAGAAAAAGACCTGCATGGTCCATCCAGTCTGCCCAAGACAAACTCATATGTGTATACCTTACCTTGAATTTGTACCTGTCCTTTTCAGGGCACAGACCGTATAAGTCTGCCCAGCAGTATTTCCCGCCTCCCAACCACCAGTCCCGCCTCCCATCACCGGCTCTGTGGATTGCTCCTTATCTAGCTGTGTTGCTTTCGTTGTCTTTTGTGTGATTTCCCTTTTCCTTATTCTTGCTGTAGCTCGTTTGGATCCTGTGTAGGTCACTCCTTCCTTTAGCTGTATGTCACCGCTTGGGTTGCCTCTCTGCGTGTGTTCCCTTAGTCTAGTTATTGTCTGCATCTGTGTGTTTGGTCTGGTGACCTTTCGTTCGTGTCTGTGTGTGATGCTGTGTGTGCGGCCCGAGTGACAGTCCCTTCCGGGACTTCTCTCTGTTCTTTTCCATTCCCTTGTGTATGATTGGGTTCCACTTCGGCCTTGCGTCCGATACGCTTGGATTCTGTACGTGTGGGTTCTAGTTCGGCCTTGAGGCCCATATGAATGGTCTATTTCCCTTTCTGATGGTGCTCACTGGTCTGCCTGCATGTGCTGGACTTCATACCCCCTTGTTACTGTATAGCGTGAGCTTGGTCTACCCTAGGCCCAAGGGCTCACGATCAACCTTACAGAATGCTAGAGCCATGAGCTCGACCAAGCTCTGACCGAGCTTGACCGAGCCCTCCGCTATGCAGTTACTCCAGCAACTGCATGCTCAAGTAGAACAGGTTATGGGAGCCGTCGATGCGTTGAATCAACGAGTTGACACTCTTTTGTTTACTGGAACTATTGGGAATCCTTCGCCTCCTAGGCCACAAAAACCCGTGATGGGTGGCGTAGGCATTCATGTAGCCCAGTCCCCTCATTATGATGGTGATACTAAGACTTGTTGGGGCTTTCTTAATCAGTGCCAAATTGTTACAGGCCTGGGACTTTCCTACGGATCGAGCAAAGGTAGCGTACATTATCTCCTTGCTCTCGGGATCTGCTCTTGCGTGGGCCTCCCCTTTATGGGAGAAGAAGGACCCCATATTAAATAGTTTGACGGCGTTCATAGAATAATTTTGTCTTATTTTTGAAGAACCCGGGAAGGCTTCATCTGCGGCTACCCAACTACTGAATTTGTGCCAGAGGGTCAGCTTTCCCTGGGCGAGTACGCCATTCAGTTCCAAACCCTGGCATCTGAACTGGGATGGGACAATCAGAGTCTTACTGCCGTATTCTGGCATGGGGTTTCCCCCACTATTAAGGATGAACTGGTAGGTCGGGAGCTACCCTCCAACTTGGATGACCTCATTCGTCTCTGTACCCAGGTGGACATTCGTTTCAGAGAACGTACCAGTTAGCGTCTTGCCAGTCAGCGGTTTGGGGGAACTGACCTGAAATTTCAACATAAGAGACCTCCATCCCAGCCTCATACTTCGCGAGATGGGTCAGAGCCTATGCAGGTCGAACGTATATTTACTTCGACCCAGGAGAAGCAACAAAGACGCTCCCAGGGTCTCTGCCTTTATTGTGGATTAAAGGGATATTTTGTTCATGGTTGCCCGAATAAAGTGAAATCGGGAAACCAGCAGCCCTGATCCCAGCTGGGGAGTCAGGATCTGGGCAGAAATCTTTTTCCCCCCTGACGCAAGTTTTGATACCAGTTTTGTTGTCGGTGAAGGGTGATCCCTGTGTGGAAGCCCTAATCGCCTCTGGTGCTGGGGGTAATTTCAACAGTGAAAACCTAGTACAGGACCACCAAATTCCTACCCAAACCTTGCCGTGCCCCATCTCCGTGTCATTGGTGTTTGGTCTGGTTCAAGGAATCTTGCGCACCAGAACTGTGCCCATGACAATAGGAGTCGGGGTCTTACATAAGCAGATCATCTCCTTTTATGTACTTCCATCAGCTATTAATTCAATCATTTTAGGATTATCATGGCTTCGTTTGCATAATCCCTGCATTGATTGGGAGCAGGGTCAATTGTCAACAAGGGGACCAGCCTACCATGAAGTTCGCCTGGATAAAGTCTTGCCAGTGCAAGCATTACTTCCTTTGGCACAAACGGATGTGATGTTACCAGCCATGTATCAACCCTTTAGAGATGTCTTTTCTAAACGAAGAGCTGAAACCTTAGCTCCCCATTGCTCCTACGATTACGCTATTGAATTGATGCCAGGAACAGAACCTCCTCGGGGTCGAGTGTCTCGCCCAGAAACCGAAGCAATGACTAACTATATACAGGACAACCTCGCCCGAGGGTTCATTCGTCCCTCGAAATCTCCAGCCAGTGCGGGATTTTTCTTTGTGGAGAAAAAACATGGAAGTTTGCGCCCTTGCGTTGACTACGGAGGTCTCAATGCTATTACAGTGAAGGACAAATATCCCTTGCCACTCATCTCGGAGATGTTCGATTGCCTTCAAGGAGCCCAAATATTCTACAAGTTGGATCTCAGAGGGGCCTACAACCTCATTCGGATAAGAGAGGGTGATGAGTGTAAGACTGCTTTTAACACTCGTGACGGGTACTACAAGTACTGAGTGATACCCTTTGGCCTGGCTAATGCCCCAGCTGTGTTTCATTCCTTCATGAATTATATTTTTTAGAGACCTCTTGTATATAAGTTTGTTATGATTTATCTAAATGATATTCTTATATTTTCCAGATCTGCTGAAGAACATTATGAACATGTGAAGACTGCATTGCAGCAGTTGAGAGAGAACTAATGTTTTGTGAAACTAGAAAAATGTGAATTTCAACGTTCTGAACTGCCTCTTTTGGGATACATTATTTCGAAAATTTTTGAGTGAATCGGACAGCACTAGTACAGACAGCTCTCAAAAGGCACGGAGAAGGGTTCCACTGATGCAACCAGAAAGAGGGCGATGTTTACTGACCACAGTCCATCAGTTTGGACCAGAAGGAGGCCTGCTCCGAAGATGTGACTTGAGTGGCTGGAAAGAAGAGTGGCCTGGTGGTCACCATAACATAGTAACATAGTAGATGACGGCAGAAAAAAAACCTGCACGGTCCATCCAGTCTGCCCAACAAGATAAACTCATATGTGCTACTTTTTGTGTATACCTTACTTTGATTTGCACCTGTCCTTTTCAGGGCACAGACCGTATAAGTCTGCCCAGCACTATCCCCGCCTTCCAACCACCAGCCCTGCCTCCCACCACCGGCTCTGGCACAGACCGTATAAGTCTGCCCAGCACTATTCCCGCCCCCCAACCACCAGCCCCACCTCCCACCACCGGTTCTGGCACAGACCGTATAAGTCTGCCCAGCACTATCCCCGCCTCCCAAGCACCATCCCCGCATCCCACCACTGGCTCTGGCACAGACCGTATAAGTCTGCCCAGCACTATCCCTGCCTCCAAATCTCCAGTCCCGCCTCCCACCACTGGCTCTGGCACAGACCGTATAAGTCTGCCCAGCACTATCCCTGCCTCCCAACCACCAGCCCCACCTCCCACTACCGGCTCTGCTATCCAATCACGGTTAAGCTCCTGAGGATCCATTCCTTCTGAACAGGATTCCTTTATGTTTATCCCACGCATGTTTGAATTCCGTTACCGTTTTCTTCTCCACCACCTCCCGCAGAAGGGCATTCCAAGCATCCACCACTCTCTCCGTGAAGAAATACTTCCTGATATTTTTCTTGAGTCTGCCCCCCTTCAATCTCATTTCATGTCCTCTCTTTCTACCGCCTTCGCATCTCTGGAAAGGGTTTGTAAGGGGCTAAGAACCAGATAAACCAAAGTTAAATGAGGGGAGAGAAAGCAAGGATAGGAGGATAGGATTGAGATGCAGAGAAAGCAAGGAAATAGAAGGGAGATAGAGAAGAGGAAGGTAAGCAGATAGAAAAGGACAAGGGACTGAAGGTAGGAAGGAGAAGTTCCAAGTAATCATTATAGCAAATGTGAATAAACCGCTAGGAAGGTCTGGTGACCGCACTCTAAAACCACCAGAAACGTATTGTGAGAACCACTGGCTTAGACTATGAGGCAACAACTGTAGGCCGAAGCAAATGATTGACAGCATGACAATGCGTTTTCTATTGCTTTTGGCAGGATGTGCCCAGCAGCAGTAAGAGCTTCCTATTCAAGGAAGCACTTTAAAATCTGTGTACTGGCCAGAAACAGTGCCCCCCAGCCCCAAATGTCATTCTCACCTTGTAGTCATGAGGGATGATGGGAGAGATCTGACGGCAGGTCAGGGTCACATGCTGGCCAGGAAGATGGTAGACAGTCCAGGCGCGAGGATACAGTGCATGGTAAAAGGCGTGGTGGCCAGAATAACCCCAGTTCCAGCTAAGGAGGGTGTATGGCTTCTCCATAGACAGAACCTGCTGATATACGGTCTGTCCATTTCGTCGCAAGCAAACGATGAACTGAAGAGTTACAAAAAGGAGAAAAAATGTCAGTTACACAAGAAGAGACAGACAAAGGTAAAACATCACTCTTAGCCTTTCCCTGACCATCTTCCTTGTCTGTAGCCCAAGAGTCTCTTCTGGCTTTGCCATTAATCATCATGTCCTTCAACTGTGAATTTAATCTGGCCTCACCATGAATTTGTCTCATTCAAAGCCTGACGTCTCCTCAAGACTTGCTTTAATTCCACATGGGGTTGCCAATCAGCTTCTATTTTGCTGACCAGTCAGCTTTCAAAGATGCAGGCCAACAGCCAGTAGGATAGAAAACCAGCCAATGGTAGTGCCAGTTTTCTGCTGACCTCTACCCTCCACCTCCCACTTCCTTCAGCCACTGCTGCCAAACCTCTGTGGGACCTGAAGTAGCAGCTGCGACAGCGGCACGTGCTACCACCGCAGTTTGTTGCCTCTTTCAGCCCTCCCCCCCCTCATATATGTCTTTCTGCTAGGGCTCCTCGCTTTTAGTGAGCCACAACCATAGGCGCCCGGTATAAGAGGCTTGGACAGGCTAAGCCTCCCCTGCTGTGCTCTGAGGGGTTTAAATTGTTGATTTACCTCCATCCTCACAGCAGGAGCTGCAGTGAAAGCCCTCTAGCCTTGTGTAACCAGTTGTAGAAATTGGTTTATGGTTTGTTTACCTTACTGCTGGGAGAGCGGGGGTTGGCTGGGTTGCCAGGGAGATATTTAAGGAGGATGACTTCCTGACCTGCACTGAGAACAGCAGCAGAATCGGACAACCAGACAACAAAGGTAGAAAAGATCATTTTATTTTCATTATAGTGTTTGGAATATGTCCACTTTGAGAATCAGGTGCTCAACATTAAAAGTTTATATTTATTTACTTATTTATGGCATTTTATCCCACATTAATTAGGGTGTTTTGTGGCTCTACATGAGAATTGTGATGATATGATCCCGTTTCATATTGTTGACGGTCTGCATTTTCCGTATGGGTCATGGTATGTTGGTGTATTAGGTTCTGCCCAGTGTAATATTTATGGTGCAGTAAGGTTCTGAGTGTGTTTTTGCACAAAGTTGTGCATAGTGTTTTGTAGTTGAGCGATTGTGCTTAGAATATGCTTTGAGCAACCACTTTATTCTTTGACATACGATACTTATCTAATATCTAAATTTAATAAAAGGTATTAATTGTGACTTTTATTTTTATTTATTTATTTTTTTCTGTGTGTTATCAGACAATTATGGATTTAAGCTCCACCCCTGGCCCCACCCCTAACCCCACCCCCTTTCGCCTCCCCAAACAGTTGGGCCACCGACCGCCTATGGCCACAACCGTGATGACAGGAATAACGTGAACTGCAATGTGATGTGCAGCCTCTTTAGCTCCAGTGCTCTTATGGACTCTGATGCATCATCCCGTCCCTTCTGATACACATTTCCTATTGCCATGGGGACAACAAGTAAGAGCCTGGAAGAACACTTCAGCTGAATAGGCTCCAAGGAATTTACAGTTCAGGTGATTCCTGTCATGGTGTCTTCCATGAAAGGTGGAGTAAGTCCATGGGATTATTATTTATTATTTGTTACATTTGTATCCCACATTTTCCCACCTTTTTGCAGGCTCAATGTGGCTTACATATAACCGTTAATGGCGTTAGCCGATTCCAGTCTGAACAAATACATGGTATGAATGAATACAAAGTGATATTGTGGTAGAATGAGGTGCATGTATGGTAGGTACAATTGGGGGGAACTTAGAGAGGGAAAGGGGGAAGAAGACTCAGGTAATGCCCATTACGGTCTTTGGTTACATTGTGTCGCAAGTGTCCAGGTATTTTTATGTTGGGGTCGGTGGGGTATGCTCTTCTGAACAAGTCTGTCTTTAGTGCTTTCTGAAAATTTAGGTGGTCGAGCGTAGTTTTTACTGCTTTTGGCAATGCGTTCCATAGTTGTGTACTTAGGTAGGAAAAGCTGGTTGCATAGATGGATTTGTATTTGAGTCCTTTGCAGCTTGGGTAGTGGAGGTTTAGGTATGATCGTGCACATTTTGTGGTGTTTCTGGTAGGCAGGCCGATGAGGTCTGTCGTGTATCTCGGTGCCTTGCCGTAAATAATTTTATGAACAGTCGTGCACATTTTGAAAGTGATACGTTCTTTGATTTTTCTCGGAGTGGTTTGGCGCTGTGAAAACGTGTTTTTCCAAATACAAGCCTGGCTGCTGTGTTTTGGGCGGTCTAAAGTTTCTTTATGATTTGATCCTTGCATCCCACATAGATTCCATTACAGTAATCTGCGTGGCTTAGTACCATTGACTGTACCATGTTACGAAATATTTCCCTCGGGAAGAATGGTTTCATGCGTTTGAGTTTCCACATTGAGAAAAACATTTTCTTTATGGTGGATTTCCCTTGGGTCTCTAGAGATAGGTTACGGTCGATTGTTACTCTGAGAATTTTCAGGCTATCTGAGATAGGGAGGATGTATCCTGGGGTGTTAATATTTGTGGGTTTGTATGTATTGTGTTGGGATGAGATGATGAGACAGTGTGTTTTTTCTGTATTGAGTTTTAGTTGGAATGTATTTGTCCATGAGTTCATGATGTTTAAGTTTATCTTGATTTTGTTAGTGATTTCCGCCAGATCGTGCTTGTAGGGGATGTATAATGTAACGTCATCAGCGTAGATAAATGGGTTAAGGCCTTGGGTGGATAAGGTTTTGGCTAGTGGAGTCATCATGAGGTTGAAAAGGATCGGTGATAGTGGTGATCCTTGCGGTACTAAACAGCCTGGTTTCCACGGTGACGATATGTTTGTTTTTGATTTCACTTGATATGTTCTTGTGGTTAGAAAACCCATAATCCAACTGAGAGTGCCACCACTGATTCCAAAGTATGCAAAATTTGACCATATTCTGTCAGCAGGGTATTCACCAGGGGTTGGGTCTAGATCATTAATGAAGTTTTTTATGTCCATGTTGTTCTGAAGTAGTGTTTTGCGTAGGTTTATGATTTTTTCATTGAAATATTTAGCAAGTCTGAAGTTAGGATGTCAGTGTTGGTTGTGGTGACCGCCATTGTGTCTAGTAGTTTGTTCACGAGATGGTACAGTTTCTTCGTGTTTTTGTAGTCTGGCCCAATTTTAGTTTTGTAGTACGACCTTTTGGTCTGTCTTATTGCATATTTGTATTTCCTTTGTAGTTGTTTCCATGCGTTGTGTGTTCATCTTTTATTTTTTTCCATGCGCGTTCCAGTTTCCTAAATTGTGTTTTTAGTTTTTCAGTTCTTCGTTGAACCACAGTATCGAGTTGTGTCTACGTGAAGTTCTTATTTGTAAGGGTGCTATTTGGTCTAGTATGTGTCTGCATCTTTTGTCCCATTCTGAGAGGTAATATATGGATTCCGTTTGTGCTGTCCAATCGTTGTTATATATCTGTTGCCAGAAAATAACCGGGTCTATTTGGCCTCTCATGGTATGAGTTGTGTGTTCTAGTGTGTGGAGAGAACCCCTTTTTCGCCATTTTAGGGATAGGTTTAGTTTGTAATGGTCGGTCCATGGTGTTTCTGTCCATCTAGTTTGTGTTATGGTTAGGTTCTGATCAGTGGACAGTTTGTATGAGCTGAGGTCGAGTGTGTGGCCCTTCGCGTGGGTTGTTTGCATGTAAGGTTGAATAGATGAAGGAAGTCCTTGCAATTTCGTGCGTTGGTAGAGTTTGGGTCTTCAAGGTGAAGGTTAATGTCTCCTAATACTAGTGTATTGGAGTTAGATACACATTGAAAAGAAGTCCGCCTGGCTTTTGTTCCAGTTACATGGTGGTCTGTAGAATAGGACGCAATTTAGGTGGTCGAGCAGGGTTTTATGGTGGATTCTGATTGAGGCTATTTCGAGGTGGGTTGTTAATAGATTCCGCAGTGGTTTCAAGCGTGAGGTGAGATCAGTATATGAGTGCTATGCTCCCTCCTCTTATTTTCTGGTCCAGTGAGTGATTTTGTATCCTGGAGGACATATTAAGATGATAGGGGTCCTTCTGATCATGGATCCAGGTTTCAGTGATGAACAGTAGATCAAGATTCGCTGACGTGATCCAGTCTGTTATTATTGTTGTTTTGTTTACTACGGATCTGGCGTTGACGTAGCCTATTTGAATTTTTTGGTATGGATCTTCTACGTTCGGTGTTATGTGGACTTTTGTTAGTTGTCGTTTCTTGGTTTGTGTGGATTTTTTATGACCTTTCTTTTCATTTTGTTGAGGTTGTACGCTTGTTGGTTCTTTTCCTTTGTTTTGGTTTATGTCGGTTTGGTGTGATGTGGTGTGTCTGGTCCATGTTCGGTTATTGATTAGTATGGGTATATTGTTGATTGATTGATGGTGGGGAAGAAAGGGTGAGGGGCTGGAGCACAGTGGGAGGGGGGGAGTGATGTGAAGAGAGGATGAGGGGTTGGAACATAAGGATTATGAAGAGAGGGCAAGAGGCTGGTGAGTGGGGAGCTGAAGATATGTGCAGAATTACAAAGGGGTATAGAGGTACAGGTGTAGGACCGAGGGTGGGTGTTATGAAGAGAGGGTGAGGGTTCAGGACTATGGAGAAGTGAAGAGAGGGCAAGAGCATGAACAGAAAGTGAGGAGCTGGACCATAGAGAGAGGTTCATCAAGAGAGGGTGTGAGGTTATCTAGATTGTAAGCTCTTGAGCAGAGACCGTCTTTTTGTCTATGGTGTACAGCGCTGCGTATGCCTTGTAGCGCTATAGAAATGATAAGTAGTAGTAGTAGTTCTAGACTACAGGGGTGGGGGGGGGGGGGGGTGAAGAGAGGATGAGGTTCTGGAAAGAGACATGGAGGACTTTGGTGGGAGAAAAGTGATTTGGAAGGCTATGATGGTCTTGACAGGGCCATGAAGAGAGATGCTGGACTTGTGAGGGGAGCGGGGGGGAATTAGAGAGGCATACCAGACATGATGAGGCTGTGGGAATGCACAGATGTTGGACTTGCAGGGAGGGGGAGAATAGGGACACAGATGAGGGCATAGAACCCAACTTTCCAGAATGACTGGGGGTGCTGAATTCATCACAAAATTATCCCTCCTTGGACAAAGTTAAGGTATTTGCTTAATACCATCCACAGCATCTACAGATGGGGGAGATGCTAGACCACCTAGGGAGGAAGGAATTGTGAAACATAAAGGAGATACTGGACATGTTAGGTTGGGGGGGTGAGAATAAGGACACAAGATGGGGCAATGATGGACCACAGAGGGTAAAATAGAAACACAGATCGGAAACACTGGACCACCTTGGCAAGGAGGGATGCTGGAAGTAAGTCAGTTGTTGGAAAAAGAAAAATGGGATGCTGGACCTGGGGAGGAGAAGGAGGTCAGAGGGGAGATGCTGGGCATGGGGGAAAGGAGAGAGAACGGAGAGATACAGAGAGAATGGGAAGGAAAGAGCAATAGGGAATGGGAGTAGGGGGGTAAACGAAAGAGATGGAAAGCTGAAGGTCGATGCAGTAAATAAAAGGAGACTGAGGACTTATTGACAAGAAGGAGAAGTAAAATCTGGATAGAGGAGCAGAAAAATGAATGGAAGAAAGTCAAAAAGAAGAAATTGATACTAAAGATGGATATGGAGGAAAAAGTGAAGAGAGAAAGAGAGAAACATTGTCAATGGACAGGTAATGCTGGGAAGACAAAGGAAACAGAAATCAGAACCTGGGAGGAACACAATTAGAAAAACAAAATGATCAAAGTAAAAAAAAAATAATTTTGTATAATTAGTGGTTAGAATATATCAGCTTTTGGAAAGTATATCTGCCAGGGCCGTTGTTAAACATAGCAGGAGCTCTCGGGACAAAACTTTTGACAGTGGACTCCAAAAAGCAGGCTGTGTTTTCTTCAGCTTCAGGTCACCTTGGTGAGAGTTTGTGTTTTGCATGTGTGATCAAGGCTAAACATGGACTTTCTATGAAAGAATGTGCAGTAATCTGGTTTATTCAATTTTCCTACTAGATGCACTGATTTTCTGGGGCTCACTGCAATATTTACGGTGTTGTCTTTTCCTAGGTAGGGTCCTTGTGCGAGTTTTGGAAATTAGTGCTGTAGTGGTAGCTCCTGAATGACTTTTTGGAGAGGTTTGTACTATTTCACAATATACCTGGATCCCTATATTGAAAAAGGGATGGGATCAAATTAAATGACTTCACTGCTGGAATATGCTTTGAGGTCAACTCCAGAGGTTTAGACGTTAAGATCAACGTTGAGCCGACTACTATGGTCTGGGTCCCATAAATGGCAAAGACAGTTCAGGATCGAGGCTGGATGGAGTAGGCTTCAACAGAAATTTCAGTAGTTGGGAAGTAGAACTGGTGCCAGGCAGATTTCTATGGTCTTTACCTCAAAATTGGCAGGGGAAGATAGAGATTAGGTATGTGTATATCACAGGGCTGCGGAATTGGTACACCTTCGACTTCAATTCCGACTCCTCTATTTTTCTACTGTCCAACTCTGACTCCAACGGATATTAGGCTTTACATTTTTTGTTCTGGATCTAAACTACTGGTAATTATAACTTACCTACAAATGTACTCGATCTGCAGCCCCTCCTTACCTCTCAACCCTCATCTCCCCTTACGTTCCTACCCGTAACCTCCGCTCTCAAGACAAATCCCTCCTTTCAGTACCTTTCTCCACCACCGCCAACTCCAGGCTCCGCCCTTTCTGCCTTGCCTCACCCCACGCGTGGAACAAACTTCCCGAGCTCATAAGCCAGGCCCCCTCCCTGCCCATCTTCAAATCACTGCTTAAAGCCCACCTCTTCAATGTCGCCTTTGGCACCTAACCACTATTCAGGAAATCTAGACTGCCCCACTTGGATTGTCTGCACATTTCGTCCTTTAGATTGTAAGCTCCTTTGAGCAGGGACTGTCCTTCTTTGTTTAATTTGTACAGCGCTGCGTAACCCTAGTAGCGCTCTAGAAATGTTAAGTAGTAGTAGTAGTTTAGATCCAGGACAAATTATATATACAGTGGTGGAAATAAGTATTTGATCCCTTGCTGATTTTGTAAGTTTGCCCACTGACAAAGACATGAGCAGCCCATAATTGAAGGGTAGGTTATTGGTAACAGTGAGAGATAGCACATCACAAATTAAATCCGGAAAATCACATTGTGGAAAGTATATGAATTTATTTGCATTCTGCAGAGGGAAATAAGTATTTAATCCCTCTGGCAAACAAGACCTAATACTTGGTGGCAAAACCCTTGTTGGCAAGCACAGCGGTCAGACGTCTTCTGTAGTTGATGATGAGGTTTGCACACATGTCAGGAGGAATTTTGGTCCACTCCTCTTTGCAGATCATCTCTAAATCATTAAGAGTTCTGGGCTGTCGCTTGGCAACTCGCAGCTTCAGCTCCCTCCATAAGTTTTCAATGGGATTAAGGTCTGGTGACTGGCTAGGCCACTCCATGACCCTAATGTGCTTCTTCCTGAGCCACTCCTTTGTTGCCTTGGCTGTATGTTTTGGGTCATTGTCGTGCTGGAAGACCCAGCCACGACCCATTTTTAAGGCCCTGGCGGAGGGAAGGAGGTTGTCACTCAGAATTGTACGGTACATGGCCCCATCCATTCTCCCATTGATGCGGTGAAGTAGTCCTGTGCCCTTAGCAGAGAAACACCCCCAAAACATAACATTTCCACCTCCATGCTTGACAGTGGGGACGGTGTTCTTTGGGTCATAGGCAGCATTTCTCTTCCTCCAAACACGGCGAGTTGAGTTCATGCCAAAGAGCTCAATTTTTGTCTCATCTGACCACAGCACCTTCTCCCAATCACTCTCGGCATCATCCAGGTGTTCACTGGCAAACTTCAGACGGGCCGTCACATGTGCCTTCCGGAGCAGGGGGACCTTGCGGGCACTGCAGGATTGCAATCCGTTATGTTGTAATGTGTTACCAACGGTTTTCGTGGTGACAGTGGTCCCAGCTGCCTTGAGATCATTGACAAGTTCCCCCCTTGTAGTTGTAGGCTGATTTCTAACCTTCCTCATGATCAAGGATACCCCACGAGGTGAGATTTTGCGTGGAGCCCCAGATCTTTGTCGATTGACAGTCATTTTGTACTTCTTCCATTTTCTTACTATGGCACCAACAGTTGTCTCCTTCTCGCCCAGCGTCTTACTGATGGTTTTGTAGCCCATTCCAGCCTTGTGCAGGTGTATGATCTTGTCCCTGACATCCTTAGACAGCTCCTTGCTCTTGGCCATTTTGTAGAGGTTAGAGTCTGACTGATTCACTGAGTCTGTGGACAGGTGTCTTTCATACAGGTGACCATTGCCGACAGCTGTCTGTCATGCAGGTAACGAGTTGATTTGGAGCATCTACCTGGTCTGTAGGGGCCAGATCTCTTACTGGTTGGTGGGGGATCAAATACTTATTTCCCTCTGCAGAATGCAAATAAATTCATATACTTTCCACAATGTGATTTTCCGGATTTAATTTGTGATGTGCTATCTCTCACTGTTACCAATAACCTACCCTTCAATTATGGGCTGCTCATGTCTTTGTCAGTGGGCAAACTTACAAAATCAGCAAGGGATCAAATACTTATTTCCACCACTGTATATACATATATACAGAGAGAGAGACTGAGAGAGAGAGATTTACCATTTATTTAAAAAATAAAACATGGAAAAGAAAATAAGATAAGATGATACCTTTTTTATTGGACATAACTTAATAAATTTCTTGATTAGCTTTCGAAGGTTGCCCTACTTCATCAGGTCGGAAATAAGCAAATGTTGGTAGATGACAGTATATATAAGTGAACCATCAAAGCATTTCAGTGACAGTCTAACAGGATGGGGGTGGATGGGTGAGAGACAGGAAGAGTCGGGAGGATGAGGGACAGGGAGATATGCATGGAGACAGGAGGGTGACAAAGCAGTACAATTTTCACGTTTCACTTATATATTGTCTGATGTGGTCTGCATGGGCTAAAGAATGCAATGCTACTGTCGCTGTGGTTATGTTTGGGGGAAGGCATGGGATAGAGCTGGTCAGAGCTCAGGGTTTTTCTCCGTCATAAAAATTGACAACCCCAATTCTGAAATCTTTTCCAGTTTCATTCTCAGTCTTAGATAGAATCAAATGCTTCTCCTAGTGTCTCCCGGATTTCCTCTAATGCTGTTATATTTCCTAGTCTTACTCCAAGTCTAGTTCAAAGCTGTCTCTTTTCTAGTGAGACACTGAGCCTGAAGTCTCTACTGGACTTGGCAGAGGTCCTCCAGCATCTGTTGTGGACCTCACTCCAACCATAAACTTTCTCCAGATCTTGGCCGGAATCTCACCCAAAGTCAGATGTCTCTTCTGGCCTCAAGTAAAAGTCTCACATACTGTTAAATATCTCTCTAGGCCTTGATGAGACTTGCCCACGGTAGTCTCTCCAGCTTCAGCCCAATGACTCTCCCTTCAATCCTCATTCCAACTCTGAAATATTTTCCCACTCTTGCCCAGTCTCTCACCCAAAACTCATCTTTCCCACTGCCATCTTGATTAGATTCTCTCAGCTTGTCAAAAGTATTTTATTTAATTTTAAAGCCACCATTCAAAAGTCATCAAAGAGGCTTTATTTATTCACTCACCTGATCGTCAATGACTGTTTTATATTGGTACAGTCCTGGATTTAACTGCCACCGACAGAATTCCCCTCGCCAGCCTCGTGTGATGGTACCTCCCCCAAAGCCACCCAGTGGTGCTCCTAGAACAAATCAGAAATGTGTACATACCTCAGATTTTGTGTGCACTACTGACACAGGGAGCACACAGACTGAGTTACCCATCATTTTGCAGGAAAAGGACAGGATGGATATTGTCTTACTCCCAGAGAAGCCAGGAATTGTGCCTGCTTACTCTGGAAGGAGGAGATAAGAGTCATGGGTGAGGACCATGACTCAATACCAATGTCAAGTTGGTCGAGTCAGGTCAACATTCAGGATCTGTGGGCTGAGAAATCTGGACAGAGGAACTTGTTCATTCATAATCTACCAGGATTCAGTTTAGGACAGATGCATACTATTGCTACTTTAGTGAAGGCAAGTCTGAACCTCGCTCATATAGCCAACGCGATTGCTGCCTCTTGGGTCACGATTTTCTGGAATGCTTGAGCAACAAAAGTGTCAATATAAAGTTTCATCTTCATGCTGCAAAGCGAGGCAGCTGTGGGTAGCTCAGAATCCTCCATCACCTGTGGCTGTAGTTCCCTAGACCCATCCCAGCCATAGCTCAGGCACGGAGCTGCACAGCAACTCTGTTGAAAATACATACCGTAAATCTGGCGCAGTGGAATGGAGTTCAGCATATCGATAAATGGAGCCTTCTTCTCTACATAGGTCTTCCTGCACCAGAACCGAAAATACCTGCCAGAACGAAAGGGACAAGACATTGGTGAGTGGTCCAATAACGTCAGCACTGCGCCATCACCTCCTTCTCACCTCCACATATGTACAGCAACCAAGAGAATTCCATTGTGCTCCTACTAACGACCAACCTGATTTGCTCAGCAAAATATGTGCCTAATTTTGAGAGGGTTAACAGTGAAGGAGCAACCTAGTGATTAGAGCAGCAGGCTGAGAACTAGGGAAGCCAACATTCAAATCCTACTGCATGGGCAACTCACTGAACCCTCCTCCATTGCATCATCCAGAAACAGAAAAATACCTACTGTATCTGAACATAACCTACCTTGAACTTCTAGTGAAAATGTGCGAGTTCAATCCAAATCCCTAATAATGCATGTTAATAACAGTACAGCATTTTACATTGTAAGCGCTCTCTGTCTTCAGCTAAACCCAAATAAACAGATCCCTGTAAACTGGAGAATTTATAGCAGAATGCTGTTACCTGGGAGTACATAAGTACATAAGTAATGCCATACTGGGAAAAGACCAAGGGTCCATCGAGCCCAGCATCTTGTCCACGACAGCGGCCAATCCAGGCCAAGGGCACCTGGCAAGCTTCCCAAACGTACAAACATTCTATACATGTTATTCCTGGAATTTTGGATTTTTCCCAGTCCGTTTAGTAGCGGTTTATGGACTTGTCCTTTAGGAAACCGTCCAACCCCTTTTTAAACTCTGCTAAGCTAACCGCCTTCACCACTTTCTCCGGCAACGAATTCCAGAGTTTAATTACACGTTGGGTGAAGAAAAATTTTCTCCGATTTGTTTTAAATTTACTACACTGTAGTTTCATCGCATGCCCCCTAGTCCTAGTATTTTTGGAAAGCGTGAACAGACGCTTCACATCCACCTGTTCCACTCCACTCATTATTTTATATACCTCTATCATGTCTCCCCTCAGCCGTCTCTTCTCCAAGCTACAAGTACTATTTGTTCTACCACTAGTTGGTTGTGTATCCCAGAAATAAGCAGAGGAGTTTCCCCCAAGTCCATTTTAATAACGGTCTATGGACTTTTCCTTTAGGAAGCCGTCCAAACCTTTTTTAACCCCCCCCCCCCCCCCCCCCCCCGCTAAGCTAACCGCCTTTACCACATTCTCTGGCAACGAATTCCAGAGTTTAATTACACGTTGGGTGAAGAAAAATTTTCTCCGATTTGTTTTAAATTTACTACACTGTAGTTTCATCGCATGCCCCCTAGTCCTAGTATTTTTGGAAAGCGTGAACAGACGCTTCACATCCACCTGTTCCACTCCACTCATTATTTTATATACCTCTATCATGTCTCCCCTCAGCCGTCTCTTCTCCAAGCTGAATAGCCCTAGCCTCCTTAGTCTTTCTTCATAGGGAAGTCGTCCCATCCCCGCTATCATTTTAGTCGCCCTTCGCTGCACCTTTTCCAATTCTACTATATCTTTCTTGAGATGCGGCGACCAGAATTGAACACAATACTCAAGGTGCGGTCGCACCATGGAGCGATACAACGGCATTATAACATCCTTCCAGGATGGTCTTTGCTCTACAGAGATGTAATTTATGCTTTTGTTTCTAAACTGAACGTTATGCCTCTATTTCCTTTGCACTTGTGTAAGTAAATAAGTCCTACTTCCCTGCATTGTCATACTCATTTGCCCTCCTCACTGCTTCCAGAATCCAAGAAAACAAATAAAACTCATGAATCCATCACATCAACCACTTGATCAGATACCAGATCCAATGGTTATTATAGGAGATGCTAATTCAGAGGTTTCCAATGGTCAGACTTTTGTACTTTTCGAATGATAAAAAACAATCGATTCACTTCTACTCATTTTACACCACCACTGCATACTCTGTCCGGCAACCAGTGTCTTCCCTCGGCCGTCTCTTCTTCAATGCACAGCAAACATCACAAGATTAACTTGTAACTTTTATCTTATCCTTATGTGTCCTTCTGTCTGTCCTTCCCTTATCCTTATTGGTCCTGTCTGTTTGTCCTGATTTAGATTGTAAGCTCTTTTGAGCAGGGACTGTCTTCTTCATGCTCAACTGTAAAGCGCTGCGTACGACTGGTAGCGCTATAGAAGTGATTTATAGTAGAAAGCATTTCTGCACCGAAACACAGCTGTGTCGAGTCAGAGTCAAGTGTGTTTATTGGAATAAAGGTTTGATTTTCAACATACGTCTGCTCCGGTTTCTTGGAAGAGCCCTACTTTTCCTACTCTCTGCTTTGTGCTTTTCTCTCCACCTTTGTGATGGTTCTTCCCCGCAAAGCAACAGAACGACAGCTTTACAAATGCCAATGACATTTGCTGTCTTTGCAGAGTCGCAAGCCTTGACAGACTATGACAGCCAAAAAAAAATGGACTGAAAGCTGCCCAACCTTTAGTATAAATAGATCAGTCCTAACTCAGTGACCAGATATCGCTTTATACATCACTGCTTTCCAATTCCAGAATAAGACTTTACGGAAATAAACAGATATCCCTATTTCACGCCCACTCAAATCACAATTTTGCTCTGATGATTCAGCTCCGTAGACGTTTTTAACGGAGATTGACAAATGATAATTTGAATTTCTAAAGCACCTTTCTCAACATGCTTTCATATTCATTTTGCATGTCCTGAAGCACTGATTGGCTATGTCTGTGCCGGAGGCTGGGTTGAGCGTCTCTGCTCTACTGCACATCATGCAGTCAGTAGACAAGAAGGGATTAAAATTTTAATCCCTGGAATGTTTTTGATTCACAAGTTAATGTTGTTCTACCCGTTACACCACTTCCCTTTTTTTTCCTTCCCAATAACTAGAACTGTCTCCTACAATAAAGCATTTCAATGTCATAACAATCAATTCCCTACACCTAAATTACCTAGTCACATTCCTAGGACCAAATCTACTCCAGACACACAACTAATGAATTCATCATCACTGATCACACCCTACAGTGAAAATACAACATACCATAATAATATACCTTGTTGCGTTCCTGTGCCAGGAGTCATTCCAACACAAATAAAGGCAAAAAAGGGACCAGTTACTCCTCCTACTCTGCCCAAAATTGTTCTCATGTTCATGATCAAACCAAGGATGCAGCTAAAGCTTCTATATTTGAGTGATTAGAAGTTGCAAGTTTAGATGCTTCTCTTTCCAGCTCATTAGAGTTTCTCTGAGGACACAGAACAGTTCTGCGTTTATCAGTGCTGTTGTGGTAATACCTTAGCAAGTTTTAAATGATTGAAAAACTCAAAAATACTTAGATGGAGACAACAGTCCAGAGGCAACTGGTTAGTGGTTGTATGTGTGCCTGATGCAAAGAGCTCCTAGCTCTCAGAGACCAGGTTTGTTCTCTTGAGGCTAGAGTAGAAGACTTGGAGGAGCTGAGAGAGACAGAGAGGTACATAGAGGAGACCTACAGAGACCTTGCAGAGAAGTCCCACTTCCAGTCTGGCAGCCCCTGGGCTGCCACAGAGGAGGGAAGTCTCCTAGAAAGAGAGCATCACCCTGGTGAAGTAGGAAAAGACTTTCAAGGGTGATGACGCAGAGGAACTGAAAGAAATCTGGGTGAAGATGTACTGAGCCAAACTGACAAATTAAAGAGTAGTAAATCACCTGGATCAGATGGCATACATTCAAGGGTACTAAAAGAACTCAAGCATGAAACTGCTGATCTGCTGTTAGTAATATGTAATCTATCATTAAAATAATTTGTTGTATCTGAAGACTGAAGAGTGGCCAATGTGACGCCGATTATTTAAAAGGGTTCCAAGGTGACCTGGGAAAATACAGACTGGTAAGCCTGATGTCAGTGCCAGGCAAAATAGAGGAAACTATTATAAAGAATAAAATTACAGAACACATAGACAAACAAGGTTTAATGGGACAGAGTTAGCATGGGTTTAGCCGAGGGAAGTCTTGCCTCACTAGTTTGCTTCAATTTTTTCAAAGCGTGAATAAACCTCATCCACACCCTTGTCACCTCTCGCTTGGATTATTGCAATTTACTTCTCACTGGTCTTCCGCTCAGTCATCTCTCTCCTCTCCAGTCTGTCCAAAATTCTGCAGCACGACTTATTTTCCGCCAAAATCGTTATACCCACACTAGCCCACTTCTCAAGTCACTTCACTGGCTCCCTGTCTGCTTCCATATACAGTTCAAACTTCTCTTACTGACCTTTAAATGCATCCATTCTGCAGCCCCCCATTACCGCTCCACTCTCATCTCTCCCTAAATTCCTCCCCGTGACCTCTGCTAGCTGAACAAATCTCTCATCGTCCCCCTTCTCCTCTACAGCTAACTCCAGGCTTCGTTCCTTTTCTCTCGCGGCACCTTATGCCTGGAGTAAACTTCCTGAGCCTGTACATCTAGCTCCATCTCTACCTGTTTTCAAATCTATGCTGAAAACCCACCTTTTCACTACTGCTTTTGACTCCTAGCTACTACTCAATTGCCCTCCCCTTGTTCCTTCTCACCCAGTACTTCCCTCGCCCTTAATTGTCTTGTCTGTCTGTATTTTTACATTGT
This sequence comes from Microcaecilia unicolor, assembly GCF_901765095.1. Lineage (NCBI taxonomy): Eukaryota > Metazoa > Chordata > Amphibia > Gymnophiona > Siphonopidae > Microcaecilia > Microcaecilia unicolor. The sequence continues at coordinate 15,513,706 of NC_044032.1, read as the reverse complement.
AAGCTCTATTGAGCAGGGACTGTCTCTCTGTGTCAGGTGTTCAGCGCTGCGTGCGTCTGGTAGCGCTATACAAATGCTAATAATTATAATAATAGATAAAGGTGAGCCAGTTGATGTAGGGTATCTAGATTTTCAGAAAGATTTTGATAAAGTTCTTCATGAGAGACTCCTGAGAAAATTAGAGTCATGGGAGAGGAGGCAAGGAATTAGGATTAGGAACTGGACAGAAAATAGAGGGTACAGTTAAAAGGTAATTTTTCTCAATGGAGGAGAGTGAACAGTGGACTGTTGCAGGGATTTAGTACTGGGACTGGTGCCATTTAACATATTTATAAATGATATAGATATCAGAATGATGAACGAGGCGATTAATTTGCAGAGGACACAAAACTATTCAAGTTTGTTGAAACACATGCGGACTGTGAAATTTTGCAGGAAGACCTTAGGAGATTGGAAGACTGCCAACTCCAGACTTCGCGCCTTCTGTCTCGCTGCACCCTACGCATGGAATAAACTTCCTGAGCCCCTACGTCTTGCCCCATCCTTGGCCACCTTTAAATCTAGACTGAAAGCCCACCTCTTTAACATTGCTTTTGACTCGTAACCACTTGTAACCACTCGCCTCCACCTACCCTCCTCTCTTCCTTCCCGTTCACATTAATTGATTTGATTTGCTTACTTTATTTATTTTTTGTCTATTACATTGTAAGCTCTTTGAGCAGGGACTGTCTTTCTTCTATGTTTGTGCAGCGCTGCGTATGCCTTGTAGCGCTATAGAAATGCTAAATAGTAGTAGTAGTAGTAGTCTCTTGTAATCAGAGGTGATATTGTGATGTCATAATGCCTCAGGCCACCAATAAGAGCCAACCTCATCAGTGATGTCACAATGGCTTGATTGTCCTATACTTGGCTCACTTTTATTACATAGCTCTTTGAGCAGGGACTGTCTTTCTTCTATGTTTGTGCAGCGCTGCGTACGCCTTGTAGCGCTATAGAAATGCTAAATAGTAGTAGTAGTAGTAATGTGTGGTGGCGGCAAAACAAACAGGATGCTAGGAATTATTAGGAAAGGGAAGATGAATAAGAACGAAAATACTATAATGCATCTGTATCGCTCCATGGTGAGATCGAACCTTGAGTACTGCGTTCAGTTCTGGTCACCATATCTCAAAAAACATACAGCAGAATTATAAAAGGTTCAAAGAAGAGAACCCAAAAGGATAAAGGGGGTGGAACTCCTCTTGTATGAAGAAAGGCTAAAGAGGTTAGGGCTCTTCAGCTTGGAAAAGAGACAAATAAGCGGAGATACGATTGAGGTCTACAAAATCCTGAGTGATGTAGAACGAGTAGAAGTAAACTGATTTTTTTTACTCGTTCCAAAAGTAGAAAGACTAAGGGACAGTCAAGGAAGTTACATGGAAATACTTTTAAACCAAATAGGAGGAAATATTTTTTTCATTAATGAATAGTTAAGCTCTGGAACTCTTTGCTGAAGGATGTGGTAACAGCGGTTAGCGTATCTGCGTTTAAAAAAGGTTTGGACAAGTTCCTGGAGATAAAGTCCATAGTCTGCTATTGCAAAAGACATGGGGAAGCTACTGCTTGTCCTGGGATTGGTAGCATGGAACGTTGCCACGATTTGGGTTTCTGCCAAGTACTTCTGACCTAGCTTGGTCACTGTTGGAAACAGAATACTGGGCTAGATGAACCACTGGTCTGACCAAATATGATTACTCTTATGTTCTAATCAGATATATTTTTGACTATCTAGTTAAAGATAACCAGACAGCTTAATTATCTTTAAGCAGATATCCCATCACAGATTTAGATGAAGCCATTCATCAAATTGTTATAAGAACATAAAAACGGAGATACCATTGCCAGATGGTTTCAATGTGCTGGATGTTGACTGGGACATCCCAGGAACTGGTGAACTTGCCGCCACATGGTTAGAGCAGCGGGCTGAAACCAGAGAAGACATGGTTCGAATCCTGATTCTTCCAACGACTCTTCTTTTGACACTGGGCAAGGCACTTTTATTTTTGTTACATTTGTACCCCGCGCTTTCCCACTCATGGCAGGCTCAATGCGGCTTACATGGGGCAATGGAGGGTTAAGTGACTTGCCCAGAGTCACAAGGAGCTGCCTGTGCCGGGAATCGAACTCAGTTCCTCAGTTCCCCAGGACCAGAGTCCACCACCCTAACCACTAGGCCACTCCTCCACTGTTGCTACTATTTGAGATTCTACATGGAATGTTGCTATTCCACTAGCAATATTCCATGTAGAAGTCGGCCCTTGCAGATCACCAATGTGGCCGCGCAGAAACAGAAGCCTGCGCAGCCTTCTACATGGAATGTTGCTAGTGGAATAGCAACATTCCATGTAGAATCTCCAATAGAAGCAACATTCCATGTAGAATCTCCAATAGTAGCAACAGAATCTCAGTAGTAGCAACATTCCATGTAGAATCTCCAATAGTAGCAACATTCCATGTAGAATCTCCAATAGTATCTATTTTATTTTTGTTACATTTGTACCCTGCGCTTTCCCACTCATGGCAGGCTCAATGCGGCTTACATGGGGCAATGGAGGGTTAAGTGACTTGCCCAGAGTCACAAGGAGCTGCCTGTGCCTGAAGTGGGAATCCAACTCAGTTCCTCAGTTCCCCAGGACCAAAGTCCACCACCCTAACCACTAGGCCACTCCTCCACTCCTCACCCTCCATTGTCTCAGGTTCAACTTGGAAGATGTTAAGTGGATTTACAATCTAAGGGGTGCTCTTACTAAGCAGGTAAAAGCATCAGAGCATTCTTTTCACGTGCGCTGAGGTCCCCTTATACTTGTTAATTCTTCTGCCCTCCCCACCCCAATAGAATGTTCCACACACTCCTACAGTTAGGGAGAGAATAAGCGAAGGCCACGCAGAGATGAGAAAATATTCCCTTTATTACTTACCAAGCAAGAAAACGGACTACGATTCTTTTCTCACGAGAGAGTTACAACAAAGCTGCAGAGGAGTGCTATCTCCGAGTACTTCTCCAATTTTGTCTTGCTAGCTATCATTTTTTTATACTCTTCTACATTATACAAGCTCAAACAGTTCGTTAGCATTAGTTTCGACCACAAATGTTGATAGTTATTAGTTTCAACCACACTGATCAAGATTATTGGACAGGGCTAACGCTACATCATAGTGATCAGCATGTTCCATTTTGCCAGCAACCATTTACCTATGTTCCAGTCCTAATAATAGAAAAAGTTCCCTACACCACATTCTTTAGTAAACACCTTGTATGGAAAATTGCTTCATGTTCTCCTTTCAGCAAGCCTGTCACTAGAGCTCATGAGCATCTGGGTCGCACAGAGGACATGAATTTTAGGTCTGGCTGACAGCTTCAGACCTCTGAACCTGTTTTTGGAAGGGACTGGTTAGGTTCATTATATACCGTATTTTTCGGACTATAAGGCGCACCGGACCATAAGACGCACCTAGGTTTTAGAGGAGGGAAATAGGAAAAAATTTTTTTTTCCTTTTTCCCTCCTCTAAAACCTAGGTGCTCTGGTGCGTCTTCTCCGAGTTCGGGATCGCCCTCCCCTACTCATATCACGCGATGTTCTCTGGTGGTCTAGTGACGTCAGGGCAGGAAAGAGCCCCCTCTTTCCTGCCCAGCGCGCTGCTCTCCGTCCTCCTGTATGCTGCCTGACGGTCT